>NC_142010.1:14076535-14375997 GCF_049901735.1 Notechis scutatus | reverse complement strand
CATTTCATTACCTGGCTAGACAACATTATCAACACAAGTGAGTGAGGTTTTCTCTCTGTTTTTATACAGTACCTTGCCTGGCCAGTGTTGGATGGTGGAGGGGGATGGTTTCCTCTTGACAGCTCCTGAATCACAGTATTGTTTTCTGATTGTTTGTCTGGTATGATTTATTAACCCAAATTATAAATATTTACTATTAAAGTGACTGGGCAGTTTACAGATAAGAAACTATGCAATCCATACAAAAAAGACAAGATCAAAGAGTTAAAAAGAGGGAGGGAACATCCTTCAGCCACCAACCACCCCCAGGGTTGGATACCACTCTTGGATCCCTGTGCCAGTTGATAAGAGCAAGCATGACTTGAAAGGGATCTCCTAATTAATTCTGCCACATTCCATTTCAGGCTGCTTAAAGAGCAGTAATGCTGTTGAGTCCCAGGGGGAAAGGGGACCCCAAGTGATCTCCTAAATGTTTCTCTCCTACCTGAACTGGAGGTTCAGCCATTCTTTCAGTTCCACCAGGAAAAGGTGATGATCCTAGAAACAGCAAAGGCATAATTTGATTTCCTGCATGGGACTTTCACTGAACTAAAGCAGAATTTCAAATATTACGTGAAGAACATTGAGATATTTCTTGAGAATGTCAGGTTCCTTTGAAAGACTCCCTTTACCTCCTGAGGTGTCCCAACCTGGATCTTCTTGGGGGATCTCCCTGAAAGGCAGCTGTTGAGAGACATATGACAGATCCTTGATCCCTTTAGGATGCCTCGGGATGGCTTCCAGAAAGGGCTGCTGCATCTGACGTACCTGGAGATGGAAAAGAGAAATGAAGGTTCAGATAAAATTTCTCAACTTTGCAGACTCTGCAACCCCTTGATGCAGATGTGTTAGGAATCTGTCCATGAATTAGTTGGGTTGGCAATATATAAACCAACAATGTATGTTGGTAGCTTTAAGACAAAATCACTGTATTGATTCCAATTGGTTGATTGTATTGTAAATTGCCATAAGAGGGAGCTAGAGATCATGGCTTGCTCTCTCTGACATTCTGTCTCTCTGACATTCTGTCTCTCTGACATTCTGTTGCTATCTAAGGTGCTCTGTTGTGCTTATACTTTGATATTTTTGTTTACTGGAAATGACAAAGGCAACAAGTAAGAAGACTTTGTAATTGGATATTCTTTGGACTGTAAAACGTTTATTGGCCTGTGCTATTTCTTAAAGTAAACTTTAACTCAATTTAGTGTATCTGTGTGTGGCTGAATAGTTATGAATGAATAATTCATAACTAATAAACGTTTCCATGTGCATATCCCTGTTAATCAAGGGTTATTTTGTACATATCATAACAAGATGGAACAATGGAGCAAGTGGCCCAAATACATATTCTGGGGAAAAATGGAGAAAATGCTCAATTCAAAGATATTCTTGATTAATGCATAGCTTCAGAGAGGGTGTTCTCTCACCTGCAGCTCTTCCAGCTGCTGCTTCTCTGCCTGGCTCAACAGGAAGCCTTCGGCCAAGGCCACCGCCTGGGCGCTGGTCTCCGCTCCACACTCCCGCACCCAGCTGGCCATCTCTGCAGGAAGCACGGCCAGCAGCTGCTCCAGGATCACCAGGTCCAGCATCTGTGCCTTGGTCTTCTTCTCTGGCTGCAGCCAATCCTGGCAGAGTTGATACAGGCGGCTGCACATCTCCCGTGGGCTCTTGCCCCAAATGTCCAAGGGCAGGAGGCCGACCTTCTCCCTGGTGGTTTCCCGCAAGGCATCCTGCAGCTCCTCCACCTTCTCCCAGAGGGCTTCCTTTAGGGAGGAGTTCTGCAGGGCACTCCTCAGGGAGTCCACCTGGGCCAGCAGCACCTCCGCCTGCGTCAGCGTGTCTGACCAGAATGCCAGCACCTGCGTCTCCAGGGCCGCCGCTTTCTTCCACAGGACATGCGCCTCCTTCACAGGCGCCTCCCGGGCAGCTCTTCGCAGGGCTGCCTCCCCCTGCCCCAGGGGCACCTGCCGGAGGGTCCGGCGAAAGGCTTCAGCTTCTCTCCGGGCCGTCTCAGCCTCCTCCAGACGGCCTGCCCACAAGCCCTTCTCCAGGCAGGCCACCTCCCAGCAGTCCGTCTTCCGCAGCAGCGCCTCGGCCTTTTCCAGCATCGGCTGTAGCCCTTCCAGCGACGCCTCCTGAAGGCCGGTGCGCAGCCCCTCCAGCTCCCTCCGCAACGCATCGGCGTTCTCGGCCCAGCCTTCTTCCTCCAGGGCCTCCCGCAGGGCCAGCAGTTGCCGGGCCCGGATGCGCCCTTCCTTCCGCACCGCCCGGCCCAACTCCCGCAGGCTCTCCCAGAGCTGGTCGTCCAGGAACGCCGCCAGGGCCACTTCCAGCTTCCGCGCGGCGCGCACCGGCCGCCCCCGGCCCTCGGCCGCCTCCAGCTCCGCCACCACGCCCAGGAGCGCCTCCCGCAGAGCCGTCACCTTCTCCGCCGAAGTGGTGGGCGCGGCTGCGGCTGCGGCTGCTGGCTCGGCCGGTACCGGCGACTCTTTGTCCTCGCTCGGCGCCTCCTCCTCCTCCTTGGCCAGGGCCGGCGGCGCCGCAGATCCCCCGCCGCCCGCGGCAGGCGCGGCCGCTCCACCCGTACCGCTGCCGGGCTTTCTCCGCCGGGCCCGCCGGGCCGCCTCGCGCTCGGCGCGCGCCTGGAACCAACGGAGCAGCGCCATCTCCAGCCTCAGGAAACCCTGGAGCCGCTGCTGCTCCGCCTCCGAGAGTGCTGCGCCCCGGGCCAGCAGGGCGTCCCTGCCTCGGCGAGCCTCGCTCAGCTGCGCCCGGAACCGCTGCAGGTTCGGCTGGCCCAGGTTGACCTCCCAGCGCCAACGCGCCCGCACCGGCTCCGACACCCGCTCCGCCAGCAGAGCCTCCACCTCGGCCAGCCGCTCCGGGGAAACCTCCGCCTCCGCCGCCGCGACCCCGAGGAACCGCCATCGCCGCCGCTGCTGCGCGCTCCCCCCCGACACCGCTCCGGCCACAGGAGCGCGCACGGCGACCCTGTTTGGCGACGGAAGCGGTTGCCCCGCGCGCTGCCTTTTGCCTTCCGCCCCGCCCCCCAACAGCCGCTTTCCGAGACTTCAACTCCCAGAATTCTCCCGTCAGCCTTCCGAGGGCTTCTCGCCCCGCCTCCCGAGTATTCTGAACACGCCGACACGCGAATAAAAGGCCTCTCGCGGTGCTGCTTCCCGGCGCCGCCTTTTCCATAATGAAGGCTACGCAGGAACCTTCTACACCAGCACTCGGCGGTCAAAAAAGTCGAAATGGCGACCCACACGGCCTGATTTCATCTGTTCAGCCTGAGAAACCGACTAAAATCTGAAATAAAAGGCCTCCCCCCGGTGGTTCGTCCCTCATCCCGATGCTGTTTGGGCGATTCTCCTCACGGGCCATCCGTCCCTTTCCCGCCCGTTTCTTCTTTTGCGCTTCTGGGCGCCTAGGTCAATTTTCGGGCCAATTTTACCTCAGGAAAGAATTCAGTATTATTCTGCCTCCTCTTCTCAAATCACCGTCTGAGGTAATGTCTCCCTATTCTATGCTGAGGTAACCTGAGGTAAAAACAGAAAGCAGGTAACCTTATAGAGATCAGATATGGCATTACTGTACATATGCAACACATGAGGGAACTTTGAAGTTGATAAAATGAGGTATCAGCTTGAAGCAGGCCAAAGAGGTAGATAGGTAGCAGCCAGGTTAAGCTCGAAGCCAGGAATCAAATTAGCTTTTATCTCGTTATTTGACAAGGATGGCCTCATTTTGGGTCTTTTTCTTTTGAATAAATGTGAAAATATCCAATTTAATAGCCGGAGAAGGGGACAAAGGTCCCAAACACCCAGTTGTGGCTGAGTGAGGGCGGGGCTCCCACCAGAGGGGATCTGTGCTCTGATTGGTTGCTGCAAGTGGAAAGGGGGCGTTTCCCTTTTCCCCACCTTTTTCTTCTGCGCTATTTTTGATTTACCTCCGTCTTCCCTGCTGTGAATGTAGATGCTAAATACATTTATTTATATAAAACTACAAGTTTCTGTCAGTGTCTCCCACTTCCTTTGGACAGTTGCTATGCAATTCCTCCACATTAAATCTCTTCAGTTGCACCTTCCAGTTAAGTGTTTCCTTCCACAAAGTTTCAATGATTCCAATATTGTCACACCAGCCTTTGGGTTCCACCTTTACCTTGTTTCTTTCTCATGCTTTGAGCATCCGATTCCCTTTTTGACTGGCTGGTTTCTACATCTCCTGTTTTGTGTCTGAGTTCCCCTTTTTTCTTCCAATTTGGTGGATTCCCCTGAGATTTCAGCTTCAAATTAGTTTCCAAAACTTCCCCTCTCTCACTATCAAGCCCAGGATGAGGGGGTCAAGAATTCAGAGGGGGGCTCTTGGGATAGGGTAAGGGGTGGCAATTAGGACTGAGGAGATCAGGCAGATCCCAAGATCACAGCAGAGCTTTGGAGGATCCCTCTTAATCCTCGCTTCAGCAAATGCTCCAACTGGCACAACTCTAGGAGGGTCTTTAAAAGGTCCGCTCCAGCTCAGAATACTTTGCTAACAATGTTTCTCTTTCTTGAGGGATTGTTTTTAATAACTGTTAATTCTATAATGCTGAAGAACATTCAATTTTTTATTTCTAACTTAAAGTAGGGATTTAATCTGGTTGCCACCCTGACAAAGAACATTTCAGGTGTGGGTTGTTTTTTCATAATAAGCCCATTTGCATCTGGGAACATTAAAGATCTTTGTGGAATAGCTAAAAAAAAAGGCAGTGGCTTTACAAAGTGAAAATCGTGACTATTTGTTTGAACAAGAAATGCAAATTCTGGAAGAGAAAAAATATTTCAGCAACAAAACTGATAGAGCATTTTTAAATCAGTGAAAATTGAAGTTTCAATTTGGCATTTTATTAAAAACATCTTTAACTCGTATAGATTTTTTTAGTAGGTAAACAAACTACCAGATGGCATGAATCATTTTTATGGCCCAACCCAAAATTCACCTAATTTTAGACAAAAATCTACTGATAACATTTTGGGGTTCCAATTTGATGAGATGGGAGTTGCTGGAGAGAGATTTTAATTCACTTCTGGATCCACTATGAATTGCAAGAAGATTTTTCTTTTCTTTTTAAAGACACCCCCCCTCCCCCAGAGACACAGCTTTCTCCTTCTGTCCATCTAGGAATTGACGGAGCCCTGGTGCCTGAAGTCCTAAGCCCGATACAAGTCTTTGAGGGATGGCACCCCTACCCGCACTTTGGGCTCAAGCAGGAGATCCTATACTATTTCAGGATCTATTGATATTCCTATAGGATCACTTTCAGACAAGTGACTTATCAAAGTCTCTTTTTTAAAACGTCCATTGATGAAGCAACTGCAATGTCTGAAGGAAAGCTGTTCCAATGGTTAATTGTCTTCACTTTAAGGAAGATTCTCATTAATTCGAGGTTGCTTCTCTCCTTGATTATTTTACATGCATTATTTCTTGTCCTGCCCTCTGGTGCTTTGGAAAATAAATTGCCCCCCTCCTCTTTGTGGCAGCCTCTCAAGTACTGGAATACTGCTATCATGTCACTCTTAATCCTTCTTTTCTGCAGACTAGCCACCCCCAAATCCTGAAAACGTTCATGTGTTATAGTCTTCAGGCCGTTAATCATCTTAGCTGTTCTTGTTTGCACTTTCTCCAAAATCTAAACATCTCTTTTGTAATGTGATGATCAAATCTGGATGCAGTATTCCAGGTGTGGCCTTACTGAGGCTTTATAAAACAGTACTAATACTTCATGTGATTTTGATTCAATACATCTGTTTATATAATCAAGGATTATATTAGCTTTTTTGGCTGCTGCCACACACATAGGTAACTGATGTTTAACTGATCATCCATTTGGACTACCAAGGTCCCTCTCACAGTTACTGTTTTTGAGCCAGGTTTCCTGTAATGTTTTTCCTGCCCAGGTGTAAAATTTACTTTTCTCCACATAGTTTCATTTTGTTGGATTCAACCTTCTCTCATTTGGACCAGAAAGACACAATATACATACATGTACAAATCTAGAGAGACATGATAGGTAGGCAGTTAGAATGCAGTACTACAGGCTAATTGTCCACAGCCGAGAGTTCGATCCTGACCGATTCATGGTTGATTCACCCTTTTGAGGTTGCTAAAATGAGGACCCAGATTGTTGGCGACCATAATGCTGACTTTGTAAACTGCTCAGAAAGTGTGGTAAAGCATTGTGAAGTGGTATATAACTCTAGGTGGAATTGGCTGTTGCTATAGTTTCTCCCAAACATGGATCCTTTTATGAGAAAATGACCACTCAGAGCAAAACTCTTTCAACATTCCATGCATTTATATGGCTTCTTCCGTGTGGATCATCTTATGAGAAATAAGATTACGTTTTTGAGCAAAGGTCTTTCCACACTCCATGCATTTATATGGCTTCTCCCCTGTGTGGGTTCTTTTATGGGAAATAAGATTACCTCTTTCAGCAAAGGTCTTTCCACATTCCATGCATTTAAATGGCTTCTCTCCTGAGTGGATCTTTTTGTGTCTTCTAAGACCACTGCCATGAGTAAACATCTTTCCACACTCCATGCATTTATACGGCTTCTCCCCTGTGTGGATCATCTTATGGGAAATAAGACTAAATCTTCGAGCAAAAGTCTTTCCACACTCCGTACATTTATAAGGTTTCTCTCCTGAGTGGGTCATTTTGTGTCGTCTAAGTCCACTGCCATGACTAAACGTCTTTCCACACTCCATGCATTTATACGGCTTCTCTCCTGTATGGATCATCTTATGGGAAATAAGATTACCTCTTTCAGCAAAAGTCTTTCCACACTCCATGCATTTAAATGGTTTCTCTCCTGTGTGGAGTGTTTTGTGGCTTCTAAGGTCACTGCTCCGGGCAAATGTCTTCCCACATTCTATGCATTTAAATGGTTTCTCTCCTGTGTGGAGCATTTTGTGGCTTCTAAGGTCACTGCTCCGAGCAAAGTTCTTCCCACACTCCATGCATTTATATGGTTTCTCTCCTGAGTGGATCTTTTTGTGGCTTGTAAGTCCACTACGATCAGTAAACGTCTTTCCACACTCCATGCATTTATATGGCTTCTCTCCTGTGTGGATCTTTTTGTGGATAGTAAGGTTACTGCTCAGAGCAAAGGTCTTTCCACATTCCATGCATTTAAATGGTTTCTCTCCTGTGTGGATTTTTTTGTGAATAGTAAGTCTACTGCTCAGAGCAAAGGTCTTTCCACACTCTATGCATTTAAATGGTTTCTCTCCTGTGTGGATCTTTTTGTGGATAGTAAGTCTACTTCTCAGAGCAAAGGTCTTTCCACACTCCATGCATTTATATGGTTTTTCTCCTGAGTGGATCATTTTGTGTCTTTTAAGTCCACTGCCATGAGTAAATGTCTTTCCACACTCCATACATTTATATGGCTTCTCTCCTGTGTGGATCATCAGATGGGAAATAAGATTACCTCTTAAAGCAAAGGTCTTTCCACATTCCATACATTTAAATGGTTTCTCTCCTGTGTGGATCTTTTTGTGGATAATAAGTCTACTGCTCAGAGCAAAGGTCTTTCCACACTCTATGCATTTAAATGGTTTTTCTCCTGTGTGGAGCTTTTTGTGGATGGTAAGTCTTCTACTATAAGCAAAGGTCTTTCCACACTCCATGCATTTATATGGCTTCTCCTCTGTGTGGATGATCTTATGGGAAATAAGATTACGTTTTTCACCGAAGGTCTTTCCACACTCCATGCATCTATACGGCTTCTCTCCTTTGTGGATCATCTTATGGGAAATAAGATTACGTTTTTCACCAAAGGTCTTTCCACACTCCATGCATTTATATGGTTTTTTCCCTGTGTGAATTCTTTCATGGGAAGTAAGTGTACTTCTATGAGCAAAGGTCTTTCCACACTCTATGCATTTATATGGTTTCACTCCCGAGTGGATCCTTTTATGGGAAATAAGATTACTGCTATGAGCAAATGTCTTTCCACACTCTAAACATTTATATGGTTTCTCTCCTGAATGGATCCTTTTATGGATAGTAAGTTCCGTGCTTGTTCTAAAACATTTTCCACATTCCAAACATTTATAAGGCTTCTCTTTTGTGTCAATCACTTTTTGAGCTGTAAGGAAGTTATTCCCAAGAGAAAGAATGAATGTCCCATTGTAATTTTGTCCATTGTGTCTTCTTATAGCATCTTCTCCTTTGTTTTGGGTTAAATAGTTTTCATTTACTTGTACTGTACCTTTGAATAGCTTCACACTTTTTCCAGTATATTTTTTCCTTATTTTCTCTTCTTGGGCAAGAAAGTCTTGCATTGGAGCATCAGTGTAAGATGAGCTTTCCTGATTCCAAATCTTTGACTGGTTTCTCTCATGGCTTTCAAATTCCATTCGAATTCCAAACTTCTCTGTTCCATCTTTAGCATTGATCACTTGGGACAGTTCAGAGGAATCTTGATTCTCCTGCCCATTATTACCTTCAAAGCAAAAGGGAAATGAAAATGATGACAAGGTTAGAGAAAAAGATCAAAGTGTAGAAAGTCAAGTGAATTTCCTTCTGAATTTCTCCAAAATTCCATTAGGTTATATGTTTACATGTCTGCAGTGGTGTGATATAAACATGATCGTTTGTATATTCATGAATCATGAAAGCTTTGAAAATATCTAGAAAACATATCTTTCTTTACAATTATCTCTCTCTCTCTCTCTCTCTCTCTCTCTCTCTATATATATATATATATATATATATATATATTCTCAGGTATCTCGGTATTTGTATGTGGATCTTTAGTTATTTGGGTTTTCTCCGCGTAAGATTGGAAGTATCTAGGCAACGTTTCGATGAAGTCTCATTCATCATCTTCAGGCTTCTGTCTTCAGCTCTGTGCTTCTCAGAGTGATGTGAGTTTGCAGCTGCTTCTTCCTTTTAACTGCTAGTGGGGTGTGACTTGATTGGTTGGGGGCTTGGCTGTGTTCTGATTGGGTGGGGGTGTGTTCTCATTGGTTGGGGGTTTGGCTGTGTTCTGATTGGTTGGGGGGTTGCATATATATATATATGCAAATCTCAGAATCAGTTTTGAGTTAAGGAATAGAATACAATAACAGAGTTGGAAGGGAGGTTGAAGGTCTTCTAGTCCAACCCCCTGCTTAGGCAGGAAACCTACGCCACTTCAGACAAATCGTTATCCAACATCTTAAAATCTTCCAGTGTTGGAGCATTCACACCTTATGAAGGCAAGTTGTTCCACTGATTGTTATAACTGTCAGGAAATTCTCCTTAGTCCTAAGTTGCTTCTCTCCTTGATTAGTTTCCACCCATTGCTTCTTGTCCTATCCTCAGGTGCTTTGGAGAATAGCTTGACTCCCTCTTCTTTGTGGCAGCCATAGATATCGGAACACTGCTATCATGTCTCCCCTAGTCTTTCTTTTCATTAAACTAGACATACTCAATTCCAGTAATCTTTCTTTATGTTTTAGTCTCCAGTCTGCTAATCATCATTGTTGCTCTTCTCTGCACTCTTTCTAGAGTCTCAACATCTTTTTTACATCTGGCAACCAAAACTGGATGCAATATTTCAAGTGTGGTCTTATCAAGGCCTTATAAACTGGTATTAACACTTCAAGTGATCTTGATTCTGTCCCTCTTAATGCAGCCTAGACCTGTGTTGGTTTTTTTGGCAGCTGCTGCACATGGCGGGCTCATATTTAAATGGTTGTCCACTAGACTCAGAGTTCCTCTCACAGTTACTCCTATTGAGCAAGGTACCACATATACTGTGCCTGTGCATATTTTTTTTGTCTTGAATGTAGAACCTTACTTTTTTTCACATTGAATTTCATAATAATCAGGGAAAACATCCATGGAGGAATTAGGAGAAAACTTAAGATTTATTGGAGCACTGCAATACTTTAGGCCTGTGTTCTTTTAAGGACTGAGGACTGCACGAGATCCAGAGCAAAAGTCTTTTAAAATGAAGAGGCCTTCCCTCTCTTTGAAAAGCATTTTGCCCTGGATTTCATGCAGGCCTTGGTTAGCACAGAACAGAGGCCTAAAGCACTGTAGTACGAGATCACGTGAGATCAGTAGTGCTAAATTTCCCACTACTGATCTTATGTGTCTCTCACTACTCTAGGCCTCTTTTTTCTATGCACTGAAGTCGATGGCTTGCCACATTGTTGCAAGGTACCGTATTTTTCGAACTATAAGACGCACCTAGGTTTAGAGAAGGAAAACAAGAAAAAAATAGGTTTTGGCTTTGGCGCGTCCCATTTTTGCCCTCCCTGGCATCCAGGAGCACTCTACATGCCAAAAAAAGGGCCCATTTTTGGCCTCCCAAGCCCTTTGTGTGGGCCCATTTCTGGCCTGCAGAGTGCTTCTGGATTGCTGGGGGCAAAAACGGGGCACATGGAGGGTTTGAGAGGCCAAAAAGAGGCATGTATTCACTCCATAAGACGCACAGACATTTCCACCCAATTTTGGGGGGGAAAAGTGTCTTATAGTCTGAAAAATATGGTAAGTCATGGCGGGATAGGGTGGGAGAATAGGTAGGGTGAACGTTACAGCAACTCTGCTGTCATTCATAAGTGTGAACAATGGCCGTGGTGCTACAACACTCATAATTTCAGGAGTGGGTCTCCAATACATGGGGGAGGGCTAGTCGTAACTTAGAACGGTCGCTAAGTGAACTGTTGTAACTTGGGGATTGCCTGTACCCTACAATCGGGTGGGATTCAAAAATCCCAGCAACCGGTTCGTTGCCCGGTTGCTGGGTAGGCATGGCCATGGTGGTCGTGGCCTCCTGGAACTTCTTGTTTCGGGCTTCCAGTGGATTGGGAGAATGCTCTTCCATGGCCTAGGGGTGAAAGTTCTGTTCTCACACAATTTGGGGAGATTTCAGAGGACAAATGACAACACACTCCTCTCATACGACCTCCAGAAGACACATAAAAGCACACCTCTTTCTTTTCAGCCTCCACAGAGAAGTTCAAATAGAAATAGGACAATACAATGAGAAATGGCATAGAAAGCATCTAAGCAAAGAGACATTGGAGCATGACAACGCCAGATCCTTTTCTTCTCCCTCCCAGGAGACAATATCTGACCAGTGGTTTTTAAATAAAAAAAAACCATAATCTTTCTTCTTGATTGGGGACTAGGAAACTCTTACCCAGAGAGACCAGGTTCCTATGGTTTTCAAGCATGACTTCCCAATGCAGTGATTTCTGGTCAGGATCCAGCTGAGACCATTCCTCCTCAGAGAAATACACAGCCACCTCCTCGAAGGACACAAGACTCTCCTGAACACAGGAAAAAAAAACACAACAGCAGGATTTTCAAGATCTGTTCATCATTGATTTAGTCAAGAGGATAGAAGGGGAACTCTTCAAATTTGCAGACAAGACCAGATTGACAGGAATACCAACACTCCAGAAGATAAGCTCAGAGATACAGAAGGATCGACAAATTGGGCCCCATCTAACAAAACAAAATCAACAGTGAGAAATGTAAGGTTCTACATTTAGGAAAGAAAAACCAAATGCACTGGCATAGAATAGATGATACCTGGCTCAACAATAGTAAGTGCAAAAGGGATCTTGGAGTCCTAGTGGACAACCACTTAAACATGAGTCAGCACTATGTTAATGTTAGTATCACTTTATAAGGCCTTGGTAAGACCACACTTGGAATATTGCATCCAGTTTTGGTTGCCAGATGGAAAAAAATGTCTTTAGACTCTAGAAAGAGGGCAGAGAAGAGCAATAAAACCTATTAGTGGTCTGGAGGCTAAAACATAAAGAACAGTTGCTGGAACTGGGGATGTCTAGTTTCATGAAAAGAAGGCCTAGGGCGTGACATGATAGCAGTGTTCCAAGAAGCAATGGATGGAGACTATTCAAAGAGAGAACCAACCGGCAACTAAAGAGAAATTTCCTGACAGTGAGAACAATTAATCAGGGGAATGACTTGCCTCCAGAAATTGTGGATGCTCCAATACTGGAGGTTTTTATGAAGAAACTGGACAGCCATTTATCTGAAATGTTATAGGGTTTCTTGTCTGAACAGGGAGTTGGACTAGAACAGTGGTCGCCAACCAGTGGGCTGGGGACCACTGGTGGTCCATGAGAAAATTTTGGTGGTCCGCAATGTACCCCTCAAAGCACCCACTGGCCCCCACCCTTCAACTGACCACAAACCTTGAGTAGAGCACGCAAGCTGGAACTGGAAGGTAAGACCAATGGGGGGTGGGGGGAAAGGAGGGAAATCCACTCCAGCGTGGTTTGCTGACATTGGTGGGAAAGACGGTCCCATATTCCAGAACTGCAGTAGTCACAGGACTGGCCCTTTGTTCATCCCAGAGCAGCTCCTCCAGTCCATGGCAGGCCGGTGCACCCGGGTGAAGGAGCAGTTGCTTCGGGATGACCAAAGAGCCAGTCATGTGACTACTGCAGCTCTGGAATATGGGACTGACTTTCCCACCAATGTCAGCAAGACACTGTCAGTCAAAATTCATATTAGTGGTCCGCGGGATTTAAAATTATGTGTTTGGTGGTCCCTGAAATCCAAAAGGTTGGAGGCCCCTGGACTAGACCTCAAGATACCTATCAACTCTGTTATTCTGTTCCATTGTTCCCAAATCAGAGATATGCATTAAGTTAAATGGCTGTGCGTCACACAAGTCCTAATTTTAGGTGAGAAAATGGGCAAATCTGAAAATTGCTTTCACTGAGGAAATATTTGGGGAAGTTTTATCAGGTTATAAATAAGGCTTTTAAAAAATGGTAATGTGGCAATGTATTTATTTTTATTAGCTTTTCAAAATTCTGAGTCAAAGAAAAAAAGGGGGGGGGCTTTAGCAGTTCCTGCACTGTGATAGGTTTCTTCCTACTTCTTGAAAGACTTTTCAAAATATTACTTCTTGTAAATTCCAACTTGGAGGAGTACCTAGCAGAACAAGATAACCAGAGGAAGCTAGGCTGGCCGACAGAAACTTGAACCTGCTATTCTGCTCTCCACATGTTGTGGAAGAACACAAAAATAATCCAGGACAAAGAAGGGGGGGAAACAGAAGGCTCGAGCCCACTGCACACCCGCTTCACTTCCTGAGGGGAGAATAGAAATCTAATATCTTTTCCCTTTCTTACTTGATTTGGAGGTTCAACCGATGTTTGATCACCGTCATAAGAACCAGAAAGCTTCATTCTTTGTTTCTCTGTAAGGAATAAATAATTTCAAAATGTATAATTAACAAAATAGGAGGAGGTGTTCTATAGGAGAGAAGAGAGAGGGAAGGTAAGACAGATGGGTAATCGGAGGATCTTCCATTACCTCCTGACGTGTCGTGACTTGGATCTTCCCAAGGGATCCTCCCGAAAAATAGTTCCTGAGGGGGATTTGATGGGTTCTTCTTTCCCTCAGGATTTCTGATCTCCACACTGCAGCACTTCAAATAGGAGGAAGAAAGAAGCAGAAATAATGTACATCACACAACACAAAGTGGATTCTTGTATTCAGAACACAACCTCAAGGCCCCCAATATCCATCCGTGTGGCTGAATGAGAAAACAATGGCAATAAGACTTATATATAGTGGTTTACAGCCTTCTCTAAGCAGTTTACAGAGTCAGCATATTGCCCTCAACAATTTGGGTCCTCATTTTACCCACCTCAGAAGGATGGAAGGTTGAGTCAACCTTGAGCCTAGTTGGATTTGAACTGCCAAACTGTAGGCAGCTGGCTGCAGAGGTAGCTTGCAGTACTGCACTCTAACCACTGCGCCACAGAGGCTCCTACAAGAACAGGTGAATTGCCACATATTAAGAATGTGGGAGAAGTTTGGGAAGGAGGTGTGAAGCATTCAAACACTATTTATTCCCTTCTGAGCTCCCTAAAATCTCCCACCTGCCACTGGAGAGGCTCCTTCTGCTCCTCCGCCTGGCTCAGAAGGAAGCCTTCTGCTAGGGCCACCGCCTGGGAGCTGCTCTCTGCTCCACACTCCCGCACCCAGTCCTCTATCTCTGGCGGCAGAAGGAACAGGAGATGCTCCAAAACCACCAGGTCCAGCATCTGGGCTTTGCTGTGCTTTCCTGGTCTCAGCCATCGGCTGCACAAGTCATGGAGTCGGCTGCAAAGTCCTCGGGGACCCTCAGCCTCACGGTATTGGATGAAGTTCCAGGGCGGAACTTCTGAAGGGAGCATGGTTCCCTCCTGCAGGACCTTCTGCCCGGGTCTGGTCCAGCTCTCCTCACAGCTCTCAGGCTGAAGAACTGCGGGGCCTTTTCCACTCCCCTCTTTGGCCAAAGGGGGTATCTCCATCCTTTCTCTCTCCGGCAGAGCAGCTCCAAAGGGCTCCAGGGACTCTGGGGGGTCTCCAAGGGCGTCTTCATTTACAGGACCATTTCTGGGGCCGCAGGATGGATCCCTGCCAGTTCTTCCCCTCTCTTCCTTCCTTCTTTCCCCCACAGAGGAAATCCTGGCTTGCAAAGGATGCCAAGGGCTCCGAGGTTCTGGATCTGGGAGGAAGAGAAAAACCAAAGCCCAGGATCAGAAAAGGGGATTCAGCCCCTGGACCCGCTTCCCCCAACCTGTCCTGAGCTCCAAGCGGCTCCTCCTAGCACAGGGCCCATCCCATCCCACAGCAGGGCCGGGAAGGAGGCAGGTGTAGAGCCCCCCCCCCGCTTCTCTCCCCTTCCGGAGACAGGATCGGGCCCTTGGGGATCCTAGTGCGAATCCTGCCTCCTCCTCTTCCCCTGGCCCTCTCTCCTCTCCTGCTGGGCCTCCGCCAGGCTCCCTCCCCATTCGCATGCAGAGGTCGGCTGGGGAGCATGGAACGCAGGAAGAGCCCCCTCCCTCACCCGGGTCACATCTGAATGTCACTCGCCCCCCCCCCCGACTCTCCCGCATCCTCACCGTCGCCTGCGGAGCCCCAGGTGTTGAGGAAAGCGAGTACGGAGTCCTAGAGAGGCAAGGCTCAGTGATATCACTTCCTCTGGGAAGGCAGCCTTGACGTTCGCCCTCCAGTAGCCTGGAGTTCCCTTCCCTTCCCTTGGCGGAGGGCGCCACCTGGTGGATTTGGGGAAAGAGCCAGGGTGGTAGAAACGGCGGGAAAGGGGAGCGGACGGGAGGGGGAAGGGAGAGTGCCGGGATGATGGGCTTGGGAGTAGCGGGAAAGGCCCCTTCTGCATGGTTCCCTGTCAGACAAAGGCTTCGAGTCTGTGCTTCTTTCCCCCCTTTTATATGAACCCAAATGCCTCGAAGGAGGTTTTCGTCTTTCTTCTGTGGCGTTTCTAGAGCGATTTGGTTATTTCTTATCTATAAAAATGCAACTCCACCTCCGCCTCTTTCATTAGGTCCCTTCTATATTTATTTAGAGAAGAGGAGAGAGAAATTTTCTTTCTTGCAGCCCCTGAAATATTGGAAGATGCCACCATGTCTCCCCTCGTCCTTCTTTTCCTCAGACCAGACACACCCAGTTCCAGCAACCGTTTTTTAAAATATCTTTTAGCCTCCATCTTTGTTGCTCTTCTCTGCACTTTTTCTAGAGTCTGAAGATCTTCTTTACTTATTTATTTATTATACAAAACACAAAGAAAAATGGGAAATTAAAGGAAGGAGAAAGAGAGGAAAAGAAAGTCTGAAGTACAAGAGAAAAAAAAGAAAAGATGTTTTCTTCTTTTTAGCACAGTGGAAGATTTTTTTTTAAAAAAAACACCATTCCAGCCTGACAATTCAATCTAATGGACAAAAGCAAAGTCATTTTGGGTCTTTTTCTTTTGAACCCTTTAAATGTGAAAATATCCCATTTAATGGCTGGAGAAGGAAAGCGCACAAAGGTCCCAAACACCCCATTGTGGCAGAGTGAGGGGCGGGCTCCCGCCTGAGGGGATCTGCGCTCTGATTGGTTGCTGCGGGTGGAAAGGGGGCGTTTCCCTTTTTCCCCGCCTTTTTCTTCTCTGGGCTGAGATTTACCTCAGGATGTTCCTGACTGTCTTCTCTGCTGCAAATGTTAAATACTTTTATATTGATATAAAAGTACAAGTTTGTGTCCGTGTCTCCCGTGCTTCCTTTGGGCAGCAGCTGCGCAATTCCCCCCGCATTAAATCTCTCCGGTTGCACCTGCCAGTCGTGTTTTTACCCCATGAAAGTGTCGGAAGGAAAATCAGGTCCAGGTCCAAGAAGGGAAGAAAATGGAGGCTGCTTACGAAAGGAGGTTGATTGACGGGCAGAACCGAGAACAGCCTGCAGTTAGAACAGAACAGAGCTGGAAGGGACATGGGAGGTCTTCTAGTCCAGCCCCCTGCTCAGGCAGGAAAACCTCCAGCATTCCAGACAAGGGGCTGCCGGGTCTCTTCTTCAGTGACGGAGCGCCCACAACTTCTGGTGGCCAGGAGTCCCATCGGCTGATTGTCCTCCCTGCCAGGAAGTTTCACTCCAGTTCTCTGTCGCTTTTTCTCTCTCCGGAGAGTCTCCACCCGTTGCTTCTCGTCTTCCGGGGCTTCGGAGGGGAGCTTGGCCCCCTCTCTCTCCTCTGGGACAGCCCCCAAATCCTCTCCTGGGGCTGCAGGGTGAAGGGGCGGCTTTTTTTGGGTGGGTGCTGCGTTTTTTCCCCCCTCTGAGAGTCTCAGGAGTGAAACAGGAATAAAAAGGAGCCGTTCTGGGGCGCTTCCTTGCTCCAGGGCCGAAAGAGGCGGAGATTCCTGGGGGGAAAAGCTTCCAACGTGTTTTACTTTAGATATATTTTGTTTCTCTGCAGAAAACAAGTATATAGATTCTTACACCGCTTGAGATGGTGGCCAGATAACAGATGAACAGAGTTGGGAGGGATCCCGGAAGTCATCTAGTCCAACCCCCTGTCGGAGTTCTCCCAGGAAAGGAGCGGGAAGCGGAGGAGAAACGGCCCAAACTTCACTCCATTCGGGGCCGCTTTGCGAGGAAATGGGGGGCCCTCCTGACCCACAGAAAAAAAGAAAAGGGGGGGTGTTGGAGGGGGAGGGGATACCGGAAGGAACCGCTTCGTCCAGACGTTCCAAACAAGGGAGACTCGGGTTTCAAGGAGCGGAATCGCCTTTTGCTTCCCCGAAACGAAGCGGCGCCTCTCCCTGGTTTAGCCGAGGGTTTTCCGGGGCTTCCCTGCCGCTTGGGGTATGTCTGTGGGTGACCCCAGACTTTCCCTCGCTGCCTCTTCCACCTCCCCCCCTTGTCATCCAGTGCAGCAGCACTTCCCACGGCGGAATGTAAGCATGAAATGAACACGTGCGCGCGCGCGTGTGTGTGTGTGTGTGAGAGAGAGAAGTCCGTTTCTCGGACTTTTGAGCTGGAGAGGGGCCAGAACGAGCTGAAGCACCAATAGGAATTCTCTCTGCTCATGCGTCATCGATTTCCGGGCGGAGTCCTTTGTGACTTCACTTGAAGGAGGAGGGAGAGTTCTGCGCAGAAAGTGAAAGTGGGAGGGGGGATCCCTTCAGTCTTGGGGGGCTGCAGCTCAAGGGGGGGTTCGGGGCAGGCCCTGAGGGGACCCTGCAATTTATTTGCGATCTTCACCTTTCTCAGCTACACTTTTCTGTGTGCATGGAGGGGTGGACTTTATGTCCGCTTAGGTTCCCAAACTGCCCTCGGGGCCTGGTCCTCCTCTCAAAGGGGCCTCCGGACTCTTTCTTTCTTTCTTTTTTTTTTTGAAAAAAAGTTTTATTGATTTTAACAACGAACAAAAACACATAAAACATAAAACATAAAAGCATCATCCTCCTTCATGAATTTACAGACAGTGTATTGGTTGGTTTACCACTTTTTTGTGTGCATCCATTTCATAGTCTCCATTGTAGTTATATTACATAATAACTCATATTATCAATCCACAATTATATAGCCTGATATCATTATTATACAATCATTTGACTATAATTTTATTAATTCATACTTTAACGAGATAACTATAATTTACTTAATTTATTTTATAACAAATCATAGAATCGTACCAAGTCTATCTTAATAAAATTTTATAAAGATAGTATCAAAGAAAAAAAAAGTATATATTCATTATTTCCTAAGTTTCTAAATATTCTATTATTATATCTTATTATCTAGCCATTGATAGAAAAGGTCCCAAACTTCATAGAATTGTTTATCTTCTTGTTCTCTAATTTCAAATGTCAATCTACTCATTTCAGCACATTCCAATATTTTCTTAATAATTTCTTCCTCTGATGGTATTTTCTCACTCTTCCGATTTTTAGCAAATACAATCCTAGCTGCTGTTAATACATTTACAATCAAATACTTCAAATTTTTATTATATGTATCAGGTAAGATTCCCAATAAAAAAAAATCTCTGGTTTCAAATCTATGTTTCTTTGTCATTTTTTCCAACCATATGCAAATTCTAGTCCAATATTTTCTAACGTCCTCACAAGTCCACCACATATGGTAATATGAGCCAAGTATCTGATGACATTTCCAGCACTTTTCAGATTTATTCTTGAACATTCTTGCTATTCTTGTCGGGGGAAAGTGCCACCTGTAAAACATCTTATACAAATTTTCTTTATATGCTGTTGACATTGTCATTTTATAATTTTGAGACCACAATTTTTGCCATTTCTCTAAATCAATCCCATATCCAAAATTCTTCCCCCAAGCAATCATCATTTCTTTAACGTTCTTCCTCTAATTTAATTTCCAGCAAATAACTATATAATTTTTGATCACTTTTTCATCAGTACCTGTCAAAATCCTATCTAGGTCAGTCAATTTATCATAAAATCCCTCTATTTTAGAATCTTTAAGATACCTTGAGTGTATTTGTGCATATGAAAACCAATTCATCTTTATACCTTGTTCTTCTAAATTTTGCATTGTTTTAAGTTCACCCTTTTCATCTAATATTTCCCCATATCTAACTGTTTGTTCCTTCTTATATGTTATAGCAGGATCCCCAACCTTTCGCGCGCGCCCGGTTCCGACATCAGCTGGCGCGCGGCCGGTACCGCGTCAACTGGCGCCGCCATCTTTATGGAAGAGCGCTTCCGTGCGTCACGGGCGCTTTCGTAAAATGCGGCTGCGCTTCTGGTGAGCTTTTCGGGTAGAAATGGCTTTCTCCGGAAAAGCTCACGCCTGCGCCATCTTTTATGGAAACAGCGCTTCCGGTGAGCTTTCAAAAAAGATGGCGGCCAGCAACAGCGCCCGGTAGGCTTGTTCGTGACCGGTCCGGTAGGACCCCTGTGTTATAGGATAAGAAAAAGCTTCAATAGTTGATAACCAAACTGGAATTTTCAAATAACATTGTCTTTTAATCTTCTCCCAGTTCAACCATAAAGACTCCCGTATATAATGCCTTCTAAAATAGTCCTGCGATTTAGTTCCCTTATACCACAGAAAAGCATGCCAGCCCAGTAATAAATCATGTCCTTCTAATGTCAACAATCTAGTCTTTCTTAATGTTATCCATTCTTTGGCCCACATTAAATTTGCAGCTTGGTAATACAACTCCCAATTAGGAAGGCCAAATCCTCCTCTAGTTCTAGCATCTTGTAAAAGTTTTAATTTTATTCTCGCTTTCTTACCTTGCCATATATACTTTAACACAATTTTATTTAATTCTTCAAAATAATGTTTGCCAAGCCTAATTGGTATTGTTTGAAACAAATATAAACTTCTGGGTAAAATATTCATCTTGATTGTTGAAATTCTAACTATCAACTCTTCCGTCTTCATCAGTATAAATAAATTTTGCTGGAATAGTTTCTTTAATGTACAAGACCACTCCTCTTTTCTTACAGTGAGTCAGGGAAATAAAAATTTTCCCTAATTTTGGTCTTACCAATAATTATTGATGTTGTTTTTTAATGTGTACTTCTTGTAAGCAAATTATGTCAAATTTTGACTTCTCTAATTTATGAAAAAAAAATTCTTCTTTTGTTAGCTGAATTCAGTCCATTTATATTAATAGAAATCAATTTTTTTTCTCCTCCATGATTATATTTTGTATTTAGGTCTAACAGCTCTCGTAGATCTTACTTCATGTTGTTCTTTGGTCTCCACTTGTCCACCTACTGCACCTTCTTCTTTTCCCATTCCCATTTGATCCTCTTGAGGTTCAGTTGAGATTATCTCTTTTTCTGTCTCTATTTCTCTTCTTTCGAAAAATTCATTGTAGAATGTTTCTGCTTTCTCAATTGAGTCGATTCTGTGTCTCTGTTCTTGCCATGTAAACATTAATCCTTCTGGAATCAGCCATCTGTAATTCACCTCTTTTTTCAATAACATTTTAGTCAGGAATCGATATTCTCTTCTCATCTCTCTCACTTTTCTGGGTACTTGTTTTAAGACCACAATCTCTTTGTCTTTATATTTCAACGCCTTCTCTCTTGCCACTTGTAATATTTGTGTTTTAATAGTTTTTTTGGTAAATCTGACATGGACCTCTCTTGGTAGATTGTTCCTCATCGCATATCTTGTGAAGACTCGGTATACTATATCTCATCTACTCCATCCATCATCTTTTCCTCTGTTATTCCCAGAGCTCCAGCCAAGATTTCTATCATTACTGCAGCCAAATCTTGTCCTTTTTCTTCCTCTATATTTTGGAATCTGAGATAGAATTCTGACCTGTCCATCTCCCACTTCAACATCCCAGTTTTGTCTTGTTCAACCATTGTTAATCTAGTATCAATGTTTCCAATTGTCTCATCTCTTTGTTTGTCTTTCTCTTCAATTCTTTGGAGTCTCTCATCATATTTCACCATCATTTGTTGAATGTTTTCATTTTTTTCATCATTCCCAATTCTTTGTTCAATACTCTCCGTTCTTTATTCAATACTCGTTTTAAAATGTGCCTTCTTAGCGCAGTAGGCAGCGCGTCAGTCTCATAATCTGAAGTTCTTGAATTCCTTGCATAACCGTCGTTAAATCCACTTGTGCTTTATCTTGCTTCGCCATTGTTAAAAGTCGTCCTCCAGTTGATGGAGAGGCAGGAGCAGAAGTTGAAATGCCAGAAGGTAAGATTTTCTTACTCATTTGGGTAGCTCAGGGTCTTCAAGCTCTTTTAATCCAGTTAGTAGAGTGGCCAATTATAATCCAGTTAGGACAAAGGAAAACATAAGAAAAAGCCAGTAAAAAATAAAAAGCCCAAAATTAAAAAGAAAAGAAAATTAAGAAGAAAAAAAGGAGGTTCTTCAGGTTCTTCTAGACCTTAATCCTGTTGTGGGATAGTCAGTTATGATTCAAAAATAAAAATTAAAAAGAAAAAGAATAAAACCCAATAATATTAAAAAGTAATAAGAAAAAAAAGAGAGAAAAGAATTATTCAGGTTCTTCACACCTTAATCCAAATGAAAGGTCTCAAAAAATAAAAGATAGCCATAAAAATGAATCAAAAATGGAAATGGAAAAAGCAAAAGTCCCAATAAGAAAAATAAAAAGATATTCTGAGGCTTTCCCTTTAAAAATAAATAAAATAAAAAATAAATATAGAAATATTACAAGATACTATGGGATTGAAGAGGAGGGATAAGACAGCTAAGAGAAAATAAAAAAAGGAGCACACTGCATTTTATTTAATTATCCAAGGCTCTTATTATGGCTTCTCCGCAAATTTCAAAGCCAGGCTTCAAATGTTCAATTGATAGTAGAAGTCCCAAAGAACACCTGTAAAAACATTCTCCAGTGTTCTTCCCTCTATCTTATCAAGTTCCAGTGACCTTGAGAAAGAATTTTCCACAGTCTTCTCAGCTTCAAATAAAGTATTTTCAAGCCTCTAGTTGGCAGTGTCACAAAGTTTCTTTAATCCACTCCTTCTTTCCCAGAAAAAGCCTAATAGAAAGAAAAAATATACATATATATATATATATATATATTAAAAGATTACTAAAGGAAGCCTCTGTTCTAAAAAATATAAACAGTCAAAAAGGAGAAAAAAGAATAGGTAAATATAAGAGAAAAAACCAGTCTACAGTAGTTACAATTACTAGATCGCAATAAAAGTTCAGTGAAGAAAAAAAAAAAAAGTAAAAGTAAAAAGCCAAGCCTCACTTTGACATTTCTCTTTAGAAAATCGCCGCTAAGTCAATTTTGTCAAGTTTTGTCAAAAATCTTACAGATTTCTTCTCATTCTAGAGTGTCCTTAAGTCCCAAATATTTTTTAAAAAAGGTCCTCACCAGCCGATACACTTTCTCTTTCTGTCTCTTCCTTCCCGAGCTGTCCCAGCTTCAGCAGCTTAATGGCTGCCTCTCCGCAGATGGTAAAGGGGCTTCTCCTGGATCAACTAGGGACTTTGCGATGTCCCTGGGATCAACAGAACGCACCCCTTGCTATCACCGTCTCTACGGGACGGTTTAGGTCCGTTGGGACCGACCAGGGGTGAAGATATCAGCTGCGATCTCGGAGCTCCGAGATCGCAGCTGTATCGCAGCGACGTAGCTCCGCCTTCACCCCCCCCACCCCCGGGCCTCCGGACTCTTTCTGGCTAACTCGGGGGAGGGGGAGGGTCCCTGAAATGGGGACTGTGGGGAAGGTCCTTTGTCCTTTGGCTGAGAATTGGGGAGGGGGGCCGAGGTTGAGCTCAGACGGAGAACCTCCCTGAATTCTGGGCCTGGGCCGGAAGAGAAGGGAGGATCGGGGGGGGGTCTTGGCTGGGCTCTGGGTGGTGGTGGGGAAGTTCCGCTTGCGACCCTTCCTGGAAGGGAAGACCGACCGGAGTCCCCCTCCTGCCCTTGGGGATCCCACTCGCTCACTTGGGATCTCAGATTTTTTCTTCTCCTTTGGGCAAAATATCTCCCCTCCAGAAGAAGGAAGTTCACCTCAGAGGGTGGATTCTTAGGACGGAGTCCCGGGGCTGATTTCTCTCCCCGTGAATAAAATCTCCTTCCTCCCACGATCCTCCCACTCAAAGCCTTGAGTTCCCTGGCAGGAACGGAGAATCTGGATCTTTCCTAACATAAAATGTTTGTGAGGTTTATTGAGCTTCTCTCCTATTCTCTATTCTATTCTTATTCTATTCCCCTACCTGGAGGCTCAGCCTTGGGGCGGAGGAGGACAATCCCTGAAGAATCCAGGTTTGTTGCCTGCTGGATCCTGGCCAGTTCCTCGGTTCCGCTTCGGAGGAGCCCAAAGCTTCAGGCTGGGGAAGCGAAACCGAAGCGCCTCTGCAGCTGATGGGGGTTGGAGGAAGAAGCTGTGTGTGTGTGTGTGTGTGTGTGTGTGTGTGAGAGAGAGAGAGAGAGAGAGAGAGATTTCCGGGGGGAGGACTGCGGGGAGGGTCCTTTGTCCTCCGGCTGAGAATTGGGGAGGGGGGACCGAGGAAGAGCCGCTGCTCAGACGGGGAACCTGCCTGAATTCTGGGCTTGGGCCGGAAGAGAAGCGGGGATCGGGGGTCTTGGCTGGGCTCTGGGTGGGGGGAAACTCCACTTGCGACCCTTCCTGGAGGGGAAGAGCGACCGGAATCCCCCCCCCCTGCCCTGGGGATCTTCTCCCTCGCTCACTTGGGATCTCACAGGCAGATCCCGGAGTGGGGCAGCGTCTCCAGGGATCGCCCCTCAGCTGACAGAAGAAGGTCGATCACCCTGGAAGGGAAAATGGGAGCAATGTGAAACCTCCGAGGGGGATCCGACCTGGAAGGGATCAGGAGGAATTTCCTGGCCGGGAGAACCGATTAGTCGAGGGGAAAGAAGCTGTTTAGCTGACGGTTTTCCGGGGCTTCCCTCCCCCGCTCAGCCCCCTCCTTACCGGGGGTCTCCTCCCCCCCCTTCGCTCCCGGGGATCCGGGCCAGCGCCCCCACCAGCAGCATCAGGGGGAGCCCAGCCAAAGCCATGGATGCCGCCCCACAAGCGTCTCCAAACAGAGGGGAGGAATAGGCGGAGGCTGCCAGCCCCACAGGAGGAATCGGTGGGTCTGAACTGGGGGGGCGGGGGAAGAGCGTCCAGAAAGTGCAGGAGGACCCGTGAGAATCATCCCTTCTTGCAAGGTCATCCGTTTCCGGGCAGAGTCTCCCTTTGACTTCACCCGATGGAGTTCCGAGCAGACAGAGAAGCGGAGAAAGTGGGAGGGGGAATCTTTTCAGTCTTGGGGGCTGCATTCTAGGGGGGTTAATGCCGGCTCCGGAGGAGGAGGGCCCCCCTCCCATGATTCTCATCCAGTCTCCCTTTCACTGTGCTCCTGGAGGGGCGGACTAGAAGAAGGGAGCCCCCAGCAGCTGTGCCGGAAGACAAGGGGGAGGCGCAGCCCCACAGCCAGCCAGGACTTGGGGGTCCCACACTCCCCCCAACCCGAAGGAAAACCCACGGCTGAGAGTCCATGCGGGAAGAGGGGGAGAGCCGGATCCTCTCCGCAGACCCCCTCCCCTTCATGGGGGGCTATTTCCATAGGGATCTCTCGGCTGTACAGGAGAAAACGGCATTTTCCGTCCTTGAAACCCGCGTCTCTCTCACTCGAAGAGCCCCTTCCGATGCTCCCCCTCAGCCCCCAATGGGAAGGCATCTCCCCCTTTCTTTCTGGAGGTGAGGAAGGATTCCTCCTTTTCCTTGCAAAACAGCCCCGGATGGAGATCACCGAACAAAGTTTGGCCGTGTCTCCTTTTCCTTCGGGCGATTTCAACATCTGGCCATCATTTCAAAGTCCAACAATCGATACTTTCAGCAGAAAATATATATATATTATATATATATATATAAAGTTTCATTTTATATATAAAGTTTCATTTTTGGGGGGTGGGGAATGGCCAATATAAAAATGCGGACATAGAAGTGGAATCGCCATGAACCTTTTTCCCCTTAGAAATTTGTGTATCTCGGCTGTGGAATAGGAAGCGCTGCTAAAACAAGGGTCCTTTGGTCTAATGGTTTTTCTTAATTATTTTTTATTATTATTATATCATGTATAATGTGTAATATAGAAAAAATAAAGGAAGTGAGGAAATGAGAAAGAGAAGGAAAGGGTAGAAGCGTGGGAGAAAGGGGGGGGGGAGGAAAAGGTTTTTCAGCTCCGTAAAGTGAAATTACAGCCTCAGTTTTTTACTAAGATTATACGTTCTTACTAAATGTATTACATTTCTATTTACAAAAAACCCTAAGTTAATCAGAAAATTCCAGTTGAGACTTCATTTTTTTTCTGCCTCAAGCACAAAGTCCAGAAATGGTTTCCAGGTGGAAACACAGCTGCATCTCTTCTCCTCTCTAATTAAACTAATTTAATTAGAACTAAATTTAAGTAAATTTAACTAAACTAATTTTTCCGTCACTTTTTCCCCCTCCATCCTGCTTCCATCCTTGGGATGGGGGGATCTTTCCATGTTTGAATATCAGGAATTCTGGCTGGGATCTTTCTGGGTCTGGGGGAAGTGGCTGCCAGGTGGAGGGTTGCAGCCATAGCTCTGAATGGGGGTCTCTGCTGAGCAGGAGAGACTGGAGGGAGAGGTCTGGAGGGTCAAGCAGTCCCAGAGTCCCTAGGGGCAGTCTAGATGGTCTCCACACCTTCCTTCCCCCCCCCCCAAATGACAAGGGGACCCTGAAAGGAAGCTGGGATGTGTGTGTCTCAGTAGAAGGTCCAGGCTGCCAGTTTTCCTCCTCCTTCCAACCTGCCACCTCCAACCTCCATTTTTCAGAGGTTGCGAAAAAGACAAAAATTCATCCGCTACTGAAGAAAAAACATCCTTTTCCATCTGAGAGCAGGATTGAGTCATGAGGGCTGAGGAGAAAAGAGATGGGGAAGAAAATTAGGATATAAAGCGGGATCTTCAGTTCAAATAAGGGATTTTCAGAGGGATTGCAGGAAAAACACAGGGTGGGTTCCCCCCCCTTCCAGCCCCCTCCCCACAGTGGGGGTCAGTCAGGGGAAGGACCAGCAATTCATCTTTTTTCAGGGTTTATGGAATTCTCCCTAATTGTCTTAATTAGGGGGTTAATCAAGAGGCGGGGTTCCCTCCCCCCTCCCCCTCCCTGCAGATGTTCCAGATGAAGAAAGAAGGTAGGGCTAGGATGGGGGTGGCACAAAAGGAGTGATGGGGGGTTATCACTTGAGCAGAAATCGTGTGAAATGTCACAAGAAAAAAGGGGGGGATCAGGAAGAACAGCCACAACCTTGGGGTGCTCCCTCTCCAAGGAAGTAATGGGAAGGGAAGGTGGGGGCCATTCCCTCCCTTTTGCAATTTTCCCAAAACTTGGAAAAACCCTGGGTGAGAGATTTTAGTTTTCGTGTGTGTTTTTGGTTTTTGATTGCAGTGTAAATTTTTAAAAATTGGCCGTATCCTCAGCAAGGAAGTTTTGTTCAGGCACATTAAAATAATTTTAAATCCACCTGTAACTTGGGCGGTGGGGGATTCAGATGGGGGGGAAGAAGGGAAACTCACCTTCAGGAGGTTGGATGGGAGTGGCTGGAAGGAGAAAAAGAGCCAATCAGGACCCTTCATGGGCTGGAGGACTCAGGGGGTCCCCCTCTCCATCGATAGCCCATAATAGGTTGCAGTATCTTCCCTTAGTAACCCCTCCAAGAACAAAAGTTCCCCAAAATATTCCTCAGGTGGAGTCTCTTGGCCACCTGCTGAGCTTGATGAGACGCCTCCCCTAGATGGTCCCCTCCCCACAACCTCTCCTCCAGTCCCATAGACTCACCTTTCTTGCTCTTCAGGTAGGAGAAGAGCCCCACAGCCAGGAAGGCCGCTCACCACCCCCATGATCCCTGTACCGAGTTTGCTCCTGGCAGAGCTGGAGGAATGGGGCTCTGGGGAAGGAGAAGGAGCCTCACCTGAGGAGGAGGATCGGGCCCACCGTCCCCCAGGAGGGTCCATTCCGGCTCCCCCCAAAGGGAGGGTCTCTCCCCCTTCTCAGGGCAGGAGGGGAGGGGCTTACCCCACTGGACGGTGATGGGGGCCTCCAGGCTGACATGCCCCACCTGGCAAGTGAAGACGTTCCCCCGCTGGGGCTAGGTCTCCAGCATCACCTGGAGCTGGTAGGTCCAGTCTACATTCTGGAACTCCTCCCCGAAAGCCACGCCCTCCTCCTCCAGCTGCCCATTCTTCAGCCACTGGATCTCGATCTCCAGGGGGTAAAATCCCATGGCAGTGCAGAGGAGGATGGTGTTGGGGGAAGCGGGGTCCATCTTGGTGGGGGAGATGGAGACGGTGGGCTTGGCTGGAGGGAAGAAGGAGAAGGAGGCTCATGAGAAACACAGGAGGGTCCAGAACAGGAGACCAAGTTGCTTAGTTCAGGCCAAGATCAAAGATGGAGGAGGAGTTAGAAGAAAGAGAAAGCAGTGAAATGGATCAAAAGGAACAACAAATAACACAAAAAGAAAAAAGAAGCTGAATATGAGATAGTAATGATGGATATAATAAATAAGAGGGGGGATATTGAGACTGGAATGCTGATGAATGAAATGGTTAGGGAAATACAGAGAGGAGATCAAAGAGGGAAGTGGGAAACTTTGAGAAATGGGAGAGAAATATCAGAAAATGATGACAAATGAAGGAAGGATTAAGGGAAAAAGCCAAAGGATGACAGAAAATGGTAAATAAGCAAAAAAAAAAAAAAGATGAATATAAAAGAAAGACTTAGAGACAATGGTTAGAAGTGGAAAAGAGGGAGACTCCACATGATGAGGTATATTTGTAGCAAAACATATATAATAGATTTTGAGGAGATGGGATTAAGAATTAGAATAAGAAGGAATTATTTAAATGTAATAGATACGAAAATAAGAATTTATAATAGATTAATTAATTAAGATAGACTAATGTTTATGTAAGATTTAAGTGATAAGTAGATAAAATATGGAAAGAAATGTTTTGTGGAGCCTGACAGAGAATAGATATAATCATGTAGTAGGATAATATTTTTAATGAATTATATATTTTGTTATGAGAGACACAGGAAGGCCCAGAACAGGAGACCAAGTTGATCAGTTCAGGCCAAGATCCCTTTTTACTCCTGAATATATTCTTGTGTTTTGAGTCATCTTCCAAAGTAAATTGCAGCAAGGAATTAAAAGGGATCCTGAAAGAGGGGAAAAGGTGAAATCCTTCCCGATTGGGATCAGTTGCAGTCTTCAAAAAGGAAGAATTCCCCAAATAGGCAAATCCGACAGGGATAAACGCTGGAAATGCCCAGAGGTGGAAGGAACCTTCTGCCAGATGTGGTGGAGATGGAAAGAAATAACCGAGAAGACGGAAAGGACAGAAAAGCAGGATTTGGAGGATTCTTGGGATCTCGCTGAAAATGAAACCACACTTTTAATTAGGTGTAACACCACAACATTTGTTTGTTTAGTAAATTTAGTTATTCATTAAACTTATTTAATAATTTGGGAAGAGGGAGGGAAACAGGCGGTTCCTGAATAGAATAAAAAGGAATCAGGGAGAGAAAGAAATAGAAACAGATAGTCCTTGACTTACGACCACAAATTGAGCCCAAAATCTCTGTTGCTAAGTGAGGCATTTGTTCCATGAATTTTGCCCCATTTTACGACCTTTCTTGCCACAGTCATTAAGTGAATCATTGCAGTTGTTAAATGAGTAACAGGGTTGCTAAGTGAATCCGGCTCCCCACGGAAGGTTGCAAAAGGGGATCAGGGGACGCCGGGATGCTGTGACTGTCACAAATACAAGTCAGTGGCCAAGCATCTTGATTTGGATCAGGGGATCCTGGGGAGGCTGCAATGGTCGTAAGTATGAAAAAGGGTCATGAGTCATTGCTTTCACTGCCCTTATAACTTCCAACGGTCACTAAGCGAAGGGTTGTAAGTGGAGGACTGCCTGTATTAAGCAGGAGGGAGGGAGAGAGAGACCTGGCTGGATTCCCCTCCCCCCACCAAAAAAGTCATACTTGGGTGGATTTCCTGGGGGGGTGAGAATCAAAGGGATCCCAGATTCCAGACAGGAAGAGAGTTTGGATCCTGGGGAGATGATTTTGTAGATCTGAGAGTGAGGAATAAATAAGGAGATTAAACCTTGACCCGGGAGAATCCCAAGGAATGCAAGGAAAGGGGGAGTCCTGGCGTCCCCCTCCCAGGGAAGAGCCCCCCCCCAGGACTCACCTCTCCGGCTGATTGTTCGTTCTTCCCTCTTGAGCACCTCCTAGTTGTACACCACATAGTTGTATCAGGAGAAGGAATCCACAGCGGCCTTCCAGTACGGCAGGATGAGCTTGTGGCTGTTGAAAGCGTCCGCTTCCGCCTCTGCCAACTCCCTGACGGTGATGGCCATGAACTTTCCATGAACTGTCGAAGCACAGAATCTCCTGTCATAGAAGTCCCTGTACAGGTATGGAACCCTCTGCATCCCATTGAGGAAGAGGTACTCATCCTTCGTGCAAGAAATGGGCTGCGAGGGGGAGGAAGAGGGGGAGGAAGGCCTTCAGGAAGGACTCCAGGGCCCATCGTTCCCAGCCGCTAGTGACAGCGATGAATTCCAGAGCTGACAGGCTGGAACCCTGACACCTAGTACAGGAGGAGGAGGGTCCCATGCAGGAAGGGAGGGTGGCTGGAGACCTGTGAGAGACTGGTGGAAGGCACCCCCTGGAGGAGGGACAGGGAACTCAATCCTAGAGGAAGGCAGACTTGCTGGGGAGGTCTGGAGTGGGGGAGGGAAGTGGGAGATACGGTAGGAACCTCCTCCATCCTCCCGGGTAGGAAAAAGCTGGCAGAAGTTCGCCTGGTGCGGAGATCCCATGAAGTCTCTGCAGGGAACACGTGGGATCTTAAGGGGGAGGAATGGTGGGGGGAGGGCTGGAGGGAAGGTAATATCCATATCCCCTCCACTCTCTTCCTTTGGGAGGGAATATGGGGAGGGGACTCAATCAGGACATCTAGAGTGACACTCCTGGGGTTTACCAGCCCTTCAACCCCCACCTTCATTTGGTTCCCCTCAACTTCCCCCTAATCTTCAGCCTTGGGGTGATTCTCGGGGATCACACCTGTTTCCAATCCCCGTCCCCAAAAAGACCTCTTCAGACCCCCCACATCCAGCCCCCTTGGAGAGCCAACTGAGGGGAGCAACTGGGAGCCCCCAATATCCTCTTCCCTCAGTTCCCCCCTCCCCCTTCAGGTCCCAAAAGAGCAATGGGAGGTAATGGGAGGGTGGGGGGGGGGGGTACTTGGTCCCCTCCCCAAATTCAGGGGCTCCCCCAGAAAGGATCCAAGCTCCCCTCTTGCTTGACCTTCAAAGCCTCAAATTTGAGATTCAGAAGAAAAACGGAAATTTCTGCAGAAGCCAAAATACTTTTGCCTTTTTCCTTCTGTGGATTCAGGGTTGAAAATGCCTCAGTTTCCCTATTTAGCTTTTCCTTCCCTTCCTCTTTCAATGCAGCCAACTCCGACCCAGACAATGGGGCAGGCGCAGGCCGAGAGAGGGGCCCAGCTGCAACTCCCACCTCGGCTACAATTGGGGAATGGGGGGAGGAATTCCTCTTCATCCTCGGGGGGGAATGTAGGGAGGAAGGGGAAGGAGACCACATAGAGATCAAGGCTGTTGGAGGCTCTGGAGACCCATTAGCTTCCTTCACCCCTCCAGGGGTCCTTCCCAGCCCCCTCCTCCCCCCAGCCCCTTACTTTCCCAACCAACCCCCCTCCTTACCGGGGGTCCCCTTCCCCCCTTCACTTCCGGGGATCCAGGCCAGCGCCCCCACCAGAAGCATCAAGGGGAGCCCAGCAAAAGCCTTGGATGCCGCCCCACAAGCGCCCGCAAAGAGAGAGGAGAAGGACGCGGAGGCTCCCAGCCCCAGAGGCGGAATGTGGGGGGGTCTGGATGGGGGAGGAGTTTTCCTCCAACTTCGGAGCGTCCAGAAAGTGCAGAACCAATGGGAATCCTCCCTGGTTGTAGTGTCATCAGTCTCCGGGCAGAGTCTCCCTTGACTTCAGCCGATGGAGGAGATAGTTCCAGGCAGAGAAGAAATTCGAGTCGGTTATTCAGGCCAAAGACGCCTTTACACTCCTCAAAATAATATTCTGTCTTTTAAGTCATCTTTCCAAGAAAATTGCAGCAAGAAATTAAAAGGGATCCTGAAAGATGGAAAAAAGATTCCTAGTTGGGATCAGTTGCAATTTCCTGTCCGCTCCCCAAAGACACCCCCCCAGAGCCCCCCCAAGACCACCTCAAAGGGAGGGTCTCCCCCTTCACAAAAGGGAGAGTTTGGGGGAGTTAATTTCCGAGGAGCAACTCGAACCCCCAAATCCCCTTCTCTCAAAGGCCCCTCTCCAGGTCCTGATTGAGGAATGGGGGAATATGGGGTGATGGGGGCCTTGGTCCCCTCCCCAAAAGGGATCCGAGCTCCCCTCTTGCTTGACTTTCAAAGCCTTAAATTTGAGATTCAGAAGAAAAAGTGAAATTTCTGAAGCTGCCAAAATTCTTCTTATATATTTTGGCGGCATTTGTGGATTCCAGTCTGAAAATGCCTCAGCTTCCCCCTTTCACTTTCCGCCTCCTTCCTCTTTGAACGGAAGAAACTTTGGGGACTCCGAAGCAATTCGGGGTTTGAAGACTCTCTTGCCCTCCACCCCCCAAAGTCTCACATGGGGGTCCCAGCCCCTCCATCCCTCCCAGCATCTGTGAGTCCCTCCCAGCCCCTCCTTCCTGTGTGTCTCCTCCCCCCCTTCACTTCCAGGGATCCCCTACAGCTCCGTCCCCATCAACAGCTGGAGGACCCCAGCAGAGCCCATGTGTGCTGCCCCACCAGTGTCTCCCCCCGGAATGGGGAGACCTGAATGTTTCCTGCCCCAGAAGCGAAATTGGTGGGTCTGGACTGGGTGGGAGATGAAGAGTTTGGAGGGTAAAGTTTCCTCCTCCCGACTTGTGGGTCGCTTTCCGGAAGTTTCGGTCCCAGTCTGGGTAGCATCTTCAGCGGAGTGGAGGGGAAAGGGTTAAAAAAAAGCTTCCTTTGCTCAAAGTCAGCGTGAAGTAGCCAGAAGAAGCAGAACCAATCAGAATTCTCCATTATGCAGCATCATCAGTCTCCAGGCAGGGTCTCTCTTGCTTTCACCCATTGCAGGAGACAGTTCCAAGCTGAGACAGAATCAGAGTTTCAATGATGACAACAATGTCACACCTTCCTTTGGGTTCCACCTTCACCCAGTTTCTTCCTAGGGCTTTGAGCATCCGTGCAGATGCATCTGAGTCCCTTTTGGACTGACTTTGGTTTCTACATATCCTGTTTTGTGTCTGCGTTCCCCTTTTTTCCTCCAATTTGGTGGATTCCTCTCAGATTTCAGCTTTGAATTAGCTTCCAAAACTTCCTCTCTCACTTTCAAGCCCGGGATGAGGGGGGCAGGGATTCAGAGGGGGGCTCTTGAGGAAAGGGTAGAGCGTGACAATGAGGACTGAGGAGATAAGGCAGATCCCAAGATTATAGCAGAGCCTTGGACGAGATCCCTCTCGATCCCATCTTCAGCTAATGCTCCAAATAGGAAAATTCTTAGATGGATTAATGGGGGGTGTCTGGTGAACCCACCCAAGAAGGGCCTTAAAAGGTTTGCTCCAGCTCAGAGTACTTTGCTAACAATCTTTCTTTCTGTTGAGGGATTATTTTTAATCGCACCAAATTCTATAATGCTTAAACCAGCAATCTAATCTGGTTGCCACCCAGAGAAAGAACATTTCAGGTGTGGGTTGTTGTTTTTCATAATAAGCCCATTTGCATCTGGGAACATTAAAGATCTTTGTAGAATAGCTAAAATAAAGGCAGTGGCTTTACAAAGTGAACATCGTGACTCTTTATTTGAACAAGAAAATTCTGGATGAGAAAAAATATTTCAGCAAGAAAATGGATGGAACATTTTTAAACCAGTGGAAATTGAAGTTTCAATGTGATATTTTATTGAAAACATCCTCAACTCTGTTAGGGATAACATTGTTTACCCTAACTGGTTTGGGTAAAAATAATAAATAAGTTATCATGGTTTGTTGGTTAAAGTGTGTGTAACTTTAACTACAAGAATGTAATTAAGGGTGTGGTTGTAAAAGCACCATAAAAGAAGCAAGTCAATTGCAGCTCACTCTCTCTGGCTTAATGATCCCTAATTACTGGATGGATTGATGACTGCATTTTTCCTTACTGGAACGGAGGTGAGAAAGGAGTGTTTATTTCTCAACGGAGAGAAGAGAAAATACGGACTGATTTATTGTAAGTGAACTGACATTGGCTATTCAACACGGACTTAGCAAATTGAGTATCCTCGACTGAACTGACTGAAATGATACATGACTAATGGACCGTTTATTTTGACTATGCTATAATTCCTAATGGAATAAACTATATTTTTGATAGCACAAGCGTATCTGTTTTTTACTGCGTGTTAACTAAAATACAAACTTATCTCACACATTTACCTGTCTGCCTATCTGACTACGCTACACATTCTGTTTAGTTTGTTTTCCTTAACACTCGATGGGGAATTCAGGCTTAACAAACTCATATAGATTACTTTTAGTAGGTAAACAGACTATCAGATGGCATGAATCATTTTTATGGCCCAACCTCAAATTCACCTAATTTTAGACAAAAATCTACTGATAACATTTTGGGCTTCCAATTTGATGAGATGGGAGTTGCTGGAGAGAGATTTTAATTCACTTCTGGATCTACTAGTGAATCGGTAGATTGTTTTTTAGCTGTTCTTCTTTCCACTTTCTCCAAAGTCTAAAGACATTTTTTTGTTTTTTCATTTTGCTGGATTCAACCTTGTCTCATTTGGATCAGAAAGGCACAATATCTATAGAAACATAGTGGGTCAATGGTTAGAATACAGTACTGCAGGCTAACTGCCCACAGCCAGGAGTTCGATCCTGACCATCTCATGGTTGATTCAGCCTTTCATCCTTCTGAAGTCACTAAAATGAGGACCCACGAGTGGTATATAAGTCTAAAGTGGAATTGCTATTGCTATATAGTTTCTCCGAGCGTGGATCCTTTTACGAGAAATAAGATGACCATTCTGAACAAAACTCTTTCCACATTCCATGCATTTAAATGGCTCCTCTCCTGTGTGGCTTCTTTTATGGGAAAAAAGAGTGGATCTTTTTGTGGCTTCTAAGCCTACTGCTCTGAGTAAACCTCTTTCCGCACTCCATGCATTTATATGGCTTCTCTCCTGTGTGGATCATCTTATGGGAAATAAGATGATGACTTTGAGCAAAGGTCTTTCCACACTCCATGCATTTATATGGTTTCTCTCCTGTATGAATCTTTTTGTGGCTTCTAAGCCTACTGCTCTGAGTAAATCTCTTTCCGCACTCCATGCATTTATATGGCTTCTCTCCTGTGTGGATCATCTTATGGGAAATAAGATGACGACTTTGAGCAAAGGTCTTTCCACACTCCATGCATTTATATGGTTTCTCTCCTGTATGAATCTTTTTGTGACTTCTAAGGCCACTGCCACGAGTAAACATCTTTCCGCACTCCATGCATTTAAACAGCTTCTCTCCTGTGTGGATCATTTTATGGGAAATAAGATGACCTCTTTGAGAAAAGGTCTTTCCACACTCCATGCATTTATATGGTTTCTCTCCTGTATGAATCTTTTTGTGACTTCTAAGGCTACTGCTCTGAGTAAATCTCTTTCCGCACTCCATGCATTTATATGGCTTCTCTCCTGTGTGGATCATCTTATGGGAAATAAGATGATGACTTTGAGCAAAGGTTTTTCCACACTCCATGCATTTATATGGTTTCTCTCCTGTATGAATCTTTTTGTGGCTTCTAAGCCTACTGCTCTGAGTAAATCTCTTTCCGCACTCCATGCATTTATATGGCTTCTCTCCTGTGTGGATCATCTTATGGGAAATAAGATGACGACTTTGAGCAAAGTTCTTTCCACACTCCATGCATTTATATGGTTTCTCTCCTGTATGAATCTTTTTGTGACTTCTAAGGCCACTGCCACGAGTAAACATCCTTCCGCACTCCATGCATTTATACGGCTTCTCTCCTGTGTGGATCATTTTATGGGAAATAAGATGACCTCTTTGAGAAAAGGTCTTTCCACACTCCATGCATTTATGTGGTTTCTCCCCTGTGTGTATCATCTTATGGGAAATAAGATGACCTGTTTGAGCAAAGGTCTTTCCACACTCCATGCATTTATATGGTTTCTCCCCTGTGTGGATCATTTCATGGATAGTAAGTGTATTGCTATAAGCAAAGGTCTTTCCACATTCCATGCATTTATAGGGTTTCTCTCCTGTGTGGAACTGTTTGTGGCTTCTAAGTCCACTGCCATCAGTAAATGTCTTTCCACACTCCATGCATTTATACGGCTTCTCCCCTGTGTGGATCATTTTATGGGAAATAAGATGACTGCTTCGAGCAAAGGTCTTTCCACACTCCATGCATTTAAATGGTTTCTCTCCTGTGTGGATCTTTCTGTGCCTTTTAAGATCACTGTCCTGAGCAAAGGTCTTTCCACACTCCGTGCATTTAAATGGTCTCTCTCCTGAGTGGATCTTTTGGTGACTTGTAAGGCCACTACCAAGTGTAAACGTCTTACCACACTCCATGCATTTAAATGGCTTCTCCCCTGTGTGGATCTTTTTGTGTCTTCTAAGGCCACTGCTACAAGTAAACGTCTTTCCACACTCTGTGCATTTATATGGTTTCTCTCCTGCGTGGATCTTTTTATGGATAGTAAGTAGCCTGCTTGTTCTAAAACATTTTCCACATTCCGAACATTTATAAGGTTTCTCTTTTGTGTCAATCACTTTTTGAGATGTAAGGAAGTTATTCCCAAGAGAAGGAATGAATGTTCCATTGTAATTTTGTCCATTCTGACTTCTTATAGCATCTTCTCCTTTGTTTTGGGTTAAATAGTTTTCATTTACTTGTACTGTACCTTTGAATAGCTTCACACTTTTTCCAGTATATTTTTTCCTTATTTTCTCTTCTTGGGCAAGAAAGTCTTGCATTGGAGCATCAGTGTAAGATGAGCTTTCCTGATTCCAAATCTTTGACTGGTTTCTCTCATGGCTTTCAAATTCCATTCGAATTCCAAACTTCTCTGTTCCATCTTTAGCATTGATCACTTGGGACAGTTCAGAGGAATCTTGATTCTCCTGCCCATTATTGCCTTCAAAGCAAAAGGGAAATGAAAATGAAAATGTTAGAGAAAAAAGTAAAAAGTCACATGAATTTCCTTCTGAATTTCTCTGAAATTCCATTAGGTTGTATGTTTGCATGCTTACAGTGGTGTGATATAGACATGATGATTTCTATTTTCATGAGTCAGGAAAGCTTTGAAAATATCTAGAAAATATCTTTTTCTTTACAATTATCTGAATATATTCAAATCTCACTCAGAGTCAGTTTTCAGTTAAGAAATAGAATAGAATAATAGAAGGAACCTTGGAGGTTTTCTTGTCCAAGTCCCTGCTTAGGCAGGAAACCCTACACCACTTCAGACAAATGGTTATCCAACATCCAAAATTTCCAGTGGGAGCTTTCACAGCTTCTGGAGGCAAGTTGTTCTACTGATTAATTGTACTGTCAGGAAATGTCTCCTTAGTTCTAACTTGTTTCTCTCCTTGATGAGTTTATAAGATTACTTCCTGATTGGGAACTAGAAAACTCTTACCCAGGGAGACCACGTTCCTATGGTTTTCAAGCATGACTTCCGAATGCAGCGCTTTCTGGTCAGCATCCAGCTGAGACCATTCCTCCTCAGAGAAATACACAGCCACCTCCTCGAAGGACACGAGACTCTCCTGAACACGGGGAAAAAAACAGAACAGGAGGATTCGCAAGAACTGCTCATCTTCATCATTCATTTAGACAAGAGGATGGAAGGGGAACTCATGAAATTTGCAGACAAGACCAGATTGACAGGAATACCAACACTCCAGACTTAAAAGCTCGAGATATAGAAGGATCGACAGATTGGGCCCCATCTAACAAAACAAGATCAACAGTGAGAAATGTAAGGTTCTACATTTAGGAAAGAAAAACCAAATGCACTGGCATAGAATAGTGATACCTGGCTCAACAGTAGTAAGTGCAACAGGGATTTTGGAGTCCTAGTGGACAACCAGTTAAATGTGAATCTGCACTATGCTTCAGTTGCCCCAAAAAACCCCAATAGAATCACAGGCTGCATTAAGAGGGATAGAATCAAGATGACATGAAGTGTTAGTACCACTTTATAAGGCATTGGTAAGACCACACTTGGAATATTGTATCCGGTTTTGGTTGCCAGATGTAAAAAAAGATCTTGAGACTCTAGAAAGAGTGCAGAGAAGAGCAACAAAAATTATTATAAACTGGAGGCTAAAACATATAAAGAACGGTTGCTGGAATTGGGTATGTCTAGTTTCATGAAAAGAAGGACTAGGGGAGACAGAGTTCCAAGAAGCAATGGATGGAAACTATTCAAGGAGAGAACCAACCTACAACTAAACAGAAATTTCCTGACAGTGAGAACAATTAATCAGTGGAATGACTTCCCTCCAGAAATTGTGGGTGCTCAAACACTGGAGCTGTTTATGAAGAAATTGGACAGCCATTTATCTGAAATGTTATAGGGCTTCCTGTCTGAGCAGGACTAGACGACCTCCAAGATCCCTATCAAGTCTGCTATTCTTTTCTATTGTTCCCAAATTTCCACAGAGATATGCACTAAGTTAAATGGCTGTGGATCACACAAGGCCTAATTTTAGGTGAGCAAATGGGCAAATCTGAAAATTGCTTTCACTGAAGAAATATTTGGGGAAGTTTTATCAAGTTCATTGATTCTGCAAAACTTTCAGTGCCTTTCCATAAAGCAATCCCACTTCTGGATCAACTAATCTATCGCTTTGTTAATCATTCATTGACCCAGTAGTCAGAGCTACTGTGATTACATGCTCAACACAGCCTCCACGCCCAGCTTCTCCTCTCCTGCTGGGCCTCCGCCACTCCCTTTGGATTTTAATAGTCTGCTTTATTTTTTAATACGATTTGCTTATTTTTGAATTACAGTTTATAAATGAGGCTTTTTAAAAATGGTAATGTGGCAATGTGAGTATTTATTTTTCATTAGCCTTGCACAATTCCGAGTTAAAGAATAAAAAAAAAAAGTCTGTAGCAGTTCCTGCCACTGTGATACGTTTATTCCTATTTCTTCAAGGACTTTTTAAAAATTCATTCTTGTAAACTCCAAGTTGGAGGAGTACCTAGAAGAGCAAGATAACCAGAGGAAGTTATGCTGTCTGACAGCAACTTGAACCTGCTATTCTGCTCTCCATGTTATGGAAGAACACAAAAATAATCCAGGACAAAGAAGGGGGGGAAACAGAAGGCTCGAGCCCACTGCACACCCGCTTCACTTCCTGAAGGGAGAATAGAAATCTAATATCTTTTCCCTTTCTTACTTGATTTGGAGGTTCAACCGCTGTTTGATCTCCATCATAAAAACCAGAAAGCTTCATTCTTTGTTTCTCTGTGAGGAATAAATAATTTCAAAATGCATAATTAACAAAATAGGAGGAGGTATTCTATAGAAGAGAAGAGAGAGCGAAGGGAAGACTGATGGGGAATCGGAGGATCTTCCATTACCTCCTGAGGTGTCCTGACTTGGATCTTCCCAAGGGATCCTCCCGAAAAATAGCTCCTGAGGGGGATTTGATGGGTTCTTCTTTCCCTCAGGATTTCTGATCTCCACACTGCAGCACTTCAAATAGGAGGAAGGAAGGAAGAAGCAGAAATAATGTACATCACAAGACACAAAGTAGATTCTTGTATTCAGAACACAACCTCAAAGCCTCCAATATTCATCCGTGTGGCTGACTGAGAAAAGAATGGAACAATGTCCTACCAGAATTGGAGAATTGCCTCTTATTATGAACGTGGGAGAAGTTTGGGAAGGAGGGTGAAGCATTCAAACACTTTCTCTATTTATTCCATTCCAAGCTCCCTAAAGTCTCTCACCTGCCACTGGAGTTGCTCCTTCTGCTCCTCCGCCTTCCGCCAGGGCCACCGCCTGGGAGCTGTTCTCTGCTCCACACTCCCGCACCCAGTCCTCTATCTCTGGGGGCAGGAGAGCCAGGAGCTGCTCCAGAACCACCAGGTCCAGCATCTGGGCTTTGCTGTGCTTTCCTGGGCTCAGCCATCGCCTGCACAAGTCATGGAGTCGGCTGCAAAGTCCTTGGGGACCGTTGGCTGCCTGGTATTTGATGGAGGTCCAGGGAGGAACTTCTGAAGGGAGGATGGTTCCCTCCTTCTGCCCGGTTCTGGTCCAGCTCTCCCCACAGCTGCCAGACTGAAGAGTCGTGAGGCCTTTTCCACTCCCCTCCTTGGCCAAAGGGGGCGTCTTCATCCTTCCTCTCTTCGGTAGAGCAGCTCCAAAGGAATCCAGGGACTCTGGAGGGTCTCCAGGGGCCCCTGCTTTCACGGGAGCATTTCTGGGGCCGCAGGACGGATCCCTTCTGGTCCTTCTGCTCTCTTCCTCCCTTCCTTCCCCCACAGAGGAAATCCTGGCTTGCAAAGGCTGTCGAGGGCTCCGAACTTCTGGATCTGGGAGGGAGAGAAAAACCGCCGGCCAGGATCAGAAAGGGGGATTCAGCCCTGGACCTCCAACCAGCCCGCAGCCCCAAGCGGCTCCTCCCAGCGCAGGGGCCAAGGCCCCCGATACAGGGCCGGGAAAGTGGCAACGGAGAGCCCCCCTCCGCTTCTCTCCCCCTCTGGAGGAAGGATTGGGCCCTCGGGGAGGCCGGTGCGAATCCTGCCTCCTCCTCCTCCTCCCCCAGCTTTTCCTCTCCTGCTGGGCCTCTGCCAAACCCACCCTCCACTCCCCCCTTCGCTTAGATTGGGCGTCTAGGGATCATGGGATACGGAAAGAGCCCCCCTCACCCGGGGCACGTCTGGATATCCCCCCCCGCCAGACTATCTCGCAGCCCCTCCGCTTCCTGTGGCGCCCCAGGGGTTGGGGAGAGCAAGTGCGGCGTCCTAAAGAGGCAAGCCTCAGTAATGTCACTTCCTTTGCCGCCACCTCTGAGAAGGGAACCGTGATGTTCGCCCTCCAGTGGCCCAACGGGGAAGCGCTTGGAGGAGAGAAGAGAAATCTTCTTTGTGGAAATCCCTGAAGATGCCACCATGTCTCCCCTCGTCTTTCTTTTCCTCAGACCAGACACACCCAGTTCCAGCAACCGTTTTTTTTTAATGTTTTAGCCTCTATCTTTGTTGCTCTTCTCTGCACTCTTTCTAGAGTCTCAAGATCTTATTTATTATACAAAACACAAAGAAAAATAGAAATAGGAAATTAAGGGAAGGAGAAAGAGGGGAAAAGAAAGACTGAGGTACAAGAAAAAAAAGGGGGGTGGGGGAAAGATGCTGATTTTTTTAAAAAAGAAACCATTCTAGCCTGACAATTCAATCTAATGGACAAAAGCAAAGTCATTTTGGGTCTTTTCCTTTCGAACCCTTTAAATGTGAAAATATCCCATTTAATGGCTGGAGAAGGAAAGCACACAAAGGTCCCAAACACCCCGTTGTGGCTGAGTGAGGGCGGGCTCCCGCCTGAGGGGATCCGCGCTCTGATTGGTTGCTGCGGATGGAAAGCGGGCGTTTCCTTTTCCCCGCCTTTTTCTTCTTTGGGTTGTTTGAGATTTACCTCAGGATGTTCCTGACGCGTCTTTCAAGGAGGCGAATCGCCTTTTTCTCCCCTGAAGCGAAGCGGCGCCTCTCCCTGGTTTAGCAGAGTTTTCTGGGGGCTTTCCTTCGGATTGGGGGGGTTTCTCTGTGTGGCCCCCAACTTCTCCTCACTGGCTGCGGGGCTGCCTCTTCCCCCCTTATCATCCAGTGCGACAGCTGTTCCCACGGCACAATCTTCACATTTAATGAACACGTTTGTGTGTGTGTGTGTGTGTGTCTGGAGGAGGGTACGTTTTTCTCAAAAAGCTAGGAGGAGCCAGAACGAGCTGAATCACCAATGGGAATTATCCCTGCCGCAGCGTCATCGGTCTCCGGGCAGAGTCCTTTGTGACTTCACCTGAAGGAGGAGGGAGAGTTCCGGGGAGAGAGAGACAAGCGGAGAAAGTGGGAGAGGGATCCTTCAGCTCAAAATGTTCATGGCAGCCCCAGAAGGGACCCTCTCCACTTTATCTGCTCTTTTCCCGATTCTCAGCTGGATTTTCCTCTCTGGGCATGCAGGGGTGGACTAGATGTCCGTCCAGGTTCCTAAACTCTTATGGTCAGGAAAGGAATCTCTCTTTGGTCAGTGCCCTTGCCTTCTTTCTCCTCCTGCCTTCTGGAGCTTTGGGAGAGTCGGTTGGCAGGGAGGGTCCCTCCCCCCTCTTATCTCCCCCCATTCAGATCCACAACCGCCCTTCTTGAACCAGAATTGACCTTCCATTTGCGGTGGGTCAGAAAACCCCACAGCGCTGGGGGTGAAACCGGCCCTGCAGCAGCCCCTTTGCCAGGAAGGGAGCCAAAGGCAGAAGCTTTGGGAGGGCGGGGCGGGCAGTGACCTTATTTGATTGGAGGAGGGGCGCTCCCAACGTGTGTGTGTGTGTGTGTGTGTGTGTGTGAAGGCGCTCGAGGACTCCCCAGTCAACCGGCTAAGAGACCCCCAAGTCCTCACTGGCTATGGGGCTGCGCCTCCCCTTCTCTCCTCCACCGCAGTCCCACTCCACGCCGTGGAGGGCAAAAGGAATCCCACACTCCACTCCAGGGCTGGCATGAACCCCCCCTTGAGCCGCAGCTCCCCAAGACCGAAAAGGTTCCCCTCCCACTTTCTCCGCTTCTCTCTGTGCGCTGAACTATCTTCTCTTGCGGGTGAAGTCCAGGGTGACTCTGCCCAGAGACTGATGACGTTAAAGAAGGGAGGATTCCCATTGGTCCCCCTGCTTCTGGGCATTCCCAAGGGTCTCATTGAGAGAAAAAACTCCGCCCCCCCTCAATCACACCCCTCCATTCCGCCTCTGGGGCTGGGAGCCTCCGCGTCTTCCTCCCTTCTCTTTGGGGGCGCGTGGGGCAGCATCCATGGGCTCTGCTGGGCTCTCCCTGATGCTGCTGGTGGGGGCGGTGGCCCGGATCCCAGGGAGCGAAGAGGGGAAGGAGACCCCCGGTAAGGAGGGGACTGGGTGGGGAAGGAAGGGGTTGGGGGGAGGAGGGGGCTGGGAAGAATCCCCGGTGGGGGGGGGGAAGGAAGCTGATGGGTCTCCAGAGCCTACAACGGCCTCGATCTCTGCGTGGTCTCCTCCCCACTCCTGGCCATATTGCCCCCCACGAGGATGGAGAGGGACCCCTCCCCCCCGTTCCCCGATTGTAGCCGAGGTGGGGAGACTCAGCTGGTCCCCCCCCCATTGTCTGGGTCGGAGCTGCCTCGAAGGAGGAAGGGAAGGAAAAGCGAAAGAGGGAAAGTGAGGCATTTTCAGCCTTGAAGCCACAGAAGGAAAAAGAGGCATTGAAGCCAAAGTATTAACTTTTTCTTCTGAATCTCACATTTGAGGCTTTGAAGGTCGGGCAAGAGGGGAGCTTCTGGGGGAGCCCCTGAATTTGGGCAGGAGACCAGGAACTCCCCCAACCCCCATAATCCCCCATTGCTCTATCGGGACCTAGAGGGGAAGGGGGGAACAGAGGGAGAAGGATTTGGGGGGCTCCAAGTTGCTCCTCTGAAACTGGCTCCCCTCTGTGAGGGGGGCTGGAGACTCTCCCTTTGAGAGGCTCTTGGAGGGTGCAGGGGGTCTTTTCCGGGAGGTGAATAGGAAACAGGTAATCCCCGAGAATCCTCCAAAGGCTGGGAGTTGGGCTGAAGATTCGGGGGAAGAAGAAAAGTTGGGGGCTGGGACTCAGTGAAGATGAAGAGTGAAGGGTGGGAGACCCCAGGAGAGTCAGTCTTGTGCTGTCCCAGCCAGTCTATGGGAATTGGATAGTTAGGTAGCAATTGTGAGCTGTCCCCTTAAGGGAATGCATCACGGTAAATGTAGTTAAGGTATCCTGGGAAATGTAGTCCATATCACGTGACCACATCTGTAATCCTGATTGGTCACTAAATTGACCCTCGATGGGTTGGGGGAGTTTTCCTCTTGGCTGAACTCAGGGACTCGTGGTAACTGTTCTACTTCTATCGCCACGAGTTGAGAGATAAAGGATAGAAGATAATCATCTTTTTACCTACAAGACAGATATACAAAGGATTGGTCATTAAAGAAGAACTTCATCACAAATGTGAGTTATGAGGCTACCTGATGAATCAATAAATGTACTTCGTTATGGACGTCTTGTTGAGTTTATCTATCTGCATCTGTACAGTTTCCAAATCTACCACTGTACAGAGTACAGAACAGTAAAAAGATGATTATCTTCCATCCTTTTTCTCTCATCAAGACGCGTCCACCATAAATGGTCGACCTTTAGTTCCGGTCTCTTCAGATCCTGACAATCTGACCATTCTCACTCCAGCTGCCTTGCTAACTCAGAAGACGGGTGATTGGCCCACGGTGTTAGGGAACTTTGATTCTAAGGACTTGTACAAACAAAAATGGAGACAAGTTCAACAGCTTGCCAACACCTTTTGGAACTCTTGGAAGCAAGAGTACCTGTCTACCCTACAAGACCGCCGTAAATGGAAGACCAAAGAACCAAACCTCAAAGTGGGAGACCTTGTCTTGCTGAAAGACAAGGATGCACATCGCAACACGTGGCCTATGGGACTTACATTTCAAACCATGCCCAGCTCTGATGGACTTATCCGCAAAGTCAAGGTCCTGACTAGATTCCTCCTGCGACCAGCAGACCTTTACAAAGAAGCTCTACACCAGGCCAGTCACCGACCTTGTGCTACTGTGGAGAAGGGCTGAACTTGAAGATTGAACCTCAAGCTTTGCATGCCTTGCTTTGTTTGATGCTTTATTAATGTTTACTGTTTCTCTTAGTTATATAGCTAACTGTTTATCTTAGTTATATAGTTATCTACTATTCAGTTAGTATTACTGTGTACTGCTTATCTTAGTTTATAGTTAATTTCTTCTTCTTCTTTTAATAGTGGAATTTACAATTCCAGGCGGGGAGTGTGCTGTCCAGCCAGTCTATGGGAATTGGATAGTTAGGTAGCAATTGTGAGCTGTCCCCTTAAGGGAATGCATCACGGTAAATGTAGTTAAGGTATCCTGGGAAATGTAGTCCATATCATGTGACCACATCTGTAATCCTGATTGGTACTAAATTGACCCTTGATGGGGTGGGGGAGTTTTCCTCACTCTTGGCTGAACTCAGGGACTCGTGGTAACTGTTCTACTTCTATCTCCACGAGATGAGAGAAAAAGGATCGAAGATAATCATCTTTTTACCTACAAGACAGATATACAAAGGATTGGTCATTAAAGAAGAACTTCAACACAAATGTGAGCTATGAGGATACCTGATGAACCAATAAATGTACTTTGTTATGGACGTCTTGTTGAGTTTATCTGCATCTGTACAGTTTACAAATCTACCACTGTACAGAATACAGAACAATCTCCATTCAGAACTGTTTTGCAAGGAAAAGGGGGATCCCGACCCCCAGAAAGAAAGGGGGAGATGCTTTCCTATTGGGGGCTGAGGGGGGCATTGAAAGGGGCTCTTCGAGTGAGAGAGACGCGGGTTTCAAGGACGGAAAACACTGTTTTCTCCTGTAAACCCGAGAGATCCCTATGGAAATCCTCCCTTCAAGGGGAGGGGGCTTGGGGAGAAGTTCCAGCTGGATGACGAGGGATTGGGGTGATTGTGGGGTCCCCAAGTCTTGGCTGGCTGTGGGGCTGCTCCTTCCCCCTTATCCTCCGGTGCAGCTGCTGGGGGCTCCCTCCTTTCAGACTGAGGGGAGGGGAGCCCAAAGGACTCTTCGAGCTCTGGCTCTACTTTGCCCGTCTGGAGTCTCGGCAGCCCCAGCCTGGGTGCCCTCTGAGCACTGTGGGAACTCAAAGGGCATCTAGTCTGCCCCTCCAAGCGCACAGAGAGAGACTTGATGAGAATCATGCAGGGGGAGAGCGCAAAAGGAAGTCCACCTTCCCCTCCGGAGCTGGTATGAAACACCCCCCCTAGATTAATGCAGCCCCCCAAGACTGAAAAGATCCCCCTCCCACTTTCTGCGCTTCTCTCGCTGTGGCGAACTATCTCCTCCACCGGGTGAAGTCAAGGGAGACTCTGCCCGGAGACCGATGATGCTCCAGAAGGGAGGATTCTCATTGGTTCTGGCCCCACCCAAATCAAAAGTCTGAGAAAGTCTCCACCCCCTCGACACACATTCCTCCTGACACACACACATAAACACACAAAAAAGTTAATTTCATGGGTAGATTCTGCCGTGGAAAGAGTAGCTGCACTTGGATGACAAGGGGGGGAGGGGCAGCCCCGCAATGAGTGAGGAGAAGTTGGGGGGGTCACCCACAGACACCCCCTCAAATTCAAAGGGAAGCCCCGAAAAACCCTCGGCTAAACCAGGCAGAGGCGCCGCTTCGCTTCAGGGGAGAAAAAGGCGCCTCCTTGAAAGACTGAGGTAAATCTCAAAAAGCGCAGACGAAAAAGGCGGGAAAAGGGGAAATGCCCCCTTTCCACCCTCAGCAACCAATCAGAGTGCAGATCCCCTCAGATGGGAGCCTGCCCTCCCTCAGCCACAACAGGGTGTTTGGGACATTTGTGCGCTTTCCTTCTCCAACCATTAAGTGGCATATTTTCACATTTAAAGGGTTCAAAAGAAAAAGACCCAAAATGTCTTTGCTTTTGTCCATTAGACACAATTGTCAGGCTGGAATGTTTCTTTTTTAAAATCTTGCACTGGGCTAAAAAGAAGTCAACATCTTTTTTTCTCTTGTACCTCAGACTTTCTTTTCCCCTCTTTCTGCTTCCCTTAATTTCCTATTTCAATTTTTATTTGTGTTTGGTATAATAAATAAATAAGATCTTGAGACTCTAGAAAGAGTGCAGAGAAGAGCAACAAAGATGGAGGCTAAAATAAATAAAAACACAACGGTTGCTGGAACTGGGTGTGTCTGGTATGAGGAAAAGAAGGAGGAGGGAGACATGGGGGCATGTCCACAATCTTTTCCACAAAGATTTCTCTCCTCTCCTCTAAACAAATATAGAAGCGGACCTAATGAAAGAGGCGGAGGTGGAGTTACACTTTATAGATAAGAAATAACCAACCACTCTAGAAACGCCGCAGAAGAAAGACAAAAGCTCCTTCGAGGCATTTGGGCTCCTATAAAAGGGGGGAAAATAAGCACAGACGTGGAAGCTTTTGTCTAACAGGGAGCCATGGAGAGGGGCCTTTCCCGCTACTCCCAAGCCCATCATCCCCGCCCTCTCCCTTCCCCCTCCCATGCGCTCCTCTTTCCCGCCCTTTCTACCATCCTGGCCCTTTGCCCTGAATCCACCAGGGGGCGCCTCCTCCAAGGGAAGAGAACTCCAGGCGCTTCCCCATTGGGCCACTGGAGGGCAAACGTCAAGGCTGCCTTCCCAGAGGCGGCGGCAAAGGAAGTGACATCACTGAGCCTTGCCTCTCTAAGACTCCGTACTCGCTTTCCTCAACACCTGGGGCTCCGCAGGAGGCGGTGTTGCTGCGGGGGAGTCTGGTGGGGGGGGACATCCAGAGTGCCACAGGTGAGGGAGGGGGCTCTTCCGGGTCCCATGCTCCCTAGCCTCCCTCTGCATGCAAAGGGGGGATTGGGGAGCCTGGCGGAGGCCCAGCAGGAGAGAAGCTGGGTGAGGAGCAAGAGGCAGGATTCATACCGGGCTCCCCTGAGGGCCCAATCCTGTCTCCAGAGGGGGAGAGAAGTGGGGGAGGGGCGGCCTCTCCAGTTGCCTCCTTCCCAGCCCTGTTCCGAGCGGGGGAGCTGGGCCCTGTGCTGGGAGGAGCCGCTTGGGCCTGTGGGCAGGTTGGAGGAAGGGGGTCCAGGGGCTGAATCCCCCTTTCTGATCCTGGGCGTCGGTTTTTCTCTTCCTCCCAGATCCGGAATCTCAGAGCCCTGAGCAGCCTTTCCAAGCCAGGATTTCCTCTGCAGGGGAAGGAAGGAAGGGAGGGAGCGGAAGGACCGGCAGGGATCCGCCCTGCAGCCCCAGAAATGGTCCCATGAAGGAGGAGGCCCCTGGAGACCCTTCAGAGTCCCTGGAGCCCTTTGGAGCTGCTCTGCTGGAGAGAGGAAGGATGGGGAACGGAAAAGGCCTTGTGGCTCTTCAGCCTTGGAGCTGTGGGGAGGGCTGGACCAGAACCAGGCAGAAGGTCCTGCAGGAGGGAACCAGATTCCCTTCTGAAGTTCCGCCCTGGACCTCCATCCAATACCGAGAGGCTGAGGGTCCCCGAGAGCTTTGCAGCCAACTCCATGACTTGTGCAGGAGATGGCTGAGACCAGGAAAGCACAGCAAAGCCCAGATGATGGACCTGGTGGTTTTGGAGCATCTCCTTTTCCTTCTGCCTCCAGAGATAGAGGGCTGGGTGCGGGAGTGTGGAGCACAGACCAGCTCCCAGGCGGTAGCCCTTGCTGAAGGCTTCCTGCTGAGTCAGGCCGAGGAGCAGAAGGAGCCGCTCCAGTGGCAGGTGGGAGACTTTAGGGAACTCGGAAAGGAATAAATAGAGAGAGTGCTTGAATGCTTCACCCCTCCTTCCCAAACTTCTCCCACGCTTATAATATGTGGCAATTCACCTGTTCTTGAAGGAGCCTCTGTGGCGCAGTGGTTAGAGTGCAGTACTGCAAGCTACCTCTGCAGCCAGCTGCCTACAGTTTGGCAGTTCAAATCCAACTAGGCTCAAGGTTGACTCAACCTTCCATCCTTCTGAGGTGGGTAAAATGAGGACCCAAATTGTTGGGGGCAATATGCTGACTCTGTAAACTGCTGAGAGAAAGCTGTAAAGCACTATAAAGTGGTATATAAGTCTAAGTGCTATTGTTCCATTGTTTTCTCATTCATCCACACAGATGGATATTGGGGGCTTTGAGGTTGTGAATACAAGAATCCACTTTGTGTCATGTGACGTACATTAATTCTGCTTCTTCCTTCCTCCTATTCCTATTCTCCTATTCTTCTTTACCTGAGGGAAAGAAGAACCCATCAAATCCCCCTCAGGAGCTATTTTTCAGGAGGATCCCTTGGGAAGATCCAAGTCAGGACACCTCAGGAGGTAATGGAAGATCCTCTGATTACCCATCTGTCTTCCCTTCTCTCTCTCTTTTCTCCTATAGAACAGGGGTCGCCAACCTTTTGCACCTCAGGGACCACCAAACTCATAATTTTAAATCCCAAGGACCAAACCGGTTCTTTGGACATTGCCTAATTTGTGGGTGTGGCTTGGTGGTCATGTGACTGGCTGGGCATGGCTTGTATGTAAATATTATAAATATTGATTTTTTTATTTAAAAAGAGCAACTTTTACCCAAAATCAGACAAAGCAGGCAGGCAGATTCAGTTGCTCACAGAATCATTCAATGATCTATCTATCTGCCATTGGCTAGCTCAGTCTGTCGTAAAATTTGCTTGCTGTGAGTCTGCACTGAATAATCGAACCTTCAGTCCTAAAGGAGTTTTGGCTGTGCTTAAAAGCAGAGCCGAAGATCTAAAGACTAGCTAGAAGGCAAGAAATCCAACCATTTTCTGCTTCCTAGCTAATCTAAATCTCACACAGCTGATGGTCAGAAAAAGGAAAAATAGCAATTTAGCAGGCAAGTTTGCCCGGTAAAGGAGTGAGTGGGTGGGGAGGGTTCCCGTGGACCATGTGGGCGGCACAGCCTTGTGTTTCTGCACAGCCTGGATTAATTGCTTTGGGGGGTGCTTTGGGGGTGAGATTTCTCGGTGGCCCACCAAAAGTAGGCAACCGCTACTATAAAATACCTCCTCCTATTTTGTTAATTATGCATTTGGAAATTATTCCTTACAGAGAAACAAAGAATGAAGCTTTCTGGTTCTTATGATGGTGATCAAACAGCGGTTGAACCTCCAAATCAAGTAAGAAAGGGAAAAGATATTAGATTTGTATTCTGCCTTCAGGAAGTGAAGCAGGTGTGCAGAGGGCTCGATCCTTCTGTTTCCCCCCCCTCCCCCTTATTTGTCTTGGATTATTTTCGTATTCTTCCACAACATGGAGAGCAGAATAGCAGGTTCAAGTTTCTGTCAGCAAGCATAGCTTCCTCTGGTTATCTTGTGCTAGGTTCTCCTCCAACTTGGAGTTTACAAGAAGCAATATTTTAAAAAGTCCTTCAAGAAGTAGGAATAAACCTATCACAGTAGCAGGAACTTTGCTGAAAGGAACTGAAGTTTTGCAGAATCAATGCACTTGATAAAATCTTCCCCAAATATTTTTCTGTGAAAGCAGTTTTCAGATTTGTCCATTTTCTCACCTAAAATTAGGACTTTTGTGACCCACAGCTATTTAACTTAATGTATATCTCTGATTTGGGAACAATGGAACAGAATAACAGAGTTGATAGGTATCCTGAGGTCTAGTCCAGGGGTCGCCAACCTTTTGGATTTCAGGGACCATGAAACTCATAATTTTAAATCCCTAGGACCACTAATATGAATTTGGACCGACAGTGTCTTGCTGACATTGATGGGAAAGTTGGTCCCATATTCCAGAGCTGCAGTAGTCACAGGACTGGCCCTTTGGTCATCCCAGAGCACCTCCTCCAGTCCATGGCAGGCCGGTGCACCCAGATGGAAGAGCAGCTGCTCCAGGATGACCAAAGGACCACTCCTGTGACTGTTGCAGCTCTGGAATATGGGACCAAATTTCTCACCAATGTGAGCAAGCCACCCTGGGGCAGATTTCCCTCCCCCATTAGTTTTATCTTCCAGTTCCAGCTTGCGTGGTCTACTCAAGGTTTGCGGTCGGCCAAAGAGTCAGGGGGGTAGTGAATGCTTTGGGGGGGGGACATTTCTCTGTGGACCACCAAAATTTTCTTCCAGACCACCAGTGGTCCCCAGCCCACTGGTTGGCGACCACTGTTCTGCTCCAATTCCCTGTTCAGACAAGAAGCCCTATAACATTTCAGATAAATGGCTGTCCAGTTTCTTCATAAAAACCTCCACTATTCGAGCATCCACAATTTCTGGAGGCAAGTCATTCCCCTGATTAATTGTTCTCACTGTCAGGAAATTTCTCTTTAGTTGCAGGTTGGTTCTCTCCTTGAATAGTCTCCATCCATTGCTTCTTGGAACACTGCTTTCATGTCACGCCCTAGTCCTTCTTTTCATGAAAGTAGACATCCCCAAGTCCAGTAACCATTCTTTACATGTTTTAGCCTCCAGACCACTAATAGGTTTTGTTGCTCTTCTCTGCTCTCTTTCTAGAGTCTAAAGATCTTTTTTACATCTGGCAACAAAACTAGATGCAATATTCCAAGTGTGGTCTTACTAAGGCATTATAAAGTGGTACTAACACTTCATATCATCTTGATTCTATCCCTCTTAATCTGCCTATGATTCTGTTTAAGGTTTTTTGGGGGGCAACTGAAGCATAGTGTTGACTCATGTTTAAGTCGTCCACTAGGATTCCAAGATCCCTGTTGCACTTACTACTGTTGAGCCAGGTACCATCTATGCCAGTGTATTTGGTTTTTCTTTCCTAAATGTAGACCCATACATTTCTCACTGTTGTTAGATGGAACCCAATCTGTCGATCCTTCTATATCTGGAGCTTATCTTCCTGGAGTGTTGGTATTCCTGTCAATCTGGTCTTCTCTGCAAATTTGATGAGTTTCCCTTCTATCCTCTTGTCTAAATCAATAATGATGAACAGATCTTGCGAATCCTCCTGTTCTGTTCTTTTTTCCGTGTCCAGGAGAGTCTGGTGTCCTTCGAGGAGGTGGCTGTGTATTTCTCTGAGGAGGAATGGTCTCAGCTGGATCCTGACCAGAAAGCACTGCATTCAGAAGTCATGCTTGAAAACCGTAGGAACGTGGTCTCTCTGGGTAAGAGTTTCCTAGTCCCCAATCAAGAAGAAAGATTATGGTTTTTTATTTAAAAACCACTGATCAGATATTGTCTCTTGGGAGGGAGAAGGAAAGGATCTAGTCTTCTCGTGCTCGAAGGAAGGAAAGAGTCAATGTCTCTTTGCCAAAATGCTTTCTGTGCCATTTCTTATCTGTATTTTTCCATTTCTATTTGAACATCTGTGGAGGCTGAAAAGAACGAGGTATGCTTTTATGTGTCCTCTGGAGGTTGTGTGAGAGGAGTGTATTTTCATTTGTCCTCTGAAACCTCCCCAAATTGTGTGAGAACAGAACTGAGGCCATGGAAGAGCATTCGCCTAATCCAATTCAAAAACAAAGGCCTCATGCAATGTGACTCAGAGCATGCCAGAGTACAGGTAATCTCTGAGTTACAACAGATCACTGAGTGACCATTCCAATTTACGACCAGCCCCTTTCCAAATACTTGAGACCCAGTCCCCTCTTCGTTTTCAAAGAGTTTCAGCCTGGATCTCGTGCAGGTCTCAGTTCTTAAAAGACACAGGCCTAAAGTACTGCTGTGTTAGATCACACGAGATTAGTAGCCTGAGATGTTGCACTACTGGTCTCGTGTGATCTCGTACTAAAGTACTTTAGGCCTCCATTCTATGCGAACCGATGCCTGTACCAGATCCAGCCAAAGAGCCCTTGCAAGTCGATGAGACTTTGGGGCAGTGAAATAGCCATTCTTGAAGCATCCCAACCTTTCCAGTCTCAGCACGAAGAGCGTTTACAAGGCAATGGGAGGCTTCAGCAAGGGATTTATCTCCAAAATCTCATCGCTGGGATCGAGGAACAGGCTGAGTGGGGGTCCCGCCTGCCAGACAGACAGCGTGGAGCAGCTGCTCCAAGATACACCAAGGAAGAAGGAGCTTGTTTCAAAATGGTTTCATTTCTCACAGGTCTCTGCTGAAAGTAACCCACCCCAAAAAATCTTAAGTTTTCTTCTAATTCCTCCTTGGATATTTCCCCTGATTATTCCTTAACTCAAAACTGACTCTGAGTCAGATTTGCATATATATAGATAATTGTAAAGAAAGAGATGTTTTCTAGATATTTTCAAAGCTTTTATGACTGATGAATATAGAAATAATCATGTATATATCACACCACTGTAGGCATGCAAACATACAACCTAATGGAATTATGAGAAATTCAGAAGGAAATTCACTTGACTTTCTACACTTTGATCTTTTTCTCTAACCTTGTCATCATTTTCATTTCCCTTTTGCTTTGAAGGTAATAATGGGCAGGAGAATCAAGATTCCTGTGAACTGTTCCAAGTGATCAATGCTAAAGATGGAACGGAGAAGTTTGGAATTCGAACGGAATTAGAAAGCCATGAAAAAAACCAGTCAAAGAATGGCAACCAGGAGAGCTCATCTTCTACTGATGCTCCGGTGCAAAACAAAGGAGATGATGCTATAAGAAGACACAATGGACAAAATTACAATGGGACATTCATTCTTTCTCTTGGGAATAACTTCTTTACATCTCAAAAAGTGATTGACACAAAAGAGAAGCCTTATAAATGTTTGGAATGTGGAAAATGTTTTAGAACAAACAGGGAACTTACTATCCATAAAAGGATCCACACGGGAGGGAAGCCGTATAAATGCATGGAGTGTGGAAAGACCTTTGCTCATGGCAGCGGACTTAGAAGCCACAAAAAGCGCCACACAGGAGAGAAACCCTATAAATGCATGGAGTGTGGAAAGACCTTTGCTCATAGCAATAGACTTACTATCCATGAAAGGATCCACACAGGGGAGAAACCCTATAAATGCATGGAGTGTGGAAAGACATTTGCTCAAAGAAGTCGTCTTATTATACATAAGATGATCCACACAGGAGAGAAGCCGTTTAAATGCATGGAGTGTGGAAAGAGCTTTGCTCATAGCAATACACTTATTATCCATGAAAGGATCCACACAGGGGAGAAACCATATAAATGTATGGAGTGTGGAAAGACGTTTGCTCAAAGAGGTAATCTTATTTCCCATAAGATGACTCACACAGGGGAGAAGCCATTTAAATGCATGGAGTGTGGAAAGACCTTTGCTTATAGAAGTAATCTTATTTCCCATAAGAGGATCCACACAGGAGAGAAGCCATTTAAATGCATGGAGTGTGGAAAGACCTTTGCTCGGAGCAGTGGCCTTAGAAGCCACAAAAATATTCACTCAGGAGAGAAACCATATAAATGCATGGAGTGTGGAAAGACCTTTGCTCAGGACAGTGACCTTAAAAGGCACAAAAAGATCCACACAGAAGTGAAACCATTTAAATGCATGGAGTGTGGAAAGACCTTTGCTCAGGACAGTGATTTTAAAAGGCACAAAAAGATCCACACAGGAGAGAAACCACTTAAATGCATGGAGTGTGGAAAGACCTTTGCTTATAGAAGTAATCTTATTTCCCATAAGATGATCCACACAGGAGAGAAGCCATTTAAATGCATGGAATGTGGAAAGACCTTTGCTCGGAACAGTGGCCTTCGAAGCCACAAAAATATCCACTCAGGAGAGAAACCATATAAATGCATGGAGTGTGGAAAGTCCTTTGCTCAAAGAGGTTATCTTATTTCCCATGAAAGGATCCACACAGGGGAGAAGCCATTTAAATGCATGGATTGTGGAAAGACGTTTACTCGTAGCTGTGATCTTAAAAGGCACAAAATGATGCACACAGGAGAGAAACCATTTAAATGCATGGAGTGTGGAAAGACCTTTGCCCAAAGAAGTTATCTTATTTCCCATGAGATTATCCACACAGGAGAGAAGCCATTTAAATGCATGGAGTGTGGAAAGACCTTTGCTTGCGACAGTAATCTTAAAAGGCACAAAAAGATCCACACAGGAGAGAAGCCATTTAAATGCATGGAGTGTGGAAAGAGCTTTGCTCAGAGCAGTATCCTTAGAAGCCACAAAATGATCCACACGGGAGAAACCATTTAAATGCATGGAATGTGGAAATAATTTTGCCCAGAATGGTCATCTTATTCTCATAAAAGGATCCACGCTCGGGAGAATTTATATAGAAATATCAATTCCACTTAGACTTATATACCACTCCTGGGTCCTCATTTTAGTGACCTCAGAAGGATGAAAGACTGAATCAACCATGAGCTGGTCAAGATCAAACTTGGGCAATTAGCCTGTAGTTCTGCATTCTTTTTTTTGTAAAGTTTTTTATTTTTGACAACAAACACTGACAGATACAAACATAAAACATCAAAATAAAACCATCTTTCTATTGTATACAGTGTGTCGGTTGGTACATATCTCTTTTGCACAATATCAACAGTCTGTCTCTTCTAATTTAAATTAAACTTCATATTGTAAATCAACTATGCAAATTATACTATTATTATTATTAACTCCTTATTAGACTAAAATTAAAAATTCACATTTTTACGAGCAAATTTCAACTTTAACGTAGCTTAATTTATATTATTCATTTCATTATAACCATTGTCTACCATAATCATGTATCATTACATTATCTTATCTCTATTATTCTATTATAATTGTATAATGTATTTTATTTCCCTATCTTCTTATCTAGCCATTGATAAAATAAATCCCATATTTTATAATATTGTTTATCTTCTTGCTCTCTAATTTCTAATGTCAATTTACTCATTTCTGCACATTCTATTATTTTCTTAATCACTTCCTCTTCTGTGGGAATTTTCCTACTTTTCCAATTTTTAGCAAATACGATTCTAGCTGCTTTTAAAACATCAAGTATGTCAATTCAGGTAAAATACCCAATAAAAATATTTCTGGTTTCAAATCTATATGCTGTTTTGTCATTTTTTCCAGCCATGTATGAATTTTAGTCCAGTATCTTTTGGCTTCCACACACATCCACCACATATGGTAATATGATACAGGTATCTGATGACACTTCCAGCATTGCTTCGATTTATTCTTGAACATTCTTGCTATTCTTGCTGTGGTAGATGCCTGTAAAACATTTTATACAAATTCTCCTTGTATGCTGTTGACATTGACATTTTATAATTTTGAGACCATAAATTTTTGCCATTTTTCTAAGTCTATCCCCAAAAATTTTCCCCAAGCAATCATTGTTTCTTTAACTTCTTCTTCTAATTTAACCTCAAATAAATATCCATATAATTTTTTAAATCACCTTCTCATCAGTACCTGTCAAAACTGTCTAATTCGGTTAATTTATCATAAAAAACTGTTTTACAATCTTTATCATATCTAGAATGTATTTGCATATATGAATACCAATTCATTATTATTTCTTGTTCCTCTAGTTATTGCATAGATTTGAGTTTGTTAGGGATATACACCCTAGCAGAACGTGCAACGGCAGTCTAGCAGGCAGGCAAATATGTGAGACAAAACGTTGTAGTAGCTTACACTCAGTAAGACAGATACACTGTGCAAGTTAAATAGTTTTTATTCCAGCAAGAGTTATAGCATAGTCAAACAGTCCATATGTCATACACTAAGTTCAGTCAGTCCGGGGTTATTCAGTTTGCAAAGTCCAGTGTCGAAAAAGAGGTCAGTAAACTTACAATCAATCAGTCCAGTGATATATCTCTTTTGCAGTCAGAGATATAAAGAAAAATCAAACCCCTTTTCTTCTCTCAGCAAACACACAGTTATCACCATCAATCCATCATTGTCAGCAATCCAGTAAAAGCCAGCAAACAGTGAGCTCTCTTGCTCCCTCTTATGGTGATTTTACAACCGCACCCAAAATATCCAAGTTACCCAGGAGCTTGCCTTCCTGAGACCATCATCTGTGAACTATCCTTAAATATCACAATTCGATTCTTACTATGTTACAGAGCACATGATTATGACATCGAACATGTGAACAAGCTAAATACATTACTAACATGGGCTGCATCCTGCCCATACCCTTTTATCTTTCTTGCTGATTTCAATCTACCTCATATTGACTGGACCCTAAATGAATGTACAACTGAAATCATACACACAACCTTCTACAATGCTATTACAAATCTGGGACTAAAACAACTAGTAACCAACAACACTAGACTAAACAACTGCCTCGATCTCATCTTCTGCAATAGTTTGAATTTAATTTACGGAATACAAACTAAAGAACCCTTTTCCAGCAGTGACCACAATATGATTGACTTTTGTCTCAACATACGCCCACACAAAAATCACCACAATGATGTAATCCCCAATTGTAACTTCAAAAAAGGCAACTATGATCTTATAGACAACGATCTCTCATCCCTTGATTGGCAATCTCTATTCACTGGATGCAATACTGTTGAAGACCATTACAACATATTTTTACTTGAAGTCAAAAGAGTCATCAAACTATATGTACCAACAACAACTCCCAAAACAAAACAAAAAAGCAGATTACCCATAACAATAAGGAAACTTCAATCCAAAAAGAGATCACTCTGGCGGAAAAACAAATCTGGTCACGTTGCCAATTTCAAAAGCCGATACAAAAATTTATGCCACCAGATAAAGACCGAATGCATCAATTATCACATTAAACAAGAGGAAAACCTAAGCACCAATTCCACCCGTGCTTTTTACAATTTTGTAAACAACAAACTAAAAGACTCAAGGTCTATCCCACCCTTGATAGGACCTGATGGTAAAGACTGCAACGACGACACCACTAAAGCCAACATCTTTAACACATTCTTCAGCTCAGTATTTGTAAACAGCAATGGATCATGCCCAGTATTTCCTAGCCGTACCACAGATAACAACAATGATCTAATACATATCGATTTTACAGAAGACAATGTTGAAAAAGCACTACGCAATCTAAAACCATCTCTATCTATTGGACCGGATGGAATATGTGCCTACTTCTTAAAAAAGCTATCCACTGCCATAGCCAAACCTCTAAGCATAATCTTTGAAAAATCTTTCAGGACCAGCTCCTTGCCTAACCTATGGTCACAAGCCACAGTCATCCCCATCTTCAAAAAGGAGACCCAAGCCTAGTTGAAAATTACAGACCAATCTCCTTATGCTGCGTCACCTGTAAAGTCATGGAATCAATTATTAACCAATCCATCATCCTCCACTTAGAGACAAACAACCTACTCTCCAATAAACAATTTGGTTTCAGAAAAAAAACTATCCTGTAATCTGCAACTCTTACACTGCAAAAACATATGGACGACACAACTCGACCAGGGCAAAGCAATAGACGCAATCTACATAGACTTCTGTAAAGCCTTTGATTCAGTGGTACACGACAAACTACTCCTAAAAATAAAATCCTATGGTATCTCTGGACAACTGAATAACTGGATAGAAGCATTCCTGGCAAACAGACAACAAATGGTCAAAATTGGGAGCGTCCTATCTAATTCTGTACCTGTCAATAATGGTGTCTCCCAAGGCAGTGTTCTAGGACCAACTCTCTTCATACTCTACATAAATGACCTCTGTGATCATATTAAGAGCAATTGCGTTCTTTTTCGCTGATGATGTAAAGCTGTTCAATACCACAGACTATACTGCTACCCTACAAAAAGATCTTGACTATGTATCAGAATGGTCAAACAAATGGCAACTTCAAATCTCAACAAATAAATGCTCTGTCTTACATAATGGCAAAAAAAAATCAGAAAATAAAATACAAGCTGAATAGTCAAGATCTTGTTGATGACCCAAGGAAGAGGACCTTGGAATACTCACCTCTAATGATCTAAGTGCTAGAGCCCACTGCAACTACATAGCCAAAAAGGCATTAAGAGTTGTTAACCTAATCCTACGTAGCTTTTTCTCTGGTAATATCACACTACTAACCAGAGCATACAAAACATTTGCTAGACCAATACTCAAATACAGTTCATCAGTCTGGAACCCACATTACGTATCTGATATTAGCACAATTGAGAAAGTCCAGAAATATTTCACAAGAAGAGTTCTCCACTCCTCTACTCGTTGTAGAATACCTTATGCCACCAGACTTGAAATTCTAGAACTAGAAAACCTTGAATTACGCCGTCTTCGGTCTGATTTAAGCATGGTATATAAAATCATACATTGCAATGTCCTACCTGTCAATGAATACTTCAGCTTCAACCATAACAACACAAGAGCACACAATAGATACAAACTCAAAGTTAACCGCACCAAACTTGATTGCAGGAAATACGACTTCAGCAATAGAGTGGTCAATGTCTGGAATACTCTACCCGACTCTATAGTTTCTTCCCCAAACCCCAAAAACTTTAACCTTAGACTGTCTACTATTGACCTCACCCCTTTCCTAAGAGGTCTGTAGGGGCGTGCATAAAGCGCACCAAGGTGCCTACCGTCCCTGTCCTATTGTTTCTCTTATTCTTCTTTTATTTTTCTTATATGTACCCATTTCATGTATTCACAACTATGTATACACTTATACTTATTATCTTGTAAACAATTGGCAAATCAAATAAATAAATAAATAAAATACTTGGTTTACAGTTTAAAGTGATACATACACTTAAACTCACTAACATAGTTTATATATTATTTTACCCAAACTAAGTTAGGTAACCAATGTTATCCCTAACAGAGTTCACCCTTTTCATTCAATATTTCACCATATCTGACTGTTCTGTTTTATAAACAATTGGATATGCAAATGCTTTGATAGTTGACAACCAGACTGTTATTTTCATGTAATGTTTTTTTATTTTCTCCCATGTTGATAATAAAGCATCTCAAATATTATGTCTTCTAAAATAACCATGTGTTTTACTTTCCCAATACCATAAAATAGTATGCCATCCCAATAATAGATCATAGACCTCCTAATGTCATAATCTAGTATTCCTTAAAACTATCCATTCTTTCACCCACATCAATGTTACCGCCTGGTAATATATTTCCCAATTGGGTAAACCAAAACCTCCTCTATTCTAGCATCTTGTAACAGCTTTAATTTAATTCTTGCTTTGTTTCCCTGCCATATATTATTTCAATACTATTTTATTTAGATCTTCAAAGTATTCGTTCCCTAGTTTAATTGAAATGGTCTGAAACAAATATAAAATCCTTGGTAACATATCCATCTTAATTATAGATATTCTCCCTATTAAAGATAGTTGCAAATTTTCCCATTTTGTCAAATCTGTCACAATCTGTTGTTTGAGTTTATAATAATTATCCTCTTTAAGTGTTCCACATCTAGCTGATATTTGTATTCCTAAATACAGTATTTAACTTTGATTGTGATCTGGATAATCAATCTCTCCGCCAATTCTTTCTTTAGCTTTTCAACCATATTCTTAGTCAAAATCTTAGTTTTGTCTTTATTTTCAAACCTGCCACCTGTCCATATTCTTTAATCTTTTCTATCAATTTGAAGTTGAAGCTGTAATTTCACTTCATATTTTATACTGTGCTGAAATAGGTTTTTTTCCTTTTACCCCCTCTTCCTGTTATGCTACACCTCTTTTTCCCCTTTCTTTCCTTTTCTCATTTTCTTACTAGCTTTATTTTCCATTTTATACCATGATAATCTTAATAAAAATAATAATAAAAAGGAGCCTTTTGTGTCAGGAGCACTTCCTTTTCCACAGCCAAAATATCCAAATTCCTGGGAATAAAAAACGTATTGATTCCACTTTATATCTGCACTTTTCTACTGGCAAAATTTCTTCCAAAATGTTACTTGATATATATATTTTCCTGCTGAAAGAGAAATACCTGGAAACAATGGCAAAGATGTGGAAGTTCTCCCAGGAAAGGAGGAGAAAGGGCCACCTTTGATTCCGAGATCTCCATTCCGGGCTGCTTTGCCAGCAAAAGGGGGATCCCGACCCACAGAAAGAAAGAAGGAGATTCCTTCCCAATTGGGGTTGAGGGGCGGGGAATCGGAAGGAGAAGCTTCGTCCAGACGTTCCGATCACGGGAGATGCGTGTTTGAAGGAAGGAAATCGAGTTTTTCTCCCGTGAAGAGAAGCGGCGCCTTTCCCGAGAGAGCCGAGCGGAGGATTACTACGGGGAGGGGCGTCTGGGGGGAGGATCTGGCTGGGCCAGGAGGGATCCCTGCAGATCTTCTCCGCCTCTTTCTTGCTTGGTTGAGGGTTCCCTTCGGATTGGGGGTGTCTGTGACCCCCAAGTCTTCCCTGCAATGGGCTGCCCCTCTCGCTTCTCCTCCAGCGCAGAAACTCTTCCCACGGCAGGAATCTCCACATGCGAAGTGAATAGGGGAGCGGGCGGAGGAAGGGGGTGTCCCAGCCAGATGCTTCCAGCCCCCAGAGGAGGAATCGGGGCTCTGAATTGAGGGAGGGGAGCCTTTTTTCTCGGACTTTGCAGTTGGAAGCCAGAACGAGCAGCAGCACCAATGGGAATTCTCCCTGCTTGAGCGTCATCGGTCTCTGGGCAGAGTCATTTTGTGACTTCACCTTTGAAGGAGGAGGGAGAGTTCCGGGGAGAGAGAGACAAGCGGAGAAAGTGGGAGGGGGGGATTCCTTTAGTCTTGGGAGGGGCTGCAGCTCAAGGGGGGAGTTCATGGCAGGCCCAGAAGGGACCCTCCACTTTCTTTGCTCTCTTCACCATTCTCTGCCAGGGATTTCCGCTCCCCCCTCCCCCACTTATTTCTCCTCCTTTCAGATCAACAATCGCCCTTCCTGAACCAAAAACCGACCGGTGGGTCAGAAAACCCCACAGCGCCGGGGGTAGAACCGGCCCTCCGGCAGGCTCCTTTGCCAGGAAGGGAGCCAAAGGCAGAAGCTTTGGGGAGGGGCGTGTGTGTGTGTGTGTGTGTGTCTCCCCTTCTCTCATCCACTGCAGCCCCACTCCATGCCGGATTGGGTAGAGGGAAGGCAAAAGGAAGCCCACACTCCCCTCCAGGGCTGGCATGAACCCCCACTTGAGCTGCAGCCACCCCCACCCCCCCAAGACTGAAATTATTTCCCCTCCCTCCCCCTTTCTCTGCTTCTCTCTCTCTACATCGAACTATCTCCTCCGTCGGGTGAAGTCAAGGGAGACCCTGCCCGGAGACCGATGACGCTAAAGAAGGGAGGATTCTCATTGGCTTCCCGCTTTTCTGGGCACTCCCAAGTCCGAAGTTCGAACAAAACTCCCCCCCGCAATCATCCAGACCCTCCGATTCCGCCTCTGGGGCCGGGACTCTTCGCGTCTTCCTCCCCTCCCTTTGGGGGCGCTTGTGGGGCGGCATCCATGGGCTCTGTTGGGCTCCCACTGATGCTGCTGGTGGGGGCGCTGGACCGGATCCCCGGAAGCGAAGGGGGAAAGGAGACCCCCCGGTACGGAGGGGGCTGGGCGGGGGGAATGGGAGGGGCCGTCAGTGCTCCTGGGGGAAGATCTCCTCCTTCACCAAGGGCTCCAACTGGCACAACTCTTGGATGGATTAATTAGGGGGGGTCTGGGTGAGCCCCCCCCCCCCAAGAGGGTCCTTAAAAGATCCGCTCCATCTGAGAGTAACTTCGCTAACAATGTTTGTCTCTTTTCAGGGATTGTTTTTGATAACTGTTATTTCTATAGTGCTGAAGAACATTCAACTTGTTATTTGTAATTTAAAGCAGGGATCTAATCTGGTTGCCACCCACACAAAGGACATTTTAGATGTGGATTATTTTTTATTTTTTTTCATAAAAAGTCCATTTGCATCTGGGAACATTAAAGGTCTTTGTGGAATAGCTTAAAAAAGGCAGTGGCTTTACAAAGTGAAAATCGTGACTATTTGTTCAAACAAATTCAGGATGAAAAAAAATATTTCAGCAAGAAAATGGATGGAGCATTTTTAAATAAGTGGAAATTGAAAACTTTCAATTTGGCATTTTATTGAAAACATGTTATTGTAAACAGACAATCAGATGACATGAATCATTTTTATGGCCCAACCGAAAATTCACCTAATTTTAGACAAAAATCTATTGATAACATTTTGGGGGTCCAACTTGATCAGATGGGAGTTGCTGGAGAGAGATTTTAATTCACTTCTAGCTCCACTAGGGAATCGGAAGATGATTTTTCTTTTCTTTTTAAAGACACCCCACCCCCCTCAACACAATTTTCTCTTTCTGTCCATCCAGGAATTGACGGAGCTCTGGTGCCTGAAGTCCTAAGCAGTCCTCGGCAGCTGGCGCGCCTATCCGCACTTTCGCTGAAGCAGGAGATCCTATACCATTTCAGGATCTACTGATATCCCTACAGGATCTCTTTCATAAAAGCGACTATCCAGTCTCTTCTTAAAAATGTCCACTGATGAAGCAACCACAATGTCTGAAGGAAAGCTGTTCCACTGGTTAATTGTCTTCATTTTAAGGAAGATTCTCCTTAAAGATTAAAGGTTGCTTCTCTCCTTGATTATTTTACATGCATTGTGTCTTCTTCTGCCCTCTGGTGCTTTGGAAAATAAATTGGCCCCCTCCTTTTTGTGGTAGCCTCTCAAGTATTAGAATACTGCTATCATGTCACACCTAATCCTTTTCTGTAGAGTACCCACCCCCAAATCCTGCAACCATTCTTTGTATGTTTTAATCTTCAGGCCTTTAATCATCTTAGCTGCTCTTCTTTGCACTTTCACCAAAGTCTAAAAATCTTTTTTTGTTTTTTCATTTTGTTGGATTCAACCTTGTCTCATTTGGATCAGAAAGGCACAATAGGCATACACATACAAATCTAGAGATATGGTGGGTCACCGGTTAGAATGCAGTACTACAGCCAAAAGTTTGATCCTGACTGGCTCATGATTGGCTCAGTCTTTAATCCTAATGAGGTCACTAAAATGAGGACCAAGGAGTGGTATATAAGTCTAAGTGGAATTACTATTTCTATATAGTTTCTGCCGAGCATGGATCCTTTTATAAGAAATAAGATGACCATTCTGAGCAAAACTCTTTCCACATTGCACGAATTTGAATAGCTCCTCCCCTTTGTGGCTTCTTTTATGGAAAATAAGAGTGGATCTGTTTGTGGCTTCTAAGGCCACTGCTCTGATCAAAGGTCTTTCCACACTCCATGCATTTAAAAGGTTTCTCTCCTGTGTGGATCTTTTTGTGCTTTTTAAGAACACTGTCGTAAGCAAAGGTCTTTCCACACTCCATGCATTTAAATGGTTTCTCTCCTGTGTGGATCTTTTTGTGCTTTTTAAGAACACTGTCGTAAGCAAAGGTCTTTCCACACTCCATGCATTTAAAGGGTTTCTCTCCTGTGTGGATCATTCTGTGGCTTCTAAGTCCAGTACGATCAGTAAACGTCTTTCCACACTCCGTGCATTTATATGGCTTCTCCCCTGTATGGATCATCTTATGGTAAATAAGTGTAGAGCTATGAGTAAATGTCTTCCCACACTCCATGCATTTAAATGGTTTCTCTCCTGTGTGGATCTTTTTGTGCCTTTCCAGATCACTGTTCCGAGCAAAAGTCTTTCCACACTGCATGCATTTATATGGCTTCTCCCCTGTGTGGATCCTTTTATGCACAGTAAGTGTATTGCTATGAGCAAAGGTCTTTCCACACACTAGGCATTCATATGGTTTCTCCCCTGTGTGGATCCTTTTATGGACAGAAAGGTGCCCGTTTGTTCTAAAACATTTTCCACATTCCAAACATTTATAAGGTTTCTCTTTTGTGTCAATCACTTTTTGAGATGTAAGGAAGTTACTCCCAAGAGAAAGAATGAATGTCCCATTGTAATTTTGTCCATTGTGTCTTCTTATAGCATCTTCTCCTTTGTTTTGGATTAAATAGTGTTCATTTACTTGTACTTTAGCTTTGATTAGCTTCACACTTTTTCCAGTATATTTTTTCCCTATTTTCTCTTCTTGGGCAAGAAAGTCTTGCACTGAAGCATCACTGGAAGGTGAACTTTTCTGGTTGCAATTCTTTGACTGGTTTCTCTCACGGCTTTCAAATTCCATTCGCATTCCAAACTTCTCTGTTGAATCTTTAGTATTGATCACTTGGAACAGTTCACAGGAATCTTGATTCTCCTGCCCAGTATTACCTTCAAAGCAAAAGGGAAATGAAAATGATGACAAAGTTAGAGAAAAGGATCAAAGTGTAGAAAGTCAAGTGAATTTCCTTCTGAATTTCTATGAAATTCCATTAGGTTGTATGTTTGTATGTCTACAGTGGTGTGATATAGACATGATGATTTCTATATTCATGAGTCATAAAAGCTTTGAAAATATCTAGAAATTATCTCTTTCCTTACAGTTATCTCTATATATGCAAATCTCACTCAGTTTTGAGTTAAGGAATAATCAGGAGAAATATTCAAGGAGGAATTAGGAGAAAATTTATTTATTGGGGTGGCTTAATTTCAGCAGAGACCTGTGAGAAATGAAACAATTTTGAAACAAGCTCCCTCTTCCCAGGTATAACTTGGAGCAGCTGCTCTACAGCATCTGGGGGTTGGGCGAAAACCCCATCAGCCTTTTCTCCATCCCAGCAATGAGATTTTGGAGATAAATCCCTTGCTTAAAGCCTCCCATTGACTTGTTAAACACTCTTCGTGCTGAGCCTGGAAAGGTTGGGATGCTTCAAGAATGGCTATTTCACTGCCCCAAAGTCCCATCAGCTTGCAAGGGCTCCTTGGCTGGATCTGGTACAGGCATCCATTCACAGAGAACAGAGGCCTAAAGTCCTTTAGTACGAGATCACACAAGACCAGTAGTGCAAGATCTCAGGCTGCTAATCTTGCTTGATCTCGCACTGCAGTACTTTAGGCCTGTGTTCTTTTAAGAACTGAGGACTGCATGAGATCCAGAGCAAAAGTCTTTGAAAACGAAGAGAGGACTGGATCTGAAGTACTTGGGGGAGGGCTGGTTGTAGCTTGGAATGGTCGCTAAGTAAACTTCTGTAACTCAGGGATTACCTGTATCCTAGTATGCTCTGAGACACACTGCATGAGGCTTTTTTTTTTTAAATTACATTGGGTGAATGCTCTTCCATGGCCTCAGTTCTGTTCTCACACAATTTGGGGAGGTTTAAGAGGACAAATGACAACACACACCCCTCACACGACCTCCAGAGGACACATAAAAACACACCTCATTCTTTTCAACCTCCACAGATATTCAAATAGAAATGGAAAAATACAGATAAGAAATAACACAGAAAGCATTTCAGCAAAGAAACATTGACTCTTTCCTTCCTTGGAGCACCAGAAGGCCAGATCCTTTCCTTCCCCCTCCCAAGAGACAATATCTGATTAGTGGTTTTTAAATAAAAAAAACTAACTAAAATCTCTTTTCTTGATTGGGGACTAAAAAATTCTTACCCAGAGAGACCACATTCCTATGGTTTTCAAGCATGACTTCCGAATGCAGCGCTTTCTGGTCAGGATCCAGATGAGACCATTCCTCCTCAGAGAAATACACAGCCACCTCCTCGAAGGACACAAGACCCTCCTGGACATGGAAAAAAGAACAGAACAGGAGGATTTGCGAGATCTGTTCATCTTCATCATTAATTTAGATGATAGAAGGGGAACTCATCAAATTTGCAGAGAAGACCAGATTGACAGGAATACCAACACTCCAGGAAGATAAGCTCCAGATATAGAAGGATCAACAGATTGGGCCCCATCTAACAAAAGGAAATGAACAATCAGAAATGTAGGGTTCTACATTTAGGAAGGAAAAACCAAATACACTGGCATAGATGATACCTGGCTCAAGAGTAGTAAGTGCAACAGGGATCTTGGAGCCATAGTGGACAACCACTTAAACATGAGTCACCACTATGCTTCAGTTGCCCCCAAAAAAACCTTCAACAGAATCATAGGATGCATTAAGAGGGATAGAATCAAGATGACATAAAGTGTTAGTACCACTTTATAATGCCTTGGTAAGACCATACTTGGAATATTGCATGCAGTTTTGGTTGCCAGATGTAAAAAAGGTCTTGAGACTCTAGAAAGAGTGCAGAGAAGAGCAACAACAATTATTAGTGGACTGGAAGCTAAAACATATAAACAACGATTGCTGGAATTAGGCATGTCTACTTTCATGAAAAGGAGGACTAGGGGAGACATGATAGCAGTGTTCCAAGAAGCAATGGATGGAAACTATTCAAGGAGAGAACCAACCTACAAATAAAGATAAATTTCCTGACAGTGAGAACAATTAATCAGTGGAATGACTTCCCTCCAGAAATTGTGGATGCTCCAACACTGGAGGTGTTTATGAAGAAATAGCCATTTATCTGAAATGTTATAGGGCTTCCTGTCTGAGCAGGGGGTTGGACTAGAAGACCTCCAAAATCCCTACCAACTCTGTTATTCTGTTCTATTGTTCCCAAATTCCCAAAGCAGAGATATGTTAAATGGCTGTGGGTTATACAAGTCCTATTCTTAGGTGAGAAAATGGGAAAATCTGAAAACTGCTTTCACTGAAGAAATATTTGGGGAATTTTTAACAAGTTCATTGATTCTGAAAAATCTTCAGTGCCTTTCAGTAAAGTAACCCCACTTCTGGATCAACTGATCTATCACTCTGTCTATCATTGATTGATCTAGTAGTCTGAGCCATTGGCTGAAAGGAAGAAAGCAAAGAAGAAAAAATTCCCTGGGAAAATCCTTTCTCAGCTGTTGTAAAGCAGGAATGTTTGATCTCCTAATCGAGGTGCAAATCGGAAATTATTTTCCAGCCCAAAGTACCATGACTACATGCTCAACATGGCCACTCTCTTTGGATTTTAATAATGTGCTTTATTTTTTAATACGATTTGCTTGTTTTTGAACTACAGGTTATAAATAAGTCAAAGAATTACCCCAAAAAAGGGGTCTCTCTAGCAGTTCCTGCCACTATGATATGTTTATTTCTTGAAGGACCTTTAAAAATTGCTTCTTGTAAACTCAAAGTTGGAGGAGAACCTAGCAGAACAAGATAACCAGAGGAAGCTATGCTGGGTGACAGCAACTTGAACCTGCTATTCTGCTTTCCATCTTGTGAAAGAACAGAAAAATAATCCAGGCCAAAGAAAGGGGGGAAATAGAAAGAAAGAGACCTCTGCACACCCACTTCACTTCCTGAAGGGAGAATAAAAATCTAATAAACTTTTCCTTTTCTTACTTGATTTGGAGGTTCAACTGCTGTTTGATCTCCGTCATAAAAAACAGAAAGCTTCATTCTTTGTTTCTCTGTAAGGAATAAATAATTTCCAAATGCATAATTAACAAAATAGGAGGAGGTATTCTAAAGGAGAGAAGAGAGAGCGAAGACAAGACAGATGGGTAATCAGAGATCTTCCATTACCTCCTAAGGTGTCTTGACTTGGATCTTCCCAAGGGATCTTCCTGAAATATAGCTCCTGAGGGGGATTTGATGGGTTCTTCTTTCCCTCAGGATCACTGATCTCCACAGTGCAGCACTTTAAATAGGAGGAAGGAAGAAGCAGAATTAAAATACGTCACAAGATATTGGGACGTATTTCAACAGTAAAAATGAATATTTTGCCAAAACTGTTGTTCCTGTTTCAGACAGTGCCAGTCAAGTTGGAAAAGAACTTTTTTGTAGAATTAAACAAATGTATATCTAAATTTATATGGCAGAGGAAAAAACCAGAGTGTAATATAAATTATTACAGGATGCCAAGAAAAAAGGAGGATTTGGCCTTCCAGATTTTGAAATATATTGTGATGCTGCTATAGTAAACTGCCTTAAGGATTGGGTTAAATTAGAAAACAAAAGGTTATTAGTATTAGAAGGTTTTGATCTCCAACTTGGCTGGCACACCTTCATGTGGGATGGAAAATCTAAACAACATTCATATTTCTAAAGGCACCATGTAAGAAATGTGTTGTTCAATATCTGGGGAAAGATTAAAAAAAACCACTACCCAAAGGTTCCATTGTGGCTATGTACATTGGAAGCAGTCACATATCCAAATCTATTGGATTATGAAAATATTGTCAGGTATAAAGATTTACTATATGATACTGGAGAGCTTAAAAATAGGAACCAAATACAAATTCAAGGAAAGGAGATAGCATGGTGGCCCTTTGCACAAATACAAACCCATTATAAAAAAGATAGAGAAAAATTTGGCTTTAATATGATCCCACAAGAATTAGATAAAATATGGCTAGGAAAAGAAAACAATTAGTAAAACATATCAATATCTTTTGGATTACAAATTAAAAGAAGAAACAGTCACAGAATCTATGATAATTTGGGCTAAAAACGTGGGTCATAGTATTGAATTAGATAAATGGGAACACATCTGGCAAACAAATTACAAATTAACCATGTCAGTCTTGTATAAAGAAAACTTATATAAAATGGTTCACCGCTGGCACCTACCTCCCGATTTTGACAAAATCAGTAAGATACTACACAGACATCACATCAAGACTGCCTTCAAAACAGACAGAAAAATAGCAGCCATCCTCAGAAACCCCAAGATAAAATTGACCTGGAAAACCAAGGCATATACGAAGTCCCCTGTGCATCATGCCCGGCCACATACATTGGACAGAGCAATAGAAGAATAAGTACCCGCCTAGATGAACACAAAAATGCAGTCAAAAAGCTGGAACACACTTCCTCACTAGTCCAACACATGGAAGCCACAGGTCATAGCATCAACTTCAATGGCACCAAAACCCTAGCCACTATAGAAAACCCCAGCCACAGAATCATCAGAGAAGCCATAGAGATTGAAAAAAGACCAGAAAGGATGAATAGAAGAGATGATTCCACCAGACTGTCAATCATTTGGAAGCCTGCACTCACAAACAAAAAAATCTCCACACCACTAGCCAGACAAGCACCTGGGCACAAACAGATCCCCCCTGATACCTCCAGCTCAAACACACCCCAACCAGGCACCCAGATGAAACCTAGCTTCCTAACAAATGATAGCCGTCCATTTACCTGGAGCCAAGCTGCACTAAAGGCCTCCAATAAAGAAATACAATGTTGCCAGCCAATCAAGATACAAAAAGAGCCCCAAAACAGACAAAAGATATTAGAAACACCAATCAAGCAGAACACAGCAAACTCCAATACCAATAAACACAGACCAAAACTCCCAACCAATCAGGATAAAGAAAAAACCATTCTGGCACAGCAATAGGCTGCCCCAAATTTAAATCTGAAACCAATATAAAAGTCTGACTCACAGATGAACACTATACAGAAGCCTGAGGATGGCAGATGAGATTCTGCTGAAACGTTGCTACAACTTTAAAAGCACAACTACAATGACGTGGGAAAATACCCAAACAAAGCTGAATACCATACATGTAAGTACCCGCGAAAACTTTATATATATATATACACACACACACACACAATGTTGATTTGTCTGTTTTAAATGTATGTCAAATAAATGTTTTTTTCTAAAATTAATAAATAAATAAATAAATAAATAATAATAAAGTCACAAGACATAAAGTGGATTCTTGTATTCGGAACACAACCTCAAAGCCTCCAATATCCATCCGTGTGGCTGAGTGAGAAAACAGTGGAACAATGCCCTACCAGAATTGGAGGACTGCCTCATATTATGAACGTGGGAGAAGTTTGGGAAGGAGGGGTGAAGTATTCAACACTTATTCCTTCTGAGCTCCCTAAACTCTCCCACCTGCCGCTGGAACTGCTCCTTATGCTCCTCCGCCTGGCTCAGGAGGAAGCCTTCCGCCAGGGCCACTGCCTGGGAACTGGTCTCTGCTCCACACTCCCTCACCCAGCCCTCCATCTCTGGGGGCAGGAGAGCCAGGAGCCGCTCCAGAACCACCAGGTCCAGCATCTGAGCTTTGCTGTGCTTTCCTGGGCTCAGCCATCGCCTGCACAAGTCATGGAGTCGGCTGCAAAGTCCTCGGGGACCGTCGGCTGCCTGGTATTTGATGGAGGTCCAGGGAGGAACTTCTGAAGGGAGGATGGTTCCCTCCTGCAGGACCTTCTGCCCGGTTCTGGTCCAGCTCTCTCCACAGCTCCCAGGCTGAAGAGCCGCAGGGCCTTTTCCACTCCCCTCCTTGGCCAAAGGGGGTGTCTCCATCCTTCCTCTCTCCAGCAGAGCCACTCCAAAGGGCTCCAGGGACTCTGGGGGTCTCCAGGGGCCTCTTCCTTCACAGGACCATTTCTGGGGCCGCAGGACGGATCCCTGCTGGTCCTTCTGCTCCCTTCCTTCCTTCCCCCGCAGAGGAAATCCTGTCTTGCAAAGGCTGCCAAGGGCTCCGAGGTTCTGGATCTGGGAGGAAGAGAAAAACCGCCGGCCAGGATCAGAAAGGGGGATTCCGTTCCTGGACCCCCTTCCCCCAACCTGCCCGCAGCCCCAAGCGGCTCTTCCCAGCGCAGGGCCCATCCCATCCCACAGCAGGGCCGGGAAGGAGGCAGCTGGAGAGGCCGCCTCTCCCCCCGCTGCTCTCCCCCTCCGGAGACAGGATGTGGCCCTCGGGGAGCCCGGTGCGAATCCTGCCTCCGCCAGGCTCCTCTCCTCTCCTGGTGGGCCTCCGCCAGGCCTGCCCTTCCCTCCCACCCTTCGCATGGAGAGGGCGGCTGGCGCGCATGGGACTTTGGAAGACCCCCCACACACACCGCCGCTCACCCGGGACACGTCTGGATGTCCCCCAACCAGACCCTCCTGCAGCCACTCCGCCTCCTGTGGCGGACCAGGGGTTGAAGAGAGCGATTGCGGCGTCCTAGAAAGGCAAGGCTGAGTGATGTCACTTCTTCTGGAATGGCGGCCGTGACGTTCGCCCTCCAGTGGCCCAAGAGGGAAGCGCCTGGTGTTCCCTTCCCTTGGCCGAGGTTGCCCCCTGGTGGAATTTGGGCGGGAAAGAGGAACGCATGGGAGGGGGTAGGAATGATGGTTTTGGGAGTAGAGGGAAAGGCTTCTCTCCATGGCTCCCTGTGAGATAAAGGCTTCCACGTCTGTGCTTCTTTCCCCTTTTATAGGAACCCAAATGCCTTGAAGGAGGTTTTTGTCTTTCTTCTGCGGCTTTTCTAGAGCGGTTTGGTTATTTCTTATCTAGAAAGTGCAACTCCACCTCCGTCTCTTTCATTAGGTCCGCTTCTATATTTATTTAGAGGGGAGAAAACAGAAATCTTCTTTGTGGAATTCCCTGAGATGTTGGAAGTTGCCACCATGTCTCCCCTCGTTTTCCTGAGACCTAGTTCTAGCAACCGATTTTTTTAAAATTTCTTTTAGCGTCCATCTTTGTTGCTCTTCTCTGCATTCTTTCTGGAGTCTCAAGATCTTATTTGCTTATTATACAAAAGAGAAAGAAAAATAGAAAATAGAAATAAGAAATTGAGGGAAGGAGAAAGGGGAAAAGAAAGTCTGAGGCACAAGAGAAAATAGAAAATAAAAGATGTTGACTTATTTTTAGCACAGTACAAGATAAAAAAAACAAACCATTCCAGCCTGACAATTCATTGTAATGGACAACAGCAAAGTCATTTTGGGTCTTTTTCTTTTAAACACTTTAAATGTGAAAATATCCAATTTAGTGGCTGGAGAAGGAAAGCGCACAAACGCCCCAAACTCCCCGTTGTGGCTGAGTGACGGCGGGCTCCCGCCTGAGGGGATCTGTGCTCTGATTGGTTGCTCTGGGTGGAAAGGGGGCGTTTCCCTTTTTCCCGCCTTTTTGTTCTCTGGGCTGTTTGAGATTTACCTCAGGATGTTCCTGAGGAGGGGAATCGCCTGTTTCTCCCCCTCAAAAAACTCCCCCTCTCCCTGATTTAGTTGAGGGTTTTTCTGGGCTTCCGTTAGGATTTGGGTGTGTGTGTGTGTGTGTGAGTGGGTGACCCCCAACTTCTGACTGGCTGCGGGGCTTCCCCTGCCCCCCTTATCATCCAGTGCGGCAGCTCTTCCTATAGCACAATCTTCACATTTAATGAACATGTGTGTTCGTCTGTGTGACTGTGTCAGAGGAGGAATGTGTGTGGAGGGGAGGGGGAGGAACGTTTTTCTCGGACTTTTGAGCTGAAGCACCAATGGAAATTATATATGCTAAAGCGTCATCAGTGTCCGGGCAGAGTCCTTTGTGACTTCACCTAAAGGAGGAGGGAGAGTTCATCGCAGAGAGCGAAAGTGAAAGTGGGAATCCCTTCAATCTTGGGGGAGCTGCAGCTCGAAGGGGTCTTCATGGCAGCCCCAGAAGATACCCTCCACTTTCTTTGCTCTCTTTACGATTCTCAACTAGACTTTCCTCTATGTCCATGCAGGGGTGGACTAGATGTCCATTTAGGTTCCCAAACTGTCCCAGGTTTTCCTCCCAGTGAGTTCAACAAAGTAGAAGGAAGGGAGGGACGGAAGAACAAAACAGTATGGACAAGAATAAAAGAGTTGGAAGGGACCTTTGAGGTCTTTTACTCCAACCTCCTACTCAGGCAGGAAACCCTATTCCATTTCAGACAATCTCTTTAACAGACTAACGGAGCTGGAAGGGATGCTGGAGGTCATCTAGCCCAACCCCACCCCCCAAAGCAGGAGACTCTGCACCATTTCTGACAGAGGGCAGTCTAGGCTTTTCTTGAAAGCTCCCACAACTTCTGAAGGCGACTCCTGTTCCATTGGTTGATGGCTCTCCCGGCCAGGAAGGGAATTTCTCCTTGGTCAGTTTCCTTGCCTTCTTTCTCCTGCCTTCTGGGGCTTTGCAGAATAGGTTGACACACTGGGAGGAAGGGGTCTTATTTCCCCCCCAACAACGATCCTTGAACCAAAAACCGAGCTGCTACCGGTATTTGCGGTGGGTCAGAAAACTCCACAGCACTAGGAGCACAACAAGCCCTCCGGCAGCCTCTCTGCGCCGAACTTCCTCCTCCATCGGGTAAAGTCAAGGGAGACGAAGCCCAGAGACCGATGACGCGGAAGAGGGAATATTTCCATTGGTCCTTCCGCTTTCATGGACCCTCCCAAACCCAAAGTTAGAGGAAAATGCCCCCTCCCCCCAATCTAGACCCCCCTCATTCCCTCTGCGTCTTTCTCCCCTCTCTTTGGGGGCGCTTGTGGGGTGGCATCCATGGACTGGTGCTGCTGGTGGGGGCGCTGGCCTGGATCCCCGGAAGGAAGGAGGCAGGGAGGGACGGAGGAAGGAAGGAGGGAGGGCTAGATTTCCCCCCTCCCCTAATGAAATCAACAACAGCCCTTCTGGAACCAAAAACCCATCTGCTATTAGTGCCGAGCCCCAGGGGTTGAGGAGAGAGAGTGCAGCATCCTAGAGAGGCAAGACTCAGTGATCTCACTTCCTTTGCCGCCTCCTCTGGGAAGGCAGCCGTGAGGTTCGCCCTCCAGTGGCCCAATGGGGAAACACCTGGAATTCCCTTTCCTTGGGGTGGGAAAGAGGGGCGCATGGGAGGGGGAAGGCCCATCTTGCTCCCTGTCAGACAAAGGCTTCGAAGTCTGTGCTTCTTTCCCCCCTTTTATAGGAACCCAAATGCCTCGAAGGAGGTTTTCGTCTTTCTTCTGTGGCGTTGCTAGAGCGGTTTGGTTATTTCTTATCTATAAAGTGCAACTCCACCTCCGCCTCTTTCATTAGGTCCGCTTCTATATTTATTTAGAGGAGAGAAGAAGAGAGAAATATTTGTGGAAATCCCTGAGATATCGGAAGATGCCACCATGTCTCCCCTCATCTTTCTTTTCCTCAGACCAGACACACCCAGTTCCAGAAACTGTTTTTAATATCTTTTAGCATTCATCTTTGTTATTCTTCTCTGCTCTCTTTCTAGAGTCTCAAGATCTTATTTATTTATTATACAAAACACAAAAGAAAATAGAAATAGGAAATTAAGGGAAGCAGAAAGAGAGGGGAAAAGAAAGTCTGAGGTACAAGAAACAACAAGGGAGAAAAAAAGATGTTGACTTCTTTTTAGTCCAGTACAAGTTTTTTTTTTTTTTAAAAAAAACCATTCCAGCCTGACAATTCAATCTAATGGACAAAAGCAAAGTCATTTTGGGTCTTTTTCTTTTGAACACTTCAAATGTGAAAATATCCCATTTAATGGCTGGAGAAGGAAAGCGCACAAAGGTCCCAAACACCCCGTTGTGGCTGAGGGAGGGCAAGCTCCCGCCTGAGGGGATCTGCGCTCTGATTGGTTGCTGCGGGTGGAAAGGGGGCATTTCCCTTTTTCCGCCTTTTTGTTCTCTGGGCTGTTTGAAATTTACCTTAGGATGTTCCTGACACGTCTTTCAAGGAGGCGAATTGCCTTTTTCTCCCCTGAAGCGAAGCAGTGCCTCTCCCTGGTTTAGCCGAGGGGTTTCCAGGGCTTCCCTTCGGGTTGGAGGGGATGTCTGTGGGCGACCCCCCCAACTTCTCCTCACTGGCTGCGGGGCTGCCTCTCCCCCACTTGTCATCCAGTGCAGCAGCTGTTCCAGTGCCCTTGTAGAGCCTATTTGTGAAAGTCTAGTGGTCGCTGGCGGCTGTTTAGGGTTTCTTAGTGAAAGTCTACTAGCCGCCAGCGGCCTTTTAGGATGGACCAGCATTCTTGTTTTCGATGGTGCTAAAGGGCGTCGGAAGGCTGTTGGAATGGATGGTGCAAAGGCATCTGCCTGGGTTGGGGCCTGCATCTGATCGACACAATTCCTGAGATCCTCAACCCAAGTCTGTTTTGAAGGCATAGGGTGAGTATCTCGGGCCTCTTACTGGTTCAGTGTACACTAAAGCATCAGGGGCATCTAGTCCCAGCAAGAGCAAAATCTTGGCTTCAGGATCTAGGGCAGGAAAGTGATGAGCCATATGCTTCAGGTGAGGTATGTTGCTAGCTATCTCTGGTGTTGCAATGTGGCTGCGGTCATCTGGTAACCTGTCCCATTCCAACACGGGCGGCAGTAGGAACTGGGAACTTCCATCTAATGACTCTATACAGAGTCCAGTAGCGCTCCTCCCCGCTGTGCATCTTGGTGCGGTGCACATTGATATCGTGAAGTGCACATCTTCCTTCTGAACATCAAAGAGGTCGAAGAATGCAGACCTGGCTAGAGAGCGATTGCTATGAGGATCCAGTATTACATATATCTTCACTGCTTCTTCTGGGCATCCATCGGGGTAGACTTTGGCTAAGCAGATCTGACAACACGAGCGAGGGGCTGGTGTGTTATCGCACACTGTTGTGCAATTGACACTCACCATTGGCTCCAATTGTGCTTTCGCGGCGTGCTGAGGCGCATAGTGTGCTGTCACAGCACGCTGAGGCTCCTTGTTCAAAGGAGGGTTAGGAGTTGTCTGCTGTGATGGTTCAGAGTCTGGATGCAGAGCAGTTGGGCGCTCGTTGCTGTTGCATAGATGGCATTGCGCCTTGGCTGTGCAGTCCCATAACAAATCTTTCCTTTGTTCCAGGGATTTCTTCGCAAACGTAAATGATAGTAATCTTTCTATCCCATATTTCATCCCATAGTCGTAGAATCGGGTAGAGCTGCTACCATGAGGCTGTGTGAAGAGTGAAGAAACCTCCCCCAACCCACCAAGGGTCAATTCAGTGACCTATCAGGGTTACAGATGTGGCCACATGACATGTATTACATTTCCCAGGATACCTTAACTACATTTACCATGATGCATTCCCTTAAGGGGACAGCTCTCAATTCCTAATTAACTATCCCAAATTGCATTAACTCTAAACTGTCTGGACAGCACATGCCTAATGCAGCAAAAAATTTGACCCAGAGTTATATTTTTCTTTCTGATGAAGCACTCATAGAAATGATGCTTATTTTGGAAGATTTGGGATAAAAGTACTGCAATTAGTGAGATGCTCCTTTGTTGGAGTTCACTGAATAACAAGCATAAGACTCAGACGTGATTTTCCCCAGAGAAATCAGTTAATTCTGGGGAGAATTGGAGCAGGAAGGACGGAAGAGGTTTGGGGGGAATCTCTTGGCCTCTCTCGAGCATCCTTCCTGTGGGGGCTTTTGTGGGGATTCAGAGGAAGACTACTTTTTTATTGCATAAAGAAATAAAATCAGAAAAACAGATCTAGGCAATATTCAAGGAATCTGGAAGAGAGAATGAAACAATCTGTGGCTTCAGGACTGAATGAATGCAGGATTTCTTTCTTAAGACCCCAAATTCATTTTTAAGGTTTCTGGCTGTTTTGGGACTCTCCCCCCCAAATCAGGAGCCTCCCCAGGAAGGGAGATGGAAATGATTTGGCTGCAGGTGAAGCTGAGTCTGTGGCCAAAAAGGGGCTTTCAAGGGGGGCTTTCCCCCAAAACAACAGGCCTTTGAATCAGCTACTCCTCCAGGCAGAGGAAACACCAGGCCAGGATCTTGGCTTAAGCATTGAATTGGGATTATAAATTCAATGTGGATTTGTTTGTTTGTTTTCATTTATTTTATTGTTTATTATGTTATTATTTATTGTGTTTATTGTATTATTTATTTAGTTCATTATTTTATTACTTATTTGTTTTATTATTTATTTTACTTTAAAATTTATTTGTTTTGTTTATTTATTTAATTTTTTGTTTATTTAATTTTTTTATTTATTTAATTCCGGGCAGGAGACGACTTTGGGCCTTGGGAAGAAAAGGAATCGTTCTGGGAAGGATGGTCAGAGGAGGAATTGGAGAGCGGAGACTAAATAAAGAGGAAATCTTCATCGGGAGAGTCTCAATGAAGGGAAGGAAAAGGGGTGGCCCAGATCACTTCCCCCAAACTCCCCTCCCCCCACTCACCTCTCCGGCCACAGAATTCCTCTGGAGAGCCTCGCAGAAGCAATCCACAGAGGCCTTCACGTACTGCAGGATCTGCTTATCGCTGTTCCACATGTCCGCATCCACCTTCCCAAACTCCGTGAGGGCACGTGCTTCCCAAGGTCGCTATCGAAGCGGGCGAACTCCTGCCGGTCGTAGAAGAACCTGAACAGGAACCGCACCTGCTGCGCCCCATCGGACTTCCACTGGACTGAATTGTATTCCCCTTCCCCAGTCAGCGTTTGGAGTAATGCAATAGAGACCAATGAGAATTCTCCCTTCCGCAGCGTCATCAGTCTCCGGGCAGAGTCTTTTGTGACTTCACCTGATAAATATGAGCAGAAAAGGTGGAATCGTTGCAGTCAGGGGGTGGGATGCAGCTCAAAGGTGGGGGGGGACACTCCCTTCCTAGTCCCAGGGAAGACCCTCCCTGCCTTTGCTCTCTTCGCAGTTTTCAGCTGATTCTCACCCTCCTTTTCTCTGAGTGCCTGGAGGAGTGGACTAGATGCCCTTTTAAACTCTCTAAAGCCTCCCCCCGGTGGAAGGGGGTGCAGTCCAGATGAGGCTTCCAGACTCTGGTCCTTCCGAGGAAAAGACCAAGCCCAGCCAAACTCTCTGCAGCTCAGTTGGAGGAAGCTCCCCAAAAGGGAGGTTGGTGAGGTGAGGGTTATAAATGTAAATTTAAATTCTCCAATTTTACTTCTCAGGCATCTTAATTTGCTTTGTTTTTCTCTCTCCTGGATCCCAGTCACCTCTTAAGGCCTGTTCTATTGCTTGTGCTTGCATTATATGAAATTCCACTACAGATAACAGATAATCAGAGTTGGAAGGGACCTTGTAGGTCATCTAGTCCCAACACCTCCACCCAAGCGGGAGACCCTACACCATTTCTGACAGATGGCAGTCCAATCTCTTCTTGAAGGTCTCAAGTGATGGCACTCCCACAACATCTGAGGGCAACTTCTGTTCCATTGGTTTATTGTTCTGTCAGAAAGTTGCTCCTTATTTCCAGGTTGAATCTCTCCTAGTTCAGTTTCCATCCATTATTCCCTGTCTGGCCTTTGGGTCAAATATTGGAAGACTGCTATCGTATCTCCCCTAGTCCTTCTCTTCCCTAGACTAGCCAAGCCCAGTTCCTGCAACCGTTCTTCATATGTTTTAGTCTCCAATCCCCTAAATCATCCTGGTTGCTCTTCTCTGTACTTTTTCTAGAGTCTCAACATCTTTTTTATAGTGTGGTGACCATAACTGGATGCAGAACTCTAGGTGTGGTCTGACTAAGGCTTTATAGAGTGGTATTAGGACCTCACTATTGCGTGGTCACTCTCCCCCAAAGTTCCTGTAACTTCAACCCCATCTATCATTTCATCTCCATTCGTGATAATTCAATCCAGCATGGTTGACCCTCTAGTTCCCTTCTCTGCTTTTGGGGAGACAAAGTTTGTCTGCTAGGAATGTCAGAAATCTGTTTCATCTTCAATTAGCTGCACAGCTTGTCTTCCAGTTGATGTTAAAATCTCCCATTACTATTGTGCTGGGCTTCTTATATCCCTCAGTTAACCAACTAGCAAAAAGTCCATCTATTTCCTCTGTTTGTTTGGTAGGTTGGCCTGTAGCATATACCTCTGGGGCCATGTCATTCTTTGTTCCTTTTATATTGCTTTCAAGGAGATGTTCCTCCTTGTTCAAAGCTGTATATTCCACTCATGGGCTTTATCCCACCAACGGCAATAATGTTACACTTGCTCTCATGTACTAGGGCAGTGGTGGCTAACCTTTTTGGGCTCCTGTGCCAAAAATTGTGCACGCACTTGCATGCTCACGTGCTAGCACCCAGAAGGCAATGCACCCTCCCTGCTACCCCCTACAAATGCACGCGCAATCCTCACCCACCTACCCACTCCCCACCACCCCCTTACTTGCACTGTGCCTCACAGCTGATTTTTGGCCAGTTTGAGGCCTTTTTTTGGCTTCCCAGAAGCTTCAGGAAGGCTTCTGCAGGCTTTTCAGGTCAAAAACTAGGCCCATTTAGTCACTTCCAGTATTTCCGGAAAAACAGCAAGTGACAAAACAGGCCTAGTTTTTGTCCTGAAAAGCCTGCAAGAAGCCTTCCTCAAACCTTTGCGAGGCTGAAAAAGGCCTCAAACTGGCCGAAAACTAGCTGTGAGGCGTGTGCATGCGCAATGAGGTAAGTTTGCCTGTAGCTTCCATGCCAGGACAAATGGCTCTGCATGCCACCTGTGGCACGTGTGCCATAGGTTCGCCATCATGGAGCTAGACTATCCTGGGGTCATCAACTCGCCAGCATCCGACAAGCAAAGTCAATGGGGGAAGCCGGATTCACTTAAAAACCACATTTCACTCAGTAACTGCAGTGACTTGCTTAACAACCGTGGCAAAAAAAAATTGTAAAATTGGGCACATTTAACAACTGCCTTGCTTAGCAATGGAAATTCGTATTCCAACTGTGGTCATAAATTGAGGATTACTTGAATTCTGTATGTTGGTGTCAAAACATCTGAGACTGTGAACACCATAAACTCAAAGCATAAACTAAATCACTGTTTTTTTTGGGGGTACAACGGTGTGTTGACACATCAGCATGGCAAAAGCCCATTGAAAGCCAATTCATCTTATACAAACTGCCTACCCCTATCGTTAGAAATCTTCCCCCAGCAAATTCATTCTCACTTTTGGTGTAGGTTTCAGGTTTTGGAAAAATCAGGTTTAAGGCAGCCAGGATTCATGGCTCAGATAAAAAAATTTTTTAGTTCATACCAAGAAGACAATGTATGCATAAAAAGAACCAGGTACATCTAGTCTAGGGAGTCCCACTAGAGTGGATATTTGCATGGGAAGTAAGCTGCCCGCTTCACTGAAGTTCTCCCTGAAGTCCACACATTTATAAGGGTTTTTCTCCTGTCTGAATATTTTATGTGAAGCAAGGGTGCTGCTCTTGCCAGATGTCCGTTCATTCATACGGCTTCTTCCCCCATGTGGATCCTTTTATGGGAAGTGAGTTCATTGCTCCTCTTGAAGGTATTTCCACATTCCGTGCATTGGTAGGGTTTCTCTCCTGTATGGATGGTTTTATGGGAAATGAGGTGGCTGCTTTGACGGAAGCTTTTCCCGCACTCTGCACACTTAAACGGCTTTTCCCGTGTGGATTCTCTTATGGCAGGTAAGCTGGCTGTTCCTTCTGAAGCTCTTTCCACATTTCATACATTTATATGGTCTCTCGCCTAAGTGGATTGTTTTATGGGAAGTAAGTTCACTACTTTCCCCGAAACTTTCCCCACACTCTACGCATTGATATGGATTCTCACCGGAATGAATCCTTTTGTGGGAAGTAAGCTGAGTACTCCAAGAGAAGCGTTTTCCGCATTCTGTACATATGTATGGTCTCTCCCTTGGGTGGATATTCCTATGGGATGTGAGCTCAGTGCTGCTCCTGAAGGCCTTTCCACATTCCAAGCATTTGTGTAATTCTTCTAGTGTGTGGATCCGTTTATGGGAAGAAAGCTCACGGCTGCCTCTGAAGCTCTTCCCACACTCTATGCATTTATGTGGTTTATCTCCCGTGTGGATTGTTTTATGGGAAGCGAGCTGATAGCTCCAGAAGAAGTTCTTCCCACACTCCATACATCTGTACGGTTTCTCTCCCGAGTGGAGTCTTTTATGATAAGCAAGTTGGCTGTTCCTCCTGAAGGTCCTCCCACATTCTATGCATTTATAAGGTTTTTCTCCTGTGTGGACCCTCCTGTGGGAGGTCAGTTCACTGCTTCCCCTGAAACCCCTCCCACACTCCATGCATTTATAAGGCCTCTCCCCAGTGTGGATCCTTCTGTGGGAAGTCAGTTCACTGCTCCTCCTGAAGCTCTTCCCACACTCCGGGCATTGATAGGGTTTCTCTCCTGTGTGGACCATTTTGTGGGAAGTAAGCTGATAGCTCCAGAGGAAGTTCTTTCCACACTCCATGCACTTGTACGGTTTTTCTCCTGCATGGAGTCTTTTATGGTAAGCAAGCTGACTGTTCCTCCTAAAGCTCCTCCCACACTCGGAACACTTATAAAGTTTTTCCCCCGTGTGGATCCTTTTATGGTAAGTCAGATCATTGCTCCAGCTGAAACTCTTCCCACATTCCAGGCACTTATAGGGTTTCTCCCCTGTGTGGATCCTCCTGTGGGAAGTAACCTGGCTGCTGCTCCTGAAGTTCTTCCCACACTCTCTGCATTTGTAGGGTTTCTCCCCCATGTTGATTCTATCACGTAACGAAAGAATGAACGTCCAGCTGTAACTTTTTTCATCTTCCCTGTTCTGATCCTCTTCTTCTTTAGTGTGGATTTGATCATGTTCATTTAAATCTGATTTTTCTCTGAATGTTTTCACACTTTTCCCAAAACACTTAGTCCTTTTTCCTTTGGAAAGGTGCAGGGCTGCTCTGTCTTGAATTTCATCACACTGAAGAGCAGAAAACTTTCTGCTTCCATCCTTTGACTGGTTTCTCTCATAACTTTTTAATTCCGTTTGGTCTCTTCCTTCTTTGCGTCTGAGAGCTTCTAGTATTTGCCTACAGCACATGTTCTCTTGCCCAACAGTATCTTCAGAGAGAAAGAAAAAAAGTGTGGGTTTAAACTAACAGAAAGGGGATAAAATTACCAAGAACATGTGACATGATTGAGAATCCCAATCCTGCAAATCCCCAAAATCTCGGTAATATTCTTATAGGCTATTCTGACCTACGTAAAACAATCTGACATAAAGCTTATTAAATTTAGAGACCTGATGCAGGTTCCTATCAATTTTATTGGTATAAATTTGCACGGGATGGAAATTTAAATTTCATGGGTAGTAGAAACAATTTTAAAAGCCATTTATCTAAAACAATTCTGCACGTTGGGTTAGTATATTTGCCTCTTGCTATCAATGATTTTTTTCTTTATTCTGCACTAGATATCTTTTCCCACACATTCTCTTCTTGTTTCAGATGGGAAAAAATCTGAAGTCCTCACTCAATATATGTTTCCAGGACAAACAAAGCACTGCTCAATATGTGGTGTCAATCTGGGTTTTACTTTCATTACAAAAAACACTTTCCCAGGAAAACTAAAACTCTCAGCTCAGCCATAAAACGCCAAGAAGGCCAAGTAATGTTTTTATCAGTCAAGAAAAGATCCTGAGAAGCAGGTAGAGCTCTGCACAGCAGAAGATAGTAACCCCCTAGGACAGGGGTAGGGAATCTTGGTTTTTATCACTTATGGACTTCAACTCCCAGAATTCCTGAGTGAGCCATAAAAGGTTCCTCATCCCTGGAGTACTGGTTTTTCAGTTGTGGGGGAAATCAATTTTTGACTTGAATGGGACTGTTTATATACAAATGTAGGACATGTTGTCCTACAAAAAAGTATTTCTTTGATCTATTAAAAAACTATGTCCAGCCCCATAACCTCATAGTTATGCCTGACTTCACTAGGCATATGATTTGCTGTATCCAGTTTGCTCTGTCCAATCACAAGAGTCAGTTTTAATTAGTCAACAAAGGGAGGCTGCAGTCCCTCCCCTTTAAAAGCCCACCTCTGCCTCCAGCACTGTCCCTCAATCACTGTATGCTTCAGTGTAAGGTGTCTTGGAACCAGTAAAGAAGATTTTTTGTAGAATGGGTCTTCTCCTTCTCCCAGATATAAGGTGTGGTTCAGTGGTGGGATTCAATTTTTTTTACTACCGGTTCTGTGGGCATGGCAGGGGAAGGATACTGTAAAATCCCATTCCCTCCCCACCCCACTAACCTGCTTTCCAGCTCCATTCTTCTGTGCAGGGCAACAAAAGAAGACCCAACCAATCAGGTGGGACTCGGGAGGCAGAGAATAGGTGGGGGAGGGGCCAGTCAGAGGTGAGATTGGCCGGTTCTTCAAACTACTCAAAATTTCCGCTACCGGTTCTCCAGAACTGGTCAGAACCTGCTGAATACCACCTCTGGTGTGGTTGGCTTTAGGCCAGAGAGCTGGTTCCACAAAATGCCTTTTGTACCTGCCTGTGCCCTTACCCAGGGAGGCCACATTCCTGAGGTTCTCCCTCATGACTTCCCCATGGAGGGCTTTTTGGTGGGGATTCAGCTGAGTCCACTCTTCCTTGGAGAAACACACAGCCACTTCCTCAAAGGATACAAGACCCTGGAATATGAAGGGGGGAAAAAACTTTTCTTCATTAGTCATCCAGGAAGGCTTTGTATCTCATACCCTTTGTTCAACAAATTCCCCAAGCAAAGATTGGGCATGGATAGTAGTCTAAGAAAAAAGAATATATGTAGCTCAGTGCTGAGCCGAGCCGTTTGCTAGCAGTCATTTCATTACCTGGCTAGACAACATTATCAACACAAGTGAGTGATGTTTTCTCTCTGTTTTTATACAGTACCTTGCCTGGCCAGTGTTGGATGGTGGAGGGGGATGGTTTCCTCTTGAGAGCTCCTGAATTACAGTATTGTTTTCTGATTGTTTGTCTGGTATGATTTATTAACCCAAATTATAAATATTTACTATTAAAGGGACTCTGGACAGTTTACAGATAAACTATGCAATCCATACATAAAAGACAAGATCAAAGAGTTAAAAAGAGGGAGGGAACATCCTTCAGCCACCAACCACCCCCAGGGTTGGATACCACTCTTGGGTCCCTGTGCCAGTTGATAAGAGCAAGCATGACTTGAAAGGGATCTCCTAATTAATTCTGCCACATTCCATTTCAGGCTGCTTAAAGAGCAGTAATGCTGTTGAGTCCCAGGGGGAAAGGGGACCCCAAGTGATCCCCTAAATGTTTCTCTCCTACCTGAACTGGAGGTTCAGCCATTCTTTCAGTTCCACCAGGAAAAGGTGACGATCCTAGAAACAGCAAAGGCATAATTTGATTTCCTGCATGGGACTTTCACTGAGCTAAAGCAGAATTTCAAATATTACATGAAGAACTCAAGACCATATCAGAGCATTGAGACATTTCTTGAGAATGTCAGGTTCCTTTGAAAGTCTCCCTTTACCTCCTGAGGTGTCCCAACCTGGATCTTCTTGGGGGATCCCCCTGAAAGGCAGCTCTTGAGAGGCATCTGACAGATCCTTGCTCCCTTTAGGATGCCTCGGGATGGCTTCCAGAAAGGGCTGCTGCATCTGACGTACCTGGAGATGGAAAAGAGAAATGAAGGTTTAGATAAAACCTCTCAAATTTGCTGATGCAGATGGAACAATGGAGCAAGTGCCCCAAATACGTATTCTGGCGGGAAAATGGAGAAAATGCTCAATTCAAAGATATTCTCGATTAATGCATAGCTTCAGAGAGGGTGTTCTCTCACCTGCAGCTCTTCCTGCTGCTGCTTCTCCGCTTGGCTCAGCAGGAAGCCTTCGGCCAGGGCCACTGCCTGGGCGCTGGTCTCCACTCCACACTCCCGCACCCAGCTGGCCATCTCTGCAGGAAGCACGGCCAGCAGCTGCTCCAGGATCACCAGGTCCAGCATCTGTGCCTTGGTCTTCTTCTCTGGCTGCAGCCAATCCTGGCAGAGCTGATAGAGGCGGCTGCACATCTCCCGCGGGCTCTTGCTCCATATATCCAAGGGCAGGAGGCCGACCTTCTCCCTGGTGGTTTCCCGCAAGGCGTCCCGCAGCTCCTCCACCTTCTCCCAGAGGGCTTCCTTCAGGGAGGAGTTCTGTAGGGCGCTCCTCAGGGAGTCCACCTGGGCCAGCAGCTCCTCCGCCTGCGTCAGCGTGTCTGACCAGAAGGCCAGAGCCTGCGTCTCCAGGGCCGCCGCTTTCTGCCACAGGACATGCGCCTCCTTCACAGGTGCCTCCTGGGCAGCTCTTTTCAGGGCTGCCTCCCCCTGCCCCAGGGGCACCTGCCGGAGGGTCCGGCGAAAGGCTTCGGCTTCTCTCCGGGCAGTCTCAGCCTCCTCCAGACGGCCTGCCCACAAGCCCTTCTCCAGGCAGGCCACCTCCCAGCAGTCCGTCTTCCGCAGCAGTGCCTCGGCCTTTTCTAGCATCGGCTGCAGCCCTTCCAGCGACGCCTCCTGCAGGCCGGTGCGCAGCCCCTCCAGCTCCCTCGGCAGGGCCTCGGCGCTCTCGGCCCAGCCTTCTTCCTCCAGCGCCTCCCGCAGGGCCAGCAGCTGCCGAGCCCGGGCGCGCCCTTCCTTCCGCACCGCCCGGCCCAAATCCCGTAGGCTCTCCCACAGATGGTCGTCCAGGAACGTCGCCAGGGCCCCTTCCAGCTTCCGCGCGGCGCGCACCGGCCGCCCCCAGCCTTCGGCCGCCTCCAGCTCCGCCACCACGCCCAGGAGTGCCTCCCGCACAGCCGCCACCTTCTCCACTGAAGTGGTGGGTGCGGCTGCTGGCTCGGCCGGCACCGGCGGCTCTTTGTCCTCGCTCGGCGCCTCCTTCTCCTCCTTGGCCAGGGCGGGCGGCGCCGCAGATCCCCCGCCGCCCGCGGGAGGCGCGGCCACTCCACTCGTAACACCGCCGGGCTTTCTCCGCCGGGCCCGCCGGGCCGCCGCGCGCTCTCCGTGCGCCTGGAACCAGCGGAGCAGCGCCATCTCCAGTCTCAGGAAACCCTGGAGCCGCTGCTGCTCCGCCTCCGAGAGCGCAGCGTCCCGGGCCAGCAGGGAGTCCCTGCCTCGGCGAGCCTCACTCAGCTGCGCCCGGAACCGCTGCAGGTTCGGCTGGCCCAGGTTGACCTCCCAGCGCCAACGCGCCCGCACCTGCTCCGACACCCGCTCCGCCAGCAGAGCCTCCACCTCGGCCAGCCGCTCCGGGGAAACCTCCGCCTCCGCCCCGCCGCGACCCCCGGAACCGCCATCGCCGCCGCTGCTGCGCGCTCCCCCACCTCCCCCGACACCGCTCCGGCCGCAGGAGCGCGCACGGCGACCCTGCTTGGCGACGGAAGCGGTTGCCCCGCCCCTCCGCCGATCCCGCGCGCAGCCTTTTGCCTTCCGCCCCGCCCCCAAAAGCCGCTTTCCGAGACTTCAACTCCCAGAATTCCCCGTCAGCCTACCGAGGGCCTCTCGCCCCGCCTCCCGAGTCTTCTGCGCGCCGACACGCGAATAAAAGCCTCCCGTGGTGCTGCTTCACGGCGCCGCCGTTCCCGTAATGAAGGCTACGCAGGAACCTTCTACTACACCTCTCGGCGGTCGAAATAGCGATCCAAACGGCCTGCTTTCATCTGCCCAGCCTGAGAAACCGATTAAAATCTGAAATAAATAGCCTTCCCCCCGCCCCGGTGGTTTGTCCCTCATCCCGACTCGGTTCAGGCGATTCTCCTCACGGGGCGTCCGTCCCCTTCCCGCCCGTTTCTTCTTCCGCACTTCTGGGCGCCTAGGTAAAGTTTCGGGCCAATTTTACCTCAGGAAAGAATTTAGTATTATCCTGCTTCCCCTTCTCAAATCACCGCCTGAGGTAATCTCCTATTCTATTCTATTCTATTCTATTCTGAGGTAACCTGAGGTAAAAACAAAAAGCAGGCAACCTTATAGAGGTCAGATATGGCATTACAGTACATACACAGCATAGGAGGTAACTTTAAAGTTGGTTAAATGAGGTCTTATCAGCTTGAAGCAGGCCAAAGAGGTAGAAGGTGGGGAATAGCCAAGTTAAGCTCTGAGCCAGGAATCAAATTAGCCTTTATCTCATTATTTGACAGGGATGCCCTCTAATAAGAATAATAATCCTTTATCTGTTAATTCCTACCCCTTTACCCCACCCAACCTTCCTGCCTCGCCTCCCCACACCCTCTAATAGTAACCATGCCTGGCACCAGGATATATAAGCAGAAGGGGGGCCTCATTGTGCTATGCTGATTGGCAGTTCCCCGACCCAATCACTACCTGAGGATGGCAGCATCTGTCAGACTCAATTTCTGTGATTGACCTGGGGGAGAGGGGGACCAGGAGGGTGCGACTGACTGACTGGCTGGGTGTGGCCAGCTTGACCCCATCTCCAAACTGCTGGCCAAACTGCTCCCAAGATGAGAAGCTCGACAGAATGCCAACCCTTGCATGGAGACCGTCTTGTCAGGATCCACGTAGTGTGCTGTCTCAAGGAATATCTGCATAAGTCACATTGTGGGAGAGACACCGGCCCGTTTTGCTCACAAACGGAAAATGGCGATCTACTCTGGAGAAGCAAAATATTTTCTCTGCATTTGCACTTCCCCGGGGAGTTCGTGTGACCCCTGCAGAATGAGATGGTTATCGGGAAGGTTTCAACCTCCCAGCTTTGCAATTTCCTTTCCCTTCAACTGGAGGCTTCACTGATCTACTTAGCAACGGAAATTCTGGACTCAGTCATGGCCGTTAAGTCGAGGTCCACCTGTACTGTGCTAATGGAGGTCACATCTCTGTGCAGGACAGTAGCACAGTACAGGTGGACCTCGACTTACGGCCATGATAGAGTGCAGAATTTCCAATGCTAAGCAAGACAGTCATTAAGTGAGTTGTGCCTAATTGCACAACCTCTTGTCAACATGCCTTTGAGAAGATTTTGTGTCTTCCTTTGGCTGTTTCACAATTTTTAAAAAAGTCTGCATTTTTCACCTTTCTAGAATTTATAATTGCATTGATACCAATTGTGTTGTACACCACCCTGAGTGATACAGATATGGAGTGCGAAAGAATTTAAACATAGGAAAGTTCTTGATCTCTGTATCATGAATCTTCTTACGTCTCCATCTGGGTTGCCAGCAGAACCATGCTCAGCACTGCTGTCAGCCAAATGTGCCAGGACCATAAACACAGAATTAAGGCACAAACTGATCAATCAATCAATCAGAATAGAGCTGGAAGGGACATAGGAAGTCTTCTTGCCCAACCCCTGCTCAATCTGGCAAGAGATTTTTAAAAAGAAGTTATATCAAAGACTAATGGAGCAATAATATCTGGTTACTCAATCTGAGAAATTATGACAGACTGATCTCCATGTGGGAATTCTCGGTAGGGAAGCAGGACCGGGACTCCATCAGATGCAACCTCAATACTCCAGGACATGAAGGGTCCTCGTTCCTCCCTGTGAGCAGCCAGATGCCTCTTAGGCTGCTGCTCGTTATGGAACCTCTTTGTCCACTGTGAGGATGGAGGCAATGTTGGTCCTCCATGGAGCTTTTGGTGTCTCACCCGGTTCCTCTTCTGGCTGAAGGTCTTGTTACACTTGGTGCAAGAGAAGGGCTTCTCCGCCGTATGCCTCCTCTGGTGCCGCAGAAGGTGCTGCTTGTCGTAAAAGCTCTTTCCGCATTTGGGGAAGCTGTGGGGCTTCTCCCCTGTGTGGATCCTCCAGTGGAATATGAGGTTGGAGCTGTGGTGAAAGCTCTTCCCGCACTCAGGGTAGCAGAAGGGCCTCTCGCTCATGTGGATTCCCTTGTGGGAGGTCAGCTGTGAGTGTCGGATGAGTCTTGCCACAGGTTGGGCACTTGTGGGGTTTGTCCTTGGAGTGGATGAGCTGGTGGAGGTTGAAGCTCTTACTGCAGACAGGGCACCGGAAGGGCTTCTTACCTGTGTGCTTCCTCTGGTCAGGTTGGTGCTTCGGTTGAAATGCTTCCCACACTTGGGGTAGCGGAAGGGCTTCTCTCCATGTGCCAAGGCCCGTGTGGCCATCCAGGGAACTGTAAGGGTATGGCCCGCCTCACTTCAGTTCGGCCCACGCCATCTCGCATGTGTGTGCGCATACAAACTCAGTTCTCCATCACCGTGTGCAGGGCAACCAAAGGAGTCTGTGGGAGAAGTTAGTAAAAAGTTAGTTCAGACCTTTCAACCTCGTGAGATTTTTTTTTTCGTGAGCAGTTGGAAGGTCTGAACTATCTTTTTTATCGTAGTCCCACAGATGACTTTAGTTGCCTTGCACGCTGTGATGGAGAACGGAGCTGGAAAGCATGTTAGTGAAGGGATGGGGGGGGGGTTTGAGGGTTTGGCATGGGTGGCCTGGCTTAAGGTGGTGGGTGGGGCAGCTCCGCATCCCCTGCCTTGCTTTGGCAAGGTGGTGACCTGCAGAGCTGCCCCCCCCACACCCCACACCGGTTTAGAGCACCCCACCAGCCAGGTAATGAAGCGCAACTGCTATCACAGCGAGGCAGAGAGAGAAAGAGGGGGAGGGGGAGGGAGGGAGAGGGAGGGAGGGAGGGAGAAAGAAAGAGGGAAGAGTAGGGAGGGAGAGAGGGGGAGGGAGAGAGGGGAAGAGAGGGAGAGGGAGGGAGGGAGAGAGAGAAAGAGTGAGAGGGAGGAAGAGAGGGAGGAAGGGACAGAGGAGGGAGGGAGAGAGGGAGAGAGATGGAGGGGGGGAGGCTCTCCAAACTCTGGTGTGTGTGTGTGTGTGAGAGAGAGAGAGAGAGAGAGAGCACAATTCGTGCTTCAGCAGAGGCAGCCAAGCAGGAGCCACCAGGATTCCCCCTCCCCCCCAACCAACCAGCCCCGCGTTCTTCTCGTCCTCATCATCTCTCCGCTCAAGCAGCTTCGGGATCCACAGGACAGGGTTTCATTCGGCGGGATGCGGCCGGCCTCCGGGTGCACTTTTTTGGCTGCCAGGATGGGGCTGCAGGGGAGGCCCTAGGAAGCAGTTTGGGAACCCAAACGGACATCTAATCCACCCCTCCATGCCCACAGAGGAAAGTCTAGCTGAGAATCATGAAGAGAACAAAGAAAATGGAGGGTCCCCGCAGGGCCTGCCCTGAACCCCCTTTAGTTTCAGCCCCCCAAGACTGAAGGGAATCCCCCTCCCCCATTCACTTTCGCTCTCTGCCCCCCCAATGCCCTCCTCCTCCTCCTTCAGGTCACAAAGGACTTTGCCCAGAGACCGATGATGCTGCAGCAGAAAGAATTCCCATTGGTCCTTCAGCTCGTTCTGGCCCCGCCCAGCTGAAAAGGCCGAGAAAAACGTTTCCCTCACCCCCGTTCCTCCACTGGGGCTTGAAGCATCTGGCCGGGACAGACAGACACACACACACACCTCCCTCCCTTCCTCCCTCTCTATTCTGCCATAGGAAGAGCTGCCGCACTGGATGATGGGGGTTGGTATCCCCGCAGCCAGCGAGAAGCTGGGGGTCACCCACAGACACCCCCCCCCAATCCGAAGGGAAGCCCTGGAAAAACCTCAGCTAAACCAGGGAGAGGCGCCGCTTCCCTTCGGGAGATTAAAAAAAGCCATTTCTTTCTTTGAAATACGTGTCTCTCTTGCTCGGAACACACATATATATAAAGTAAAATGTTGGCAGAAATTTCGCCCGTGTAAAAGGGCAGATCTGGAGCAAAGCGGCGCCTGGCTGGGCTTGGAGGGCAGAAGAAACTTTGGCTCTCGCCTCAGAAGCCCGGATGGCCGCGGCAGTTGGCAGAGGCGGTGGAGGACACCCGGAATGCGGCCTCCCCGTCGAGAGCCGGCCGGAGGGGAAAGAGGGGCTGGAGCGGATCGGGCGATGGAGTGAAGGGCCTTTCTGAGGGGAACCCTGGGAAGCCGCGACTTTAGGACGAAACGTCCACAAAAGGAGCCTCCGGATCACCAGACGTGGCGAAAAAGGCACGAAAATCCTTGGCTCACCCAGCTCCTTTCCCGGCTGCCCCAGGAGAGGATTTTGGTTCATATAAGAGGGCAAAGAACCACAGACGTGGAAGCCTTTGTTTGACAGGGAGCCATGGAGAAGGGATTTTTCCCCCTATTCCCAAGCCCATCATCCCCGCCCTCTCCCTTCCCCCTCTCATGCGCTCCTCTTTCCCGCCCTTTCTACCATCCTGGCCCTTTGTCCCAATTCCACCAGGGGGCGCGCTCCGCCAGGAGAAGGGAACTCCAGGCGCTTCCCCACTGGGCCAAGAAAGATAAGGGAGATATCGTGGCATCTTCCAATATCTCACATATCCACAAAGAAGACTTCTCTCTTCTCTCTCTCTCAGTAAATATAGAAGGGGACCTAATGAAAGAGGCGGAGGTGGAGTTGCACTTTATCGGTGAGAAATAATCAAACCGCTCCAGAGATGGCACAGAAGAAAGACGAAATCCTCCTTCGAGGCATTTGGGTTCATATAAAAGGGGTAAGAAGCACAGACGCCAAAGCCTTTGTCTGACAGGGAGCCACGCAAAGGGGCCTTTCCTCCTACTCCCAAGCCCATCATCCCCGCCCTCTCCCCCTCCCATGCGCTCCTCTTTCCCGCCCTTTCTACCATCCTGGCCCTTTGTCCCAATTCCACCAGGGGGCGCGCTCCGCCAGGAGAAGGGAACTCCAGGCGCTTCCCCATTGGGCCACTGGAGGGCGAAACGTCACGGCTGCCTTCCCAGAGGTCGAAGTGGTGAAGGAAGAGACATCACTGAGCCTTGCCTCTCTAGGACGCCGCATTCGCTCTCCCCACCCCCTCCTCCCTTGGTGGGGGGGGGGGGGGGGGGGGCTCTGTCGGGGGCACCACGAAGGCCCGATCCTGTCTCCGGAGGGGGATAGAAGCGGGGGGAGGGGCGGCTTCTCCAGCCACCTCCTTCCTGGCACTGCTCGGTGGGGCCCTGAGTCCTGTGCTGGGAGGAGCCGCTTGGGGTTCCGGGCAGGTTCGGGGAAGGGGGTCCAGGGGCTGAATCCCCCTTTCTGATCCTGGCCGTCGATTTTACTCTCCCTCCCAGATCCGGAACCTCGGAGTCCTCCGCAGCCTTTGCAAGCCAGGATTTCCTGGGGGGGAGGGAGGGGAGAGAAGGAAGGAAGGGAGCGAGAGGACTGGCAGGGATCCATCCTGCGATCCGAGAAATCGTCCTGTGAAGGAAGAGGCCCCTGGAGACCCCCCAGAGTCCCTGGAGCCCTTTGGAGCTGCTCTGCTGGAGAGAGGAAGGATGGAGACACCCCATTTGGCCATGGAGGGGAGCAGAAAAGGCCGCACAACTCTTCAGCCTGGCAGCTGTGGGGAGAGCTGGACCAGAACCAGGCAGAAGGTGTTGCAGGAGGGAACCATCCTCCCTTCAAAAGTTCCACCCTGGACCTCCATCCGATACCGGGAGGCTGAGGGACCCCGAGGACTTTGCAGCCGACTCCATGACTTGTGCAGGCGATGGCTGAGCCCAGGAAAGCACAGCAAAGCCCAGATGTTGGACCTGGTGGTTCTGGAGCGGCTCTTGGCTCTCCTGCCCCCAGAGATGGAGGGCTGAGTGCGGGAGTGTGGAGCAGAGAGCACCTCCCAGGCGGTGGCCCTGGCGGAAGGCTTCCTCCTGAGCCAGGCAGAGGAGGAGAAGGAGCAACTCCAGCAGCAGGTGAGAGACTTTAGGGAGCTTGGAAAGGAATAAAGAGAGAAAGTGTTTGAATGCTTCACCCCTCCTTCCCAAACTTCTCCCATGTTCATAATATGTGGCAATTCTCCAGTTCTTGTAGGACATTGTTCCACTGTTTTCTGACTCAGCCACACGGATGGATATTGGGGGCTTTGAGGTTGTGTTCCGAATAGAAGAATCCACTTTGTGTCGTGTGACGTATATTAATTCTGCTTTTTTCCTTCCTCCTATTTGAAGGGCTGCACTGTGGAGATCAGAGATCCTGAGGGAAAGAACTCATCAGATCCCCCTCAGGACCTATTTTTCAGAAGGATCCCTTGGGAAGATCCAAGTCAGGACACCTCAGGAGGTAATGGAAGATCCTCCTATTCCCCATCTGTCTTACCTTCGCTCTCTCTTCTCTCCTATAGAATACTTCCTCCTATTTTGTTAATTATGCATTTTGAAATTATTTATTCCTTACAGAGAAACAAAGAATGAAGATTTCTGGTTTTTATGACGGAGATCAAACAGCAGTTGAACCTCCAAATCAAGTAGGAAAGGGAAAAAATATTAGATTTCTATTCTTCCTTCAGGAAGTGAAGTGGGTGTGCAGAGGGCTCTCTCTTGCTATTCCGACCCCCTTGTTTGGCCTGTATTATTTTTGTGTTCTTCCACAACATGGAGACTAGAAAAGCAGGTTGAAGTTGCTGTCGGCCAGCATAGCTTCCTTTGGTTATCTTGTTCTGCTATGTTCTCCTCCATCTTGGAGTTTACAAGAAGCAATTTTTTAAAAGTCCTTCAAGAAATAGGAATAAATGTATCACAGTGGCAGGAACTTCTAGAGATCCAATTTCTTTTGGTAATTCTTTGACTCACAATTGTGCAAGACTAATGAAGAATGAACAAATGCTCACAATGCTACATTACCATTTTAAAAAACCCTTAAAAACCCGGGGCCAGTTCCTCCTGGCCACGACTGCCACCTACTCTTCAAGTAGGAGTCGTGAGTCCAGGAAATCCCCTAGATTACACCCAGGGTCTGTTTGGGGTAGTGCCACCCCATCCAAGACTAAAGGTGGCAATTCTACCTGAGCTAATGAACTCCAAACCCAGAGCCACTCGGTCTTGCAAGGGTTTAGTTTCAACCCGTTGCTCCCCATGTAGTCCCTAACAGCCTCCAGGCACTGCGAGAGGGAGAACGCAGCAACACTTAACTCACCACCGGCTGAGACATTCAGCTGAGTATCATTAGCATATTGGTGATACCTCAGTCCATGGTGTGGGATGATCTCACCCAGTGGCTTACCCAGAGTACTATTCCCTACAGACCCCGTAAAACAGTGGGTGAGGACTGCATCTCTCCCCTCCTATCAACTCTGACTGAGAGCGGCCACAAAGGAAGGAAGTGAACCAAGATTGCACAAGACCTCCCACTTCCATCCCCTGAAGCAGCTTCAGGAGAATCCCTTGGTCGATGGTATCGAAATTACTTTACTGAAAGGCACTGAAGGTTTTGCAGAATCAATGAACTTGATAAAACTTCCCGAAATATTTCTTCAGTGAAAGCAATTTTCAGATGTTCCCATTTTCTCGCCAAAAATTTGTTCTTGTGTGACACACAGCCATTTAACTTAGTGCATATCTCTGCTTTGGGAATTTGGGGACAATGCAATAGAACAGCAGAGTTGGTAGGGATCTTGGAGGTCTTCTAGTCCAACCCCCTGCTCAAACAGGAAGCCCTATAATATTTCAGATAAATGGCTGTCCAAGTTCTTCATAAACACCTCCAGTGTTGGAGCACCCCCAATTCCTGATTAATTGTTTTCACTGTCAGGAAATTTCTCTTTAGTTGTAGGTTGGTTCTCTCCTTGAATAGTTTCCATCCATTGCTTCTTGGAGCTCTGCTATTATGTCTCCCCTAGTCCTTTTCATGAAACTAGACATCCCCAATTCCAGCAACCGTTCTTTATATGTTTTAGCCTCCAGTCCACTAATAATTGTTGTTGCTCTTCTCTGCACTCTTTCTAGAGTCTCAAGATCTTTTTTTTACCTCTGGCAACCAAAACTGGATGCAATATTGCAAGTGTGGTCTTATCAAGGCCTTATAAAATGGTACTAACACTTTATGTCATCTTGATTCTATCCCTCTTAATGCAACCTATGATTCTGTTGGGGGTTTGGGGGGACAACTGAAGCATAGTGGTGACTCATGTTTAAGTGGTTGTCCACTTGGACTTCAAGATCCCTGTTGCACTTACTACTCTTGAGTCAGGTATCACTTATTCTATGCCAGTGCATTTGTTTTTTTCTTTCCTAAATGTAGAACTTTACATTTCTCGTTGATTTTGTTTTGTTAGATGGGGCCCAATCTGTCGATTCTTCTATATCTCGAGCTTATCTTTCGGAGTGTTGATATTCTTATCAGTCTGGTCTTCTCTGCAAATTTGATGAGTTCCCCTTCTATCCTCTTGTCTAAATCAATGATGAAGATGAACAGATCTTGTGAATCCTCCTTTTCTGCTCTTTTTTCCCATGTTCAGGAGGGTCTGGTGTCCTTCAAGGAGGTGGCTGTGTATTTCTCTGAGGAGGAATGGTCTCAGCTGGATCCTGACCAGAAAGCGCTGCATTCGGAAGTCATGCTTGAAAACCATAGGAACGTGGTCTCTCTGGGTAAGAGTTTTCTAGTCCCCAATCAGGAAGTTCAAAAAGAGAGATTATAGTTAGTTTTTTATTAAAAAACCACTAATCAGAAATGGTCTCCTGGGAGGGAGAAGGAAAAGATCTAGCCTTGTCATGCTCCAAGGAAGGAAAGAGTCAATGTCTCTTTGCTTAGATGCTTTCTGTGCCATTTCTTATCTGTATTTTTCCATTTCTATTTGAACTTATCTGTGGGGCATGTGGGGCAAGTTCCCCCCTTCCACCCTGAAAACGAGTTATGCTTTTGTGTGCCCTCTGGAGCAGGGGTCTCCAACCTTTTGGATCTCAGGGACCACCAAACTCATAATTTTAAATCCTGCAGACCAGAGACCCTGGGAAAATCCCCAAAAAAGTCTGCAGGAAAATTCCCCACCCCATTTTTCTACCGATCGATCATTCTTTATTTAGGATCTCAGGATACCAAATCCAGCTCCGTTCTCGTGGGGTGGGGGAGACTTTTGGCTTCATACAAGGAAAGCAGCAGAAGCAGCAGAAGTCTTTCTTTTTCTTCCCCAAACTCTGCCAGAAATGAGTCTTTGCCAGCGTAGCCTCTTGGAACAGGATGCCTTGCAGGGTTCCAACGATTCACTTCTGGCGAAGTTTGGGGAAGAGAGAGAAAGTCTTTTGCTGCTTTCCTTGCATGCAGCCAAAAGCAGAAGAAGAAAGATGCGGAAAGAAGCAGCCTGGTGGCCAGGCGATGTGTGTGGGACATGTTGGGAAAATTCCCCCCTCTCCGCCCTTTCCCCTCTCCCCTCACTACCTTGTGTTGTTCACAATGCAACCGACGCAAGCCTTGGATTTCCCGTGGGCCATGTGGGCGGTGCAGTCTTGTGTTCCCACGTAGCCTGGATTAATTGCTTTGAGGGTGACATTTCTCTGCGGACCACCAAAATTTGGTTACCATTGCTCTAAAGCACCTGAGGGCAGGACAAGAAGCAATGGATGGAAACTAATCAAGGAGAGAAGCAACTTAGAACTAAGGAGAAATTTCCTGACAGTTAGAACAATTAATCAATAGAACAACTTGCCTCCAGAAGTTGTGACGTTTTTAAGATTTGGATAACCATTTGTCTGAATGGTGTAGGGTTTTCTGCCTAAGCAGAGGGTTGAACTAGAAGACCTCTAAGGTACCTTCCATTTCTCTTATTCTATTCTATTCCTTAACTCAAAGTTGATTCTGAGTGAGATTGGGATATATTTAGATAATTGTAAAGAAAGAGATGTTTTCTAGATATTTTCAAAGCTTTCATGACTTGTGAATATAGAAATAATCATCTCTATATCACACCACTGTAGGTATGCAAACATACAACCTAATGGAATTTTGGAGAAATTCAAAAGGAAATTCACTTGACTTTCTACACTTTGATCTTTTTCTCTAACCTTGTTATCATTTTCAACTCCCTTTTTCTTTGAAGGTAATAATGGGCAGGAAAATCAAGATTCCTGTGAACTGTTCCAAGTGATCAATGCTAAAGATGCAACAGAGAAGTTTGGAATGCGAATGGAAGTCAAAAGCCACGAGAGAATCCAGTCAAAGAATTGCAACCAGGAAATCTCATTTTCCGCTGCTGCTCCGATGCAAGACTTTCTTGTCCAAGAAGAAAAAATAAGGAAAAAATATACTGGAAAAAGTGTGAAGCTCATCAAAGCTGAAGTACAAATAAATGAACACTATTTAACCCAAAACCGAGCAGAAGATGCTATAAGAAGACACAGCGGACAAAATTACAATGGGACATTCATTCTTTCTCTTGGGAGTAACTTCCTTACATCTCAAAAAGTGATTAACATAAAAGAGAAGCCTTATAAATGTTTGGAATGTGGGAAATATTTTAGAACAAGCAGGGAACTTACTATCCATACAAGAATCCACACAGGGGAGAAACCATATGAATGCATAGAGTGTGGAAAGACCTTTGCTCAAAGAAGTTATCTTATTTCCCATAACATGATCCATACTTGGCAGAAGCCGTATAAATGCATGGAGTGTGGGAAAACCTTTGCTCATAGCAATACACTTACTTCCCATGAAAAGATTCACACAGGGGAGAAGCCGTATAAATGCATGGAGTGTGGAAAGACGTTTGCTCATAATAGTGAGCTAAAAATACACAAAAGGATCCACACTGGGGAGAAGCCGTATAAATGCATGGAGTGTGGAAAGACGTTTGCTCATAGTAGTGGCCTTAGTGGCCACAAAAAGATCCACTCAGGAGAGAAACCATATAAATGCATGGAGTGTGGAAAGACCTTTGCTCATAGTAGTGGCCTTAGTGGCCACAAAAAGATCCACTCAGGAGAGAAACCATATAAATGCATGGAGTGTGGGAAGACCTTTGTTCAAAAATGTAATCTTATTTCCCATAAGATGATCCATACTGGGGATAAACCATATAAATGCACAGAGTGTGGAAAGACCTTTGCTCAAAGAAGTTATCTTATTTCCCATAACATGATCCATACTTGGCAGAAGCCGTATAAATGCATGGAGTGTGGGAAAACCTTTGCTCATAGCAATACACTTACTTCCCATGAAAAGATTCACACAGGGGAGAAGCCGTATAAATGCATGAAGTGTGGAAAGCCGTTTGCTCATAATAGTGAGCTAAAAATACACAAAAGGATCCACACTGGGGAGAAGCCGTATAAATGCATGGAGTGTGGAAAGACGTTTGCTCATAGTAGTGGCCTTAGTGGCCACAAAAAGATCCACTCAGGAGAGAAACCATATAAATGCATGGAGTGTGGAAAGACCTTTGCTCATAGTAGTGGCCTTAGTGGCCACAAAAAGATCCACACTGGGGAGAAACCATATAAATGCATGGAGTGTGGAAAGACCTTTGTTCAAAAATGTAATCTTATTTCCCATAAGAAGATCCACACAGGGGAGAAGTCATAAATGCATAGTGTGTGGAAAGACCTTTGCTCAAATAGGTTATTTTATTTCTCATAAAAGAAGCCACACGGGAGAAGCCGTATAAATGTATGGAGTGTGGAAAGACGTTTACTCGTGGTAGTGATCTTAGAAGACACAAAAAGATCCACTCAGGAGAGATGCCATTTAAATGCATGGAATGCATTTTCTTTACAATGGTCATCTTCTCGTAAAAGGATGCACGCTTGGGAGAATCTACAGCAATAGCAATTCTACTTAGACTTATATACCACTCCTGGGTCCTCATTTTTGCAACCTCAGAAGGATGAAAGGCTGAACCATGAGTCAGTCAGGATTGAACTCCTGGCTGTGGACAATTAGCCTGTAGTACTGCATTCTAACCATTGACCCTCCCTGCCTATAGATTTGTATGTGTGTGCATATTGTGCCTTTCTGATCCAAATGAGACAAGGTTGAATCCAACAAAATGAAACTTAATGTGGAGAAAAGTAAAATGTTACACCTGGACAGGAAAAACCGATTACAGGAAACCTGGCTCAAAAACAGTAACCGTGAGAGGGATCTTGGGAGTCTGAATGGATGATCACTTAAACATGAGTCACGTGTGTTGGCGGCAGCCGAACAAGCTAATGTAATCCTTGATTGTATAAAAGGGCATAAAATCAAAATCACGTGAAGTATTAGTACCATTTTGTAAAGCCTTAGTAAGTTGTTCTTATCCTTCCTATTACCCCTCTCTTCCAACTTATGACTATAACTGCGTCTCTTGTATCTTTACAATTTACATTGTTTTATTTGTTCCCTACTATGATTTGATTGCTTATTAGTAACCTATGACTATCACCAAGTGTTGTATCTTGTGATTGTTGATACATGTATTTTTTTCTTTATGTACACTGAGAGCTTATGCTCCAAAGACAAATTCCTTGTGTGTCCAATCACACTTGGCCAATAAAGAATTCTATCCTATCCTAGTGCAACAGGAAAGATTATCTGGAACTTAGTTCAACCCTGGGGTTCTTGGGGGCTTCTGAGCTTGGTTGTTTCCTTGGAGACATTGAATTACCCAACTAGGTAACTGGGTCAGATAAAGTCCCTCCATCCCTGAATTTTGGATGCTCAGCGGAAGGTGGAATGTGTGGTTCCTCCTCCACAAGAGGGAACTGCCATTTTCTGGGGGTTCAGAGGGGAGTAAGGAGAAGCTGCTTGTACCAGGTGGATGTCATGAACCACAAAGAATCCAGTTGATCGAGATTGGGAGAGGGGGAAGAAGGTGAGGGAAATGGACAAACCTTGGAGTCAGCTGAGGAAGATGGGATTTGTAGTCCTGGGGCAGGCATTTGAAAGAGGATGTAGTCCACAGAAGATAATATCTGGAGGTTGGGTTAAACTCTGGGGTCGTTGGTGCCCTCGGTGCTTGGTTTGCTTGGAGATGTTTCATTACCCAGCTAGGTAACATCCTCAGTGCAAAGTAGAGGGGGGATTGGCTGCCTGTTTAGATGCCCGGCCAGAGATTATGGGGTTCCCTCCTGGATGGTTCCTTGATTGGAGAATGGTTTTATGCCTGTTTGTCTGGTGCTGATCCCTGCTTATCTATTGGCTGTTGGAGGGGAGGGGTGTCTTTTTCATCTCTTTTCTAGGTTTTTTAAAATTGTGTAAATGTAATTTATCTCTCTGTGTCTATTGAAAACCAGAGATTGACCTTTTAGGATTACTGGATAAGGAACTTGAAAGAAAAAATTGGAACTTTATTACTGTACAAGCTAGTACAAGTAGGAATTTTTAATATATAAAACTGGAAATATACCTCCATCCGCAAGATTGAAGGTGGATGGACGGAAGAAATGAGGGAGTGGGCTGAGAGGGCGAGATGAGCTGTTTGGACCAGAGAAAAGGAAAGATCCAGCTGTGTTTCTACCTGGAAACTACTTCTGGACTTTGTGCTTGAGGCAGAAGGAAGGGAAACCTCTATTAGGATTGCTTGTCATAGAAATGTACCAAATTTACTAAGAATGAACAGTAGAAGGAAGAATTGAGGCTGAAATTTCACTTTGCATTCTGCTTCCTTGAAAATAAACTTTTTCCCTTTATCCTACACTTTCCTGTCTCTTTCCCATTACCCTATGACCTTTATTTTCTATTTCATTCCATGAGAATCTTCATTAAAAAATAACCAAAAGGAGTCTTTTGTTTTAGGGGCGCTTTCTCCTCCGAAGCCGAAACATCCAAATTCCTGGGGGAAAAGCTCATCCAGATTCCACAAATATATCTGCACTTTTTGTGCTGTCCAGGCAGTTTAATGGGATTTGGGATAGTTAGTTAGAAATTGAGAGCTGTCCCCTAAGGGAATGCATCATGGTAAATGTAGTTAAGGTATCCTGGGAAATGTAGTCCATGTCTTGTGGTCACATCTGTAATCCTGATTGGTCACTAAATTGACCCTGGTTGGGTTGGGGGAGGCTTCCGCACTCTTGCCTGAATCCTTTACCATGCAGCCGCTTCAATCATCATGGGGATGAGAGTTTATTATCTTTCTACACCATAATGCAGATATGCAAAGGATTGGACATTAAGAAGAACCTCGTCATGATGAACCAATAAAAAAGACATTGTATGGATGCTTTGTGGAGTTGCTCTGTCTGCTTTATACCCATCCAGAGAGTCATAAGCAGAACACTTTTCTACTGGCAAAAGTTCTTCCCAAATGCTTGTTAGGGATAACATTGTTTACCCTAACTGGTTTGGGTAAAAATAATAAATATGGTATCATGGTTTGTTAGTTAAAGTGTGTGTAACTTTAACAGCAAGAATGTAATTAAGGGTGTGGTTGTAAAAGCACTATATATGAAGCGAGGCAAATGCAGCTCTCTCTCTCTCTGGCTTACTGATCCCTAATTACTGGATGGATTGATGACTGCGTTCTTGTAGGAGTGTTGATTTTTCTCAACGGAGAGAAGATAAGATTGGACTGATTTATTGTAAGTGTACTGACATTGGCTATTCAACACGGACTTTGCAAATAGAGTATCCCTGACAAGACTTGATTGAAATTGATATATGACTAATGGACCGTTACATTTGACTATGCTATAATTCTTAAATGGAATAAACTATATTTTTGATAGCACAAGCGTATCTGTATTTTTACTGCGTGTTAACTAGAAAACTTATCTCACACATTTACCTGTCTTCCTATCTGACTTCGCTGCACATTCTGTTTAGTTTGTTTTCCTTAACACCCGTTGGGGAATCCAGGCTTAACAATGCTACTTGATGTTTTTCTCTGCTGAAAGAGAGAAATACCTGGAAATGATGGGGAAGAGGTGGAAGTTCTCTGAGGAAAGGAGCAGGAAGCGGAGGAGAAATGGCCCAACTGGATTCCGGGATCTTCCCTAGCGTCCCTGGGTTTGCGAGGAAAAGGGGGACCAGGATTCCTGACCCACAGAAAGAGGGCGGTTCCTGAACATGAGGGGTCGAGGGGGGTGGAAATCAGAAGAAGCAAGTTCATCCAGAAGTTCAGAGCCAAGGAAACGCGTGTTTCAAGGAGGGAAACTTCGCTTCTCCTGTGAAGTGAAGCGGCGCCTTACCCGAGAGAGCCAAGCGGAGGATTCCCCCGGGGAAAGGGAGTGAGGGGCGCTGGGAAGAGGTTCCTGCTGGAGTAGGAGGGATCCCTGCAGATCTTTTTTGCCTGTTCCTGGCTTAGCAGGGGGTTTTCCGCGGCTTCCCTTCGGATTGGGGGTGTCTGTGACCCCTAAGTCTTCCCTGCTATGGGGTGCCCCTCCCCCCAGAGGAGGAATCGGGGCTCTGAATTGAGGTGAGGAAGTGCTTTTATGTGACTTTTGAGGTGAGGGGCCAGAACAAGCGGCAGCACCAATGGGAATTCTCCCTGCGTGAGCGTCGTTGGTCTCCAGGCAGAGACGTTTGTGACTTCAACTGAAGGAGGAGGGAGAGTTCAGCGCAGAGAGCAAAAGTGGGAGGTGGGGATCTGAGAGTGGGTTTCTACCGGTTCGCACCGGTTCTATAGAATCGGTTGTTAACGTCACTGGTAGTTCTAAGAAATGGTAAAACCGACCCCTGCTTGGCCCTGCCCCTCTTTGCCGCTCCTACGGGTCAAAACCCGGTTTTTATTACTGCGCATGTGTGAAAATACCTTCCGCATTCTCCCCCGCCCACCTCTCCCTTTGCTGCCCCGGCCCCCACCCCTATCCACCACTCCAAAGTTTAATAAAACCCAGTTTTTATTTTAAAAATTGTTTTTTTTTACTGCACACATGCAAAAATCCCTTTCTCATTCTCCCCCGCCCTCCCTGCCCCTACTTATAGCACATGTGCACTAATTACAAAATTTACCCGTGCGGTGCCATAGCTCACACCAGCAGCAATAGCAGCAGCAGCAGCCAAGCTGGCCAGCTGGCTAGCTGTCTGTCCCTGCCTGCCTTGTGCCGCCCTGCTGAGTGAGGACAAGCCGCAAGTCCCAGTCGCCACCGCAGCTAACTGTCCTCGCCCGGTCAGCCTGCCTTGCTCTGCCTGCCTCCCACCGACGCTGCTAGCCGGCCTCGCCTGCTTGGACTGCCTACCCCGCCACCAGCCTCTGAAGACACGTGTCAGTAAGTACGATCCTCCAATCCAGTCACCTACCTACCGCCGCCAGTCCCCATCTTGCCTCACCCACGGCCCTCCATTGTTGCAACCTTGCCTTCCCACCACCAATTGGTAGTGACGAGGCAAAGCAGCAACTCCTGCTGGCCCGGTCCCCTACCTCCTCCTGCCGCCACCGCCGTCCCCAGCCCGGTCAAGAGCCAACTCCCGGGCCGGGCACCACTGCCTCGCCCACATGGTGGCCGCCATCTTGATTAGGCTGCCGGCCCGCCACCTTCCCTTGCCTGTCACGGCCCAAGTGTTGCTGCTTTGCCTTCCCACCACCAATTGGTAGTGAGGAGGTAAAGTAGCAAATCCTGCTGGGCCAGTCCCCTACCTCCTCCTGCCACCTCTGCCACCAGCCCAGTCAAGAGCTGACTCCTGGGCTGGCCGTTCTCGCTGTAGCAAGCTAGAAGACTGAGGAGGACCCCGGCATAGTTGGTGAGCCAACTTGCCTGTCTCCTTTTTGGTAAGTTGCTTTTTTATATTTATGTATTTTTTTTTACTTTCTGTTTTTGTTTTTATTAATCATAAAAACAAAACAGATACCAAAGAAAGAAATAAACACATAAATAAAAATTATTTTACTATTCATCTTGATGTTTCTTTCTCCATCGCTTAAAGCACATTGAAGAAATTAGTCCTTCATTTAGTGGCCATTCAAAGTTACAATGGCACTGAAAAAGGGGACTCTTTGCCTAATATTCCTTCTTTTTAAATATATTTTTTATTGAAGACCTTGGAGGTCTTCTAGTCCAACCCCCTGCCTAGGCAGGAAACCCTACATCACTTCAAATGGCTGTCCAACCTCTTCTTAAAAACTTCCAGTGTTGGAGCCTTCACACCTTCTGGAGGCAAGTAGTTCCACTGATTAATTGTTCCCACTGTCAGGAAATTTCTCCTTAGTTCTTGGTTGCTTCTCTCCTTGGTTAGTTTCCACCCGTTGCTTCTCTAATTAACAATATCTGACTTAAGCATCCCAGGGAGATGAGGAGCCAGAATGAGGGGCAAACTTAAATGCTTCCTGGATGTTAGAGAAGGCAAACTCCGGGGTCTCCCCTCCCCTGGTGGCAAAGCCCACATCTGGATGGAAATTAGGGAGGGCTGCTTGCTTTCAAGTCAGCCTCTTGTCTGCTGGATGGTGATGGGGGCCTCCAGGCTGGCATGCCCCACTTGGCAAGCGTAGAGGTCCCCCCCCCCACTTTGGGGCTGGGTCTCCAGCATCACCTGGAGCTGGTAGGTCTAGTCTCCGTTCTGGAGCTCCTCCCCGAAGGCCACACCCTCCTTCTCCACTCGCCCACCCGTTCTTCAGCAACTGGACCTCGATCTCCAGGGGGTAAAAGCCTGTGGTGGTGCAGAGGAGGATGGTGTTGGGGGAAGCGGGGTCCATCTTGGTGGGGGGAGATGGAGACGGTGGGCTTGGCTGGAAGGAAAGAGGAGAATGAGGGATATGAGAGACACAGGACGGCCCAGATTCCAGGACATACCAAGGCTTTGGCAGGGCCATGCCAAGATCCTTGTTGATGTGAGAATTTGGGGAAATGAAGAGGGAGACACCCTTCCCCCCAGACCAAGCTCTGCCTGCAGCTGGCCAGCCTCTTTCCAACTGGCTGTTCCTGGGGAAGGAGGTGGGGAGGTGTCCAACTCCCAGATGGCAGCTTGCCAGGGATGGGGGCGGCAGTGAGGGTGGAAGGGATGGGGGGATCTTGGGGAAAGGGAAGGTGTGGGCAGATGGAGGCTGAGATCATCCCTCTTGATCTCCTCTTTCACCAAATCCTCTAACTGGCACAATTCTTAGATGGATTAATGGTGTGTGTGTGTATGTATGTTAAGAGCCTCCCAAGAGGGTCCTTAAAAGGTCTGCTGCAGCTCTGAGGATTTCTCCTTCTGTCCATCCAGGAATTGACAGAGCCCTGGTGCCTGAAGTCAGATTTAACAGATCAGATTTAACAGATAATCAGAGTTGGAAGGGACCTTACAGGTCATCTAGTCCAATCCCCCCCCACCTCCACCCCGGAGACCCTACCACCATTACTGACAAATGGCAGTCCAATTTCTTCTTGAAGGTCTCAAGTGATGGTGCTCCTACAACTTCCGAGGGCAACTTCTGTTCCATTGGTTGATTGTTCTGTCAGAAAGTTTCTCCTTATTTCCAGGTTGAATCTCTCCTTGTTCAGTTTCCAGCCATTATTCCTTGTCTGGCCTTCAGGCGCTTTAGAAAATAGCTTGATCCCCTCCTCCTCTCTGTGGCAGCCCCACAAATATTGGAAGACCGCTATCATGTCTCCCCTGGTCCTTCACTTCCCTAGACTAGCCAGGCCCAGTATCTGTAACCGTTCATGTTTTAGTCTCCAGTCCCCTAATCATCTTGGTTGCTCTTCTCTCTCCTTTTTCTAGGTTCTCAACATCTTTTTTATAATGTGGTGACCAAAACTGGATGCACTACTCTAGGTGTGGTTTTACTAAGGCTTTATAGAGTGGTTATTAGTACCTCACTTGATCTTGATTGTATCCCTGTGTAAATGCAATGCTTTTTTGGCGGCTGCTGCACACGGCTGGCTCCTATTTAGCTGGCTGTCCACTAAGACTCCAAGATCCCTCTCACAGTTACTGCCTAAGCCTGATACAACTCCTCGACTGCTGGCGCCCCTATCCACACTTTGGGCTCAAGCAGGAGATCCTATACCATTTCAGGATCTATTGATATTCCGATAGGATCTCTTTCAGACAAGTGGCTATCCAGTCTCTTCCTAAAAACGTCCAGTGATGAAGCAACCGCACTGTCTGAAGTAAAGCTGTTCCTTTTTATTTATTTATTTAATTTTTATTTTAAAACAAATGCATCTTTCAGTTATACAGTGTGATGGCTGGGTATATATATCTTGGGCAAGTATTTATGTGCTGTCCAGCCAGTATATGGGAATTGGATAGTTAGATAGCAATTGTGAGCTGTCCCCTTAAGGGAATGCATCATGGTAAATGTAGTTAAGGTATCCTGGGAAATGTAGTCCATGTCACGTGACCACATCTATAATCCTAATTGGTCACTAAATTGACCCTCCATGGGTTGGGGGAGTTCTCCTCACTCTTGGCTGAAACCGCAGACTCATGGTAACTGGTCTATTACTACCGCTACGAGATGAGGGAAAAGGATAGCAGATAATTGTATTTTTACCTATAAAACAGATATGCAAAGGATTGGTCATTAAAGAAGAACTTTGTCACAAATGTGAGTTATGAGGATACCTGATCAACCAATAAAAGTACTTTGTTATGGATGTTTTGTTGAGTTTATCTGCATCTGTACAGAAGACAAATCCACCACTGTACAGAATACAGAACAATTTATATTTTATATACATTTCTTAATAGGATTACATGTGTATTACAAATTACTCAACCTTAAATATATCTTATCATTATGACAACATCATTTAATTTCCTATTTTCCAACCATTTATAAAATAAATCCCATATCACTCCAGGTGTGGTCTTACTAAGGCTTTATAAAACTGTACTAATACTTCATGTGATTTTGATTCTATGCCTTTGTTTATACAATCAAGGATTATATTAGCTTTTTTGGCTGCTGCCGCATACACAACTCATGTTTAAATGATCATCCATTCGGACTCCCAAGGTCCCTCTCACAGTTACTGTTTTTGAGCCAGGTTTCCTGTAATCGGGGTTTGTTGCCCAGGTGTAAAATCTTACTTTTCTCCACATTAAGTTTCATTTTGTTGGATTCAACCTTTGTCTCATTTGGATCAGAAAGGCGCAATATGCACACATACAAATCTACAGAGACGTGGTGGGTCAGTAGTTAGAACGCATTACTACAGGCTAATGGCCCACAGCCAGAAAGGCTCATGGTTGATTCAGCCTTTCATCCTTCCGAGGTAGCTAAAATGAGGACCCAGATTGCTGGGGAAAATAAGCTGACTTTGTAACCTGCTCAGAGTGTGGTAAAGCATTGTGGAGTGGTATATATGTGGAGTGGAGTTGCTGTTGCTATATAGTTTATCCCGAGCGTGGATCCTTTTATGACAAGATGACCATTCTGAGCAAAACACTTTCCACATTCCATGCATTTATTTTACTATATTTGAGTATATATTTTATTTTTATTCATAAACATTTTGAATACAGTATATTTTCAGAGCATATCATACACAAAAAAGTACAAGAAAAAACAAACAGAAATATCAACAGATATACTAGTTACAATGATGATAGTGTAACAAAATAATTTTAACTGAATTTAGCTTATTTATAGTTCTATTAATTATATCAACATGTTTCTAATTGTCAACACTCTATGTATTTAATTCTTACATAATAATCTTTTGTCACCTAATTTCTAGTGGGAAATAAGATTTCAACTATGAGCAAAGGTCTTTCCACATTCCATGCATTTATATGGCTTCTCTCCTGTGTGGAGCTCTTTGTGGCTTCTAACTCCACTGCCACACTCCATGCATTTATACGGTTTCTCCCCTGTGTGGATCATCTTATGAGAAATAAGATGAGTTCTTCGAGTAAAAGTCTTTCCACACTCCATGCATTTATATGGTTTCTCCCCTGTGTGGACCATCTTATGGGAAATAAGATTACGTTTTTCAGCAAAGGTCTTTCCACATTCCATGCATTTATATGGCTTCTCACCTGTATGGATAATCTTATGGGAAATAAGATGACCTCTTTGAGCAAAGGACTTTCCACATTCCATGCACTTATACGGCTTATCCCCCGTGTGGATCATCTTATGGGAAATAAGATGACCTCTTCGTGCAAAGGTCTTTCCACACTCTATGCATTCATATGGTTTCTCCCCTGTGTGGATCCTTTTATGGATAGTAAGTCCACTGCCATGAGTAAATGTCTTTCCACACTCCATGCACTTAAATGGCTTCTCCCCTGTGTGGATCATCTTATGGGAAATAAAATGACCTCTTTGAGCAAAGGACTTTCCACACTCCATGCATTTATACGGCTTCTCCCCTGTGTGGATCATCTTATGAGAACTAAGTGTACTGCTCCGAGTAAAGGTCTTTCCACACTCCATGCATTTATATGGTTTCTCCCCTGTGTGGATCCTTTTATGGATAGTAAGTTGCCTGCTTGTTCTAAAACATTTTCCACATTCCAAACATTTATAAGGCTTCTCTCCTGTGTGGAGCTTTTTGTGGCTTCTGAGTCCACTGCTATGAGTAAACGCCTTTCCACACTCCATGCATTTAAATGGTTTCTCACCTGTGTGAAGCTTTTTGTGGCTTCTAAGGTCACTGCTCCGAGCAAATGTGTTTTCACACTCCATGCATTTATATGGCTTCTCCCCTGTGTGAATCCTTTTATGGGACGTAAGTGTACTGCTCAGAGTAAAAGTCTTTCCACACTCCATGCATTTATATGGTTTCTCCCCTGTGTGGATCATCTTATGGGAAGTAAGTGTACTGCTCAGAGTAAAGGTCTTTCCACACTCCATGCATTTATATGGTTTCTCCCCTGTGTGGATCCTTTTATGGATAGTAAGTTGCCTGTTTGTTCTAAAACATTTTCCACATTCCATGCATTTAAATGGTTTCTCTCCTGTGTGGAAGTTTTTGTGGTTTCTAAGTCCACTGCCATGAGTAAACATCTTTCCACACTCCATGCATTTAAATGGTTTCTCTCCTGTGTGGAGCTTTTTGTGGCTTCTAAGGCCACTACTATGAGCAAAGGTCTTTCCACACTCTATGCATATATACGGCTTCTCCCCTGTGTGGATCATTTTATGGGAAATAAGATGACCACTTTGAGCAAATGTATTTCCACACTCCATGCATTTATATGGTTTCTCCCCCGTGTGGATCCTTTTATGGATAGTAAGTTGCCTGCTTGTTCTAAAACATTTTCCACATTCCAAACATTTATAAGGCTTCTCTCCTGTGTGGAGCTTTTTGTGGCTTCTAAGTCCACTGCCACGAGTAAACGTCTTTCCACACTCCATGCATTTAAATGGTTTCTCTCCTGTGTGGACCTTTTTGTGGTTTCTAAGGCCACTACTATGAGCAAAGGTCTTCCCACACTCCATGCATTTATACGGCTTCTCCCCTGTATGGATCATCTTATGGGAAATAAGATGACCTCTTTGAGCAAAGGTCTTCCCACACTCCATGCATTTAAATGGTTTCTCCCCTGTGTGGATCCTTTTATGGATAGTAAGGTGCCCACTTGTCCTAAAACATTTTGCACATTCCAAACATTTATAAGGCTTCTCTTTTGTTTCAATCACTTTTTGAGATGTAAGGAAGTTATTCCCAAGAGAAAGAATGAATGTCCCATTGTAATTTTGTCCGTTGTGTCTTCTTATAGCATCTTCTCCTTGGTTTTGCGTTAAATAGTGTTCATTTACTTGTACTTCAGCTTTGATTAGCTTCACACTTTCCCCAGTATATTTTTTCCTTATTTTCTCTTCCTGGGCAAGAAAGTCTTGCATCGGAGCAACAGTGGAAAATGAGCTTTCCTGGTTGCAATTCTTTGACTGGTTTTTCTCATGGCTTTCGAATTCCATTTGAATTTCAAACTTCTCCATTTCATTTTTAGCACTGATCACTTGGAACAGTTCACAGGAATCTTGATTTTCCTGCCCATTATTACCTTCAGAGCAAAAGGGAAATGAAAATGATAACAAGGTTAGAGAAAAAGATCAAAGTGTACAAAGTCAAGTGAATTTCCTTCTGAATTTCCCCAAAATTCCATTAGGTTGTATGTTTGCATACCTACAGTGGTATGAGAAAGACATGATGATTTCTATATTCATGAATCATGAAAACTTTGAAAATATCTAGAAAACATCTCTTTCTTTACAATTATCTATATATATGTGCAAATCTTACTCAGTTAAGGAATAATCAGGGGAAACATCCAAGGAGGAATTAGGAGAACTTAAGATTTTTTGGGGTGGCTTAATTTCAGCAGAGACCTGTGAAAACTGAAGCAATTTTGAAACAAGCTCCTTCTTCCTTGGTGTACCTTGGAGCATCTGCTCCACGCTGTCTGTCTGGCAGGCGGGACCCCCACTCGGCCTGTTCCTCGATCCCAGCGATGAGATTTTGGAGATAAATCCCTTGCTTAAAGCGTCCCATTGCCTTGTAAACGCTCTTCATGCTGAGGCTGGAAAGGTTGGGATGCTTCAAGAATGGCTATTTCACTGCCCCAAAGTCCCATAGGCTCGCAAGGGCTCTTTGGCCAGATCTGGTACATGCATCAGTTCGCAGAGAATAGAGGCCTAAAGTACTTTAGTACAGGATCACACAAGACCAGTAGTGCAAGATCTCAGGCTGCTAATCTTGTGCGATCTCACACTGCAGTACTTTAGGCCTGTGTTTTTAAAAACGGAGGACTGCACGAGATCCAGCGCAAAAGTCTTTGAAAACGAAAAGGGAACTGGGTCTCAAGTACTTGGAAGAGGGCAGATCATAACTTGGAATGGTCGCTAAGTGAACTGTTGTCGCTCGGGGATTACCTGTACCCTAGTATGCTCTGAGACACACTGCATGAGGCCTTTGTTCTTGAATTGGATTGGGAGAATGCTCTTCCATGGGCTGAGCATGAAAGTTCTGTTCTCACACAATTTGGGGAGATTTCAGAGGACAAATGACAACACACTCCTCTCACACGACCTCCAGAGGACACATAAAAGCACACCACGTTTTTTTTCAGCCTTCACAGATAAGCAACGATACATTGACTCTTTCCTTCCTTGGAGCACCAGAAGGCCACATTCTTTCCTTCTACCTCCCAGGAAACAATATCTGATTAGTGGTTTTTAAATAAAAAAACTAACTATAATCTCTCTTCTTGAACTCTCTGATTGGGGACTAGAAAACTCTTACCCAGAGAGACCACGTTCCTATGGTTTTCAAGCATGACTTCCGAATGCAGCGCTTTCTGGTCAGGATCCAGCTGAGACCATTCCTCCTCAGAGAAATACACAGCCACCTCCTCGAAGGACACAAGACCATTCTGGACAAGGAAAAAAAACAGAACAGGAGGATTTGAAAGATCTGTTCATCTTTATCATTGATTTAGACAAGAGGATAGAAGGGGTACTCATCAAATTTGCAGACAAGACCAGATTGACTGGAATACCAACACTCCAGAAGAGAAGCTTGAGATATAGAAGGATCGACAGATTGGGCCCCAACTAGCAAAATGAAATCAACAGTGAGAAATGTTCTACATTTAGGAAAGAAAAACCAAATGCACTGGCATAGAATAGGTGATACCTGGCTCAACAAAAGTGCAACAGGGATCTTGGAGTCCTAATGGACAACCACTTAAATGTGAGTAAGCACTATGCTACAATTGCACAAAAAAAAAAAAAACCCCAAAAGAATCTCCGAATCGAGGTGCAAATCAGAGGATTGGAAATTATTTTCTAGCCCAAAGTACCATGCCCAACACGGACACTCCCCTTGGATTTTAATAGTCTGCTTTATTTTTTAATACGATTTGCTTATTTTTGAACTACAGGTTATAAATAAGGCTTTTTAAAAATGGTAATGTGGCAATGTATTTATTTATTTTTCATTAGCCTTGCACAATTCTGAGTCAAAGAATTACCAAAAAAATGGGTCTATAGCAGATCCTGCCACTGTGATACGTTCATTCCTACTTTTTTAAAAAAAGATTTTTTTAAAATTGGTTCTTGTAAACTCATAGTTGGAGGAGAACCTAGCAGAACAAGATAACCAGAGGAAGCTATTCTGGCTGACAGCAACTTGAACCTGCTATTCTGCCCTTCATGTTGTGGAAGAACACAAAAATAATCCAAGCTAAACAAGGGGGGGAAATAGAAGGAGAGAGACCTCTGCACAACCACTTCACTTCCTGAAGGCAGAATACAAATCTAATTTCTTTTAACCTTTCTTACTTGATTTGGAGGTTCAACTGCTGTTTGATCTCCCTCATAAAAACCAGAAAGCTTCATTCTTTGTTTCTCTGTAAGGAATAAATAATTTCAAAATGCATAATTAGCAAAATAGGAGGAAGTATTCTATAGGAGAGAAGAAAGAGCGAAGGCAAGACAGATGGGGAATTGGAGGATCTTCCGTTACCTCCTGAGGTGTCCTGACTTAGATCTTCCCAAGAGATCCTCCTGAAAAATAGCTCCTGAGGGGCATTTGATGTGTTCTTCTTTTCCTCAGCATTTCTGATCTGCACAGAGCAGCACTTCCAATAGGAGGAAGGAAGGAAGAAGCAGAATTAATGTACTTCATAAGATATAAAGTGAATTCCTATATTTGGAACACAACCTCAAGGCCCTCAAAATCCATCCATATGGCTGAGTGAGAAAACAATGCAACAATATCCTATCAGAATTGGAGAATTGCCACATAATATGAACGTGGGAGAAGTTTGGGAAGGAGAGCAAAGCATTCAAACACTCTTTATTTATTCCCTTCCGAGCTCCCTAAAGCCTCCCACCTGCCACTGGAGCTGCTCCTTCTGCTCCTCCGCCTGGCTCAGGAGGAAGCCTTCCGCCAGGGCCACCGCCTGGGAGCTGCTCTCTGCTCCACACTCCCGCACCCAGCCCTCCATCTCTGCGGGCAGGAGAGCCAGGAGCTGCTCCAGAACCACCAGGTCCAGCATCTGGGCTTTGCTGTGCTTTCCTGGGCTCAGCCATCGTCTGCACAAGTCATGGAGTCGGCTGCAAAGTCCTCGGGGACCCTCAGTCTCCCTGCATTGGATGGAGGTCCAGGGTGGAACTTCTGAAGGGAGGATGGTTCCCTCCTGCAGGACCTTCTGCCCGGTTCTGGTCCAGCTCACCCCACAGCTCCCAGGCTGAAGAGCCGCGGGGGCTTTTCCCCTCTGCTCCTTAGGCAAAAAGGGTGTCTCCATCCTTCCTGTCTCCAGCAGAGCAGCTCCAAAGGGCTCCAGGGACTCTGGGGTGTCTCCAGGGGCCTCTTCCTTCACGGGACCATTTCTGGGGCCGCAAGACGGATGCCTGCCGGTCCTCCCACTCTCTTCCTTCTTTTCTTCCTTCCCCCGCAGAGGAAATCCTGGCTTGCCTGCCTGCCAAGGTTCTGGATCTGGGATGGAGAGAAAAACCAACGCCCAGGATCAGAAAGGGGGATTCAGCCCCTGTACCCACTTCCCCCAACCTGCCCGCAGCCCCAAGCAGCTCATCCCAGTGCAGGGCCCAGCCCGCCCCGTCAAGCAGGGTCGGGAAGGAGGCAGCTGGAGAGGCCGCCCCTCCCCTCCTTCTCTCCCCCTCCTGCCTCCTTCTCCTCGCCCGGCTTCCCTCCTCTCCTGCTGGGCCTCCGGAAGCCCCGCCCTCCCCTCTCCCCACTTGGCATGTAGAGGGCGGCTGGGGAGCATGGGACCCGGGAAGAGCCACTCCCCTCACCCGGGGCACGGCTGTATGTCCCGCCGCAAATTCCGCTGCAGCCTCTCCGCCTCCTGCTGCGCCCCAGGGGTTAAGGAGAACGAGTGTGCGTCCTAGAGAGGCAAGGCTCCGTGATGTCGCTTCCTTCACCGCAGCCTCTGCCCTCCAGTGGCCCAATGGGGAAGCCTCTTTCATTAGGTCCGCTTCTATATTTATTTAGAGGGGAGAAAAAAGAAATCTTCTTTGTGGAAATCCCTGAGATATTGGAAGATGCCACCATTTCTCCACTCGTTCTTCTTTTCCTCAGACCAGACACACCCAGTTCCAGCAACTGTTTTTAAAAAATATATTTTACCCTCCATCTTTATTGCTTTTCTCTGCACTCTTTCTAGAGTCTCAAGATCTTATTTATTTATTATACAAAACACACAGAAAAATAGAAATTGGAAATTAAGGGAAGGAGAAAGAGGGGGAAAGAAAGTCTGAGGTACAAGAGAAAAAAGAGGGGGAAAGATTACTTCTTTTTAGCCCAGTGCAAGATTAAAAAAAAAAAACATTCCAGCCTGACAATTCAATCTAATGGACAAAAGCAAAGTCATTTTGGGTCTTTTCCTTTTGAACCCTTTAAATGTGAAGATATCCCATTTAATGGCTGAAGAAGAAAAGCGCACAAAGGTCCCAAACACGCCATTGTGGCTGAGTGAGGGAGGGCTCCCGTCTGAGGAGACCTGCACTCTGATTGGTTGCTGTGGGTGAAAATGGGGTGTTTCCCTTTTCCCCACCTTTTTCTTCTCTGGACTGTTTGAGATTTACCTCAGGATGTTCCTGACTGTCTTCTCTGCTGCTAACGTTAAATACATTTATATTGATATAAAACTGCAAGTTTGTCTCCTGCTTCCTTTGGGCAGCAGCTGCGCGATTCCCCCACATTCAATCTTTTCCTGACGCGTCTCTCAAGTAGGGAAATCGCCTTTTTTTCCTGTAAGGCTTTTCGACTGCAGCTCAGAATCTAATAAATCCAATGAAACTGTGAACACGAGGATACTGATAATCAGTTTTATTTTCTGATATCAGAAAGGAAAAACTGGGCAACCTTTCAGTCTCCCACCTTAAAACAGCAAGGCAGAGAGAGAAAAACAGGCGCGCGCAAACACTTTTTCTTGAACTTTTATAGATTACACAGCTAGCAAAGACCGTCATTGCTATGGAAACAATATTTCATATCAAGCAAAGTTCATGACTTTCTCAGCGCCTCTACAAACAAAGAGACCTTACAGAAATACATTTTAGCTCAAACCTTCGTTTCTCACATTTTAAGTTACTGGGAAAAATACATTCTAAGTTAGTTACTTTGCTACGCTTATGTTGGCTGTTCGCCCAGAAGTTTTTATCTCTGCAGTTGGCTCATCTCCCAACTCAGCATAAGTTACATTGGGGTTCAGCAAGGAAATCTAAGATTGGGCCAGACACACACTGTATATGCACTCTGTTTATGCTCCAATCCCTTCACTCCCCCGAAACGAAGCGGCGCCTCTCCCTTGTTTAGCGGAGGGGTTTCCGGGGCTTCCCTTCGGGTTGTGGGGGTGTCTGTTTGTGGCCCCCAATTTCTCACTGCACAACCTTCACATTTAATGAACACGATTGTGTGTGCCAGGCGGAGGGTACGTTTTTCTCGGACTTTTGAGCTGGGAGGAGCCAGGATGAGCTGAAGCACCAATGGGAATACTCCCTACTCTAGCGTCATCGGTCTCTGGGCAGAGTCCTTTGTGACTTCACCTGAAGGAGGAGGAGGTCTTTCAGAGGCAGAAAGAGGGGGGGGCGTAGTTCAAGGGAGGGGCGGTCAGGGCAGGCCCTGCGGGGACCCTCCACTTTCTTTGCTCTCTTCACGATTCTCAAGTAGACTTTCCTCTGTGGGCAGGGAGGGGTGGACTAGATGTCAGTTCAGGTCCCAAACTCTCCCGGTCAGGAAGGGAATCTCTCCTTGGTCAGTTTCCTTGCCTTCTTTCTCCTCCTGCCTTCTGGAACTTTGGGAGAATAGGTTGTCAGGGAGGGAGGGAGAGGCCCCTCCCCCCTCTTATTCCCACCCACCCACCCACTCCAGTTCAGATCACAACCGCCCTTCTTGAACCAAAAACCGACCTACTATTTGCGGTGGGTCAGAAAACCCCACAGCGCTGGGGGTGAAACCGGCCCTCCGGCAGCCCCTTTGCCAGGAAGGGAGCCAAAGGCAGAAGATCCCGGGAGGGGGAGGGGAGGACAGTGACCCCATGTGATTGGGGGAGGGACTCTCCCACCGTGTGTGTGTGTGTGTGTGTGTGTGAAGGCGTCCGAGGACTCCACCATCAACCCCCAAGTCCTCGCTGGCTGTGGGGCTGCGCCTCCCCTTCTCTCATCCACCGCAGACCCACTCCACGCCGGATTGAGGGGAGGGCAAAGGAAGTCCACACTTCCCTCCAGGGTTGACATGAACCCCCTGGAGCCGCAGTCCCCCAGGATTGAAAAGATCCCCCATTTCTCCGCTTCTCTCTCAGTGCTCGGAACGATCTTCTCTTGGGAGACTCTGCCCGGAGACCGATGACGCTACAGAAGGGAGGATTCCCATTGGTCCTTCCGCTTTCCGGGGTCTTCCCAATTCCGAAATCCGAAGAAGACGCCCCCCCCCATCCAGACCTCCCCCACCCCCGATTCCGCCTCTGGGGCCGGGAGCCTCCGCGTCTTCCTCCCCTCTCTTTGGGGGCGCTTGTGGGGCGGCATCCATGGGCTCTGCTGGGCTCCCCCTGATGCTGCTGGTGGGGGCGCTGGGCCGGATCCCGTGAAATCAAAGGGGGAAGGAGACCCCCGGTAAGGAGGGGGCTATTCTGGGGGAGAAGGGCTGGGAGGGGCCGTCAAGGATCCTGGTGGGAAAAGGGGGCTGAGAGACCCCCGTAAATGGGGAAAGGGATCGCAGGCAAGAGAGGCGGGAGCCTGAGAAGCCTCGATCTCCGCTGGTCTCTGCTCCCACCCTCGCCCCACTTCGCTCAGGGGGACGAAGAGGCGCCGCCGTCTCCCTTCCTAGTGACCGTGGAGGGGAGGGGGAGGTCGTGGGAAGGCGGCCGAATGGAGATGAGACGCAGTGGGACCCCCATCGTCCTCCCCCACCGGTGACTGGGTGGGCGTGGGTCTTAGACCCGTATCCGGAGCCCCCCAAGTCGGTTGCCTGGAAAGAGGAAGGAGGAGGAAAGCGAAAGAAGGAAATCGAGGCATCTTCAGAGCTGAATCCACAAACGCCACCAAAAGTAGGATAAAAATAAAATTTTTGCAGCTTCAGAAACTTCACTCCCCCCCCCCCGAGGCTGTGAAGGTCAGCCAGGATTTGAGCCTCGGTCCCTTCCCCATAATCCTCCACCACCCGATCAGGACCTGGGAGGGGGAGGAGAGCCACGGGGGTAGGGTGGGACGACTGATGAATGGGGGGAGTTCTGAGTTTCTCCCCTCAATTGCCCCCCCAGATCTACCCTGTTGTGAAGGGGGAGGAGACCCTCCCTTTGAGGTGGTCTTGGGGTGTGTGTGATTTTTTTGGGGGGGAGGGAGCCCCAATTCTACCCCAAATCCTAGAAGGGCTGAAGATTAGGGGGAGGGGAAAAGTTGGGGGTAACCAGAGAAAATGGGGGTTGAGGAGAGGGAGGGGCTGGGAGACCCCAGAAGGATCCGTTTGGATGTCCCCATTGTTTCCCCTCCCCATACCACCACCCCCCAAGGATGAGAGAGAGACGGAGGCATATTTGCCTTTATGTACAGTATGTTACATTTTTCATGGTGCCCATCTTGTCTGAAACGGTCTGAAGGGATTCCTGCCTGAGGAGGGGGTTGGACTAGATGACCTCCAGGGTCCCTTCTGTTGTCCTGTTCTATGGTGTCTCCCCTACAAGGAAACTCTGGACGGCTTACAAGTTATGACTGAAAACGGAATATATTGAAATCTCCTAATATATTTAAGTGTATATATGTATATATAGTCTCTCCAACCCCTTCCCTCCCTTCCTCCGTCCTGCCTGCCGGTTTCGGGGAAGGGGCCCCGGTCGGTCCCTCTGGGAGGGAAAAGGGGACCAGTGGGGCGAAACCTCCGAGGGGGATCCGGCCTGGAGGGGCTTCCAGGGAGGCGGTCGGACTCCCCGTTTCTCCGGGGCGGCCCAAGGGCTCCTCCTGCCTCGGGCGGCGGGCGCAGAGAAGCGGCGGCTCCGTCCTGCGAGTCTCCCTGAGGCGAAAGACCCGGAATCTCCTCCTCCTCCCTCGGCTTCCTCGCCCGCTTCCCCTCCTCCGCGCCGGAGCCTCCCGGCCTCCCTCCCGCCTCCCCTGCTACTCCCAAGCCCATCATCCCTTCCCTCTCCCTTCCCCCTCCCATACGCTCCTCTTTCCCGCCCTTTCTACCCTCCTGGCCCTTTGCCCCGAATCCACCAGGGGCGCCCTCCGCCAAGGGAAGGGAACTCCAGGCGCTTCCCCATTGGGCCACTGGAGGGCAAAGTGACATCACTGAGCCTTGCCTCTCTAGGACGCCGCACTCTCTCTCCTCCATCACTGGGCCGCCGCAGGAAGCGGCTGAGGGAGAGCCTAGTGGGGAGAGGACATCCAGACGGGCCCCGGGTGAGGGAGGGCTCTTCCCGGGTCCCATGCTCCCCAGCCGCCCTATCCATGCGAAGAGGGCCTGATCCTGTCTCCAGAAGCGGGGGGGGCAGTCTCTCAAGCTGCCTCCTTCCCGGCCCTGCTGGGGGTGGGGGCTGTGCCCTGTGCTGGGAGGAGCCGCTTGGGGCTGCGGGCAGGTTGGGGGAAGCGGGTCCAGGTCTGAATCCTCCTTTCTGATCCTGGGCATCGGTTTCTTTCTCCCTCCCAGATCCGGAACCTCAAAGCCCTCGGAAGCCTTTCAAAGCCAGGATTTCCTCTGCAGAGGAAGGAAGGAAGGAAGGAAGGAAGGAAGGAAGGAAGGAAGAGAGCGGGAGGACCAGCAGGGATCCGTCCTGCAGCCCCAGAAATGGTCCCATGAAGGAAGAGTCCCCTGGAGACCCCCCCAGAGTCCCTGGAGCCCTTTGGAGCTGCTCTGCCGGAGAGAGGAAGGATGGAGACACCCCCTTTGGCCAAGGAGGGGAGCGGAAAAGGCCCCGCGGTTCTTCAGCCTGGGAGCTGTGGGGAGAGCTGGACCAGAACCGGGCAGAAGGTCCTGCAGGAGGGAACCAACCTCCCCTCTGAAGTTCAGCCCTGGACCTCCATCCGATACCGGGAGGCTGAGGGTCCCCGAGGACTTTGCAGCCGACTCCATGACTTGTGCAGGCGATGGCTGAGCCCAGGAAAGCACAGCAAAGCCCAGATGCTGGACCTGGTGGTTCTGGAGCGGCTCCTGGCTCTCCTGCCCCCAGAGATGGAGGGCTGGGTGCGGGAGTGTGGAGCAGAGAGCAGCTCCCAGGCGGTGGCCCTGGCAGAAGGCTTCCTCCTGAGCCAGGCGGAGGAGCAGAAGGAGCAGCTCCAGTGGCAGGTGGGAGACTTTAGGGAGCTCGGAAGGGAATAAATAGAGAAAGTGTTTGAATGCTTCACCCTCCTTCCCAAACTTCTCCCACGTTCATAATAAGAGGCAATTCTCCAATTTTGATAGGACATTGTTCCATTCTTTTCTCAGTCAGCCACACGGATGGATATTGGGGGCTTTGAGGTTGTGTTCTGAATACAAGAATCTACTTTGTGTCGTGTGACGTACATTATTTCTGCTTCTTCCTTCCTCCTATTTGAAGTGCTGCAGTGTGGAGATCAGAAATCCTGAGGGAAAGAAGAACCCATCAAATCCCCCTCAGGAGCTATTTTTCAGGAGGATTCCTTGGGAAGATCCAAGTCAGGACACCTCAGGAGGTAATGGAAGATCCTCCGATTCCCCATCTGTCTTCCCTTCGCTCTCTCTTCTCTTCTATAGAACACCTCCTCCTATTTTGTTAATTATGCATTTTGAAATTATTTAATCCTTACAGGGGAACAAAGAATGAAGCTTCCTGGTTTTTATGATGGCGATCAAACAGCGGTTGTACCTCCAAATCAAGTAAGAAAGGGAAAAGATATTAGATTTCTATTCTCCCTTCAGGAAGTAAAGTGGGTGTGCAGAGGGCTCGATCTTTCTGTTTCCCCCCTTTGTTTGTCATGGATTATTTTCGTGTTCTTCCACAGCATGGAGAGCAGAATAGCAGGTTCAAGTTGCTGTCAGCCAGCATAGCTTCCTCTGCTTATCTTGTTCTGCTTGGTACTCCTCCAACTTTGAATTTACAAGAACCAATTTTTTAAAAGTCCTTTGAGAAATAGGAATTAGTGTATCACAGTGGCAGGAACTGCTAGAGAGCCATTGGGGAGGGGGTAATTCTTTGACAAGGCTAATGAAAAATAAATAAATACTCACATTGCCATATTGCCATTTTTAAAAAGCCTTATTTATAACCTGTAGTTCAAAAATAAGCAAATTGTATTAAAAAATAAAGCAGAGTATTAAAATCCAAAGGAAGTGGCCATGTTGAGCATGTAATCATGGTACTTTGGGCTAGAAAATAATTTCCAATCCTCTGATTTGCGCCTCGATTAGGAGATCACACATTCCTGCTTTGCAACAGCTGAGAAATGACTTTCCCAGGGAATTTTCTCCTCTTTGTTTTCTTCCTTTCAGCCAATGGCTCAGACTACTGGATCAATCAATGGTAGACAGAACGATAGATCATTTGATCCAGAAGTGGGATTACTTTACTGATAGGCACTGAAGGTTTTGCAGATTCAGTGAACTTGACAAAACTTCCCCAAATATTTCTTCAGTGAAAGCAATGTTCAGATTTTCCCATTTTATCACCTAAAATTAGGACTTGTGTGATACACAGCCATTTAATTTAGTGCATCTCTCTGCTTTGGGAATTTGGGAACAATGGAACAGAATAACAGAGTTGGTAGGGATCTTGGAGGTCTTCTAGTCGAGCCCCCTGCTCAGACAGGAAGCTCTATAACATTTCAGATAAAATGGCTGTCCAGTTTCTTCATAAAGACCTCCAGTGCTTGAGAATCCATAATTTCTGGAGGCAAGTCATTGTTTCCAGTGTCAGGAAATTTCTCTTTACTTGCAGGTTGGTTCTCTCCTTGAATAGTTTCCATCCATTGTTTCTTGGAACTCTGCTATCATGTCACCCCCTAGTCCTTCTTTTCATGAAACTAGACACCACCAATTTCAGCAACCATTTGTTATATGTTTTAGCCTCCGGTCCAACTAATATTTTTGGTTGCTCTTCTCTGCACTCTTTCTAGAGGCTCAAGATCTTTTTTACAGCTGGCAACCAATACTGGATGCAGTATTCCAAGTGTGGTCTTACCAAGGCATTATAAAGTGGTACTAACACTTCATGTCATCTTGATTCTATTCCTTTTAATGCTGCCTGTGATTCTGTTGGTTTTTTTTTTTTTTTTTTTTTTGTTTGCAACTGTAGCATAGTGCTAACTCATGTAGTGGTTGTCCACTACTTTTCTGTTGCACTTACTACTGTTGAGCCAGGTATCACCTATTCTGTGCCAATGCATTTGGTTTTTCTTTCCTAAATGTAGAACCTTACATTTCTCACTGTTGAATTCCTTTTGTTAGATGGGACCTAATTTGTCGATCCTTCTATATCTCCAGCTTATCTTCTGGAGTGTTGGTACTCCTGTCAATTTGGTCTTGTCTGCATATTTTATGAGTTCCCCTTCTATCCTCTTGTCTAAATCAATGATGAAAATGAACAGATCTTGTGAATCCTCCTGTTCTGTTCTTTTTTCCATGTCCAGGAGGGTCTGGTGTCCTTTGAGGAGGTAGCTGTGTATTTCTCTGAGGAGGAATGGTCTCAGCTGGATCCTGACCAGAAAGCGCTGCATTTGGAAGTCATGCTTGAAAACCATAGGAACGTGGTCTCTCTGGGTAAGAGTTTTCTAGTCCCCAATCAAGAAGAGAAATTATACTTAGTTTTTTTTTATTAAAAAGCCACAGATCAGATATTGTCTCCTCGGAGGGAACAGGAAAGGATCTGGCCTTCTGGTGCTCCAAGGAAGGAAAGAGTCAATGTCTCTTTGCTTAGGTGCTTTCTGTGCCATTTCTTATCTGTATTCCATTTCTATTTGAACTTATCTGTGGGGCACGTTGGGCAAGTTCCCCCCCCACTCTGAAAAGAAGGAGGTGGGCTTTTATGTGTCCTCTGGAGCAGGGATTGCCAACCTTTTGGACCTCAGGGACCACCATAATTTTAAATTTGCAGACCAGAGACCTTGGGAAAATCCCCCAAAAAGTCTGAAGGAAAATTTCACACCCCGTTTTCCTACTGATCGATCATTCTTTATTTGGGATCGCAGAATACCATCTCAGAGAGAGAGAGAGACTTTTGGCTTCATGCAAGAAAAGCAGCAGAAGCCGCAGAAGTCTTTCTTTCTCTCCCCCAAACTCCATGAGAAATGAGTCTTTGCCGGCTTAGCCTCTTGGAGCAGGTTGCCTTGTGGGGTTCCAAAGACTCATTTCCGGTGGAGTTTGGGGGAGAGAAAGAAAGACTTTTGCTGCTTTCCTTGCACGCAGCCAAAAGCAGAAGAAGAAAGAAATGGAAAGAAGCAGCCCGATGGCCAGGCGCGTGGGGCGTGTCAGGCAAGTTCCTTCCTCCACCCTTTCCCCCTCCCCTCACTACCTTGTGTTGTTCACGATGCAAGCTACGCAAGCCTTGTTTTCCCGCGGGCCATGTAAGCAGCACAGTCTTGTGTTCCCGCATAGCCTGGATTAATTGCTTTGGGGGTGACATTTCTCTGTGGACCACCAAAATTTTCTTGTGGACCACCAGTGGATCCAAAGCACCTGAGGGCAGGACAAGAAAGGGTGGAAACTAATCTAGGAGAGAAGCAACTTATTTCCCGACAGTTAGAACAATTAATCAGTGGAACAACTTGCCTCCAGAAGTTGCGAATGCTCAAACACTGGAAGTTCTTAAGAGGATGTTGGATAATCATTTGTCTAAAGTGGTGTAGGCACTGAAGTGGGGGTGTGCCTAAGCAGGGGGTTGCACTAGAAAACCTCCAAGGTCTCTTCCGTTACTCTATTCTATCCCTTAACTCAAAACTGACTCCGAGTGAGATTTGCATATATAGGGATAATTGCAAAGAAAGAGATGTTTTCTAGATATATTCAAAACTTCCATGACTCATGAATATATAAAATTATGTCTATATCCAGTGGTGCGATTCAATTTTTTTTACTACCGGTTCTGTGGGTTTGGCTTATTTGGTGGGCATGGCGCAGGGTCATGTGACTGGGTGGGTGTGGCTTGGTGGTCATGTGACAGGTGGTCATGTGACAGGTGGTCATGTGACTGGGTAGGTGTGGCCAACTCAATGTCACTCACGTCAAGGGGTGCCTTGCCTGGCCCCTCCCCTCCCAACAATTCCTTGTCATACCCAGCGTCAACTTATCTATAGTTCTGTAAAATTGTTCACCTTTTTTTGACTTTATTATCTACGTACTATAGATGTACTTTCATGGACCACTGAAAGGAGGAAATGGCTCACATGCTTTGCCCAAGAGGGTGCTAGGCAACAGGCTTCTAGGGCAGTGATCCCCAACCTTTTTTACGCCGCGGCCCGGTATCCCCAACCTTTTTTATGGCGCGGCCCGGTACCGGCATTAGCTGGGCGCCGCCATCTTTTTTTTTGATGAAAAAGTGCTTCCGGTGAGCTTTCTACCCGGAAAAGCTCACCGGAAGCACTTTTTCATCAAAAAAAGATGGCGGCGCCCAGCAAGCCAGCGGCCCGGTAGGACTTGTTCCACGGACCGGTGGTTGGGGACCCCTGTTCTAGGGAGCTGCCAGAAAGAGGGTGGGGGGCAATGTATTTTCCAAAGCACCAGAAGGATGGAAACTGAACAGAGAGAGAAGCAACCTAAAAGTAATTAGAAACTTCCTGACAGTGAGAACAATTAACCAGTGGAATTGCTTGCCACCAGAAGTTCTGGGTGCTCCAACACTGGAAGGTTTTAACAAAAGACTGGACAGCCATTTCTCTGAAATGGTATAGAGTTCCCCCCAATGGTCCCTTCTAAGTGTTATTCTGTTATTCCGACACCTTTCCCAGGACCTCTATTCAGATTTTGGAATCCTCAAGAATTTTCCTGCCTGAGCAGGGGGTTGGACTAGAAGACCTCCGTAGTCCCTTTCAACTCTGTTAAACGCACCTGTATTTATGCTCTGGGCTATTGACATGTAAACCCTGAAAAATACCTGGGCAAAAAGAAAGGCAGTAAAATCACTCTAGGTGTAGGGACAGTGCAAAATATTAACATATGATAAATAATGGAACAATTAAAAATAATAGCACAGAGTTTTTTTTTCTCCCTCTTCTTTTTCTTTTCTTTCTTTCTCCCCCTTCCTCTTTCTCTCTATCTCTCCCTTTTTCTTTCTTGCTGTTTCTCTCTTTCACTTTCTCTCCCTTCTTTCTTCCTTCCTATTTTTCTTTCTTTCTCTTTCTTTTTTCCTCTTTATTTCTTTCTCTCCCTTTCTCTTTCTTTCTTGCTCTTTCTTCCTTTCTTCCTTTTTCCTTCATGCCCTTCCTCCCTTTCTTCCTTCCTTCCTTTCCTTCCTTGTCTCTCTCTCTCTCTCTCTTTCTCTCTCTCTCTCACACACACACACACACACCCTTTCAGGGAAGAACTTATTGGGCAAACTCCAGACCAGCGAGCAGTGGGACAATGAAGAAAGCAGCAGCCCCGGAACAACTATCCACCCTCCCTTTCGAAGAACATGGGTGGCGGCGGGGGCAGGTGAGGGCGCCCCGAAAGGGAGGGAGAAAGCAAACAGCTTTCCGTTCGCTTTCTCTGCTGCGCCGGGGCTAAGAGGGCGGCGGAGGGGCGGTGAGGCGGACGCACGGAAGGGTCCCGGGCGGTGGGGACGAGGGCCTAGCACGACGCAGGCTTACCTGTGAGTAGGGCAGGCAGATCAGGGCTGCTCAGTTGGGGTGCAGGCACCATGTGGGGAAGTCAGGTTAGTCAAGCCACAAGGGCCCAGCGTGCCACATAGGAAGGGAGGATGACTGGGTGGGGTGAGCGGCAGGCAGGCGAGCTGTGTGAGCATCAGGTAGGTGGGGCGACTGGTGACTAGGGAACTGGTTCAGGGGCGTGGCCAGCCAGAAGTTACTACCGGTTCAGCGACCCACGCCTAATCATCGCTACCGCTTCTCTGGAAGTGGTGCAAACTGGTTGAATACCACCTCTCTCTATATAACACCACTATAAGCATGCAGTTTCATCTTTTTCTCTAACCTTGTTATCTTTTTCATTTCCCTTTTGCTTTGAAGGTAATAATGGGCAGGAGAATCAAGATTCCTATGAACTGTTCCAAGTGATCAGTGCTAAAGATGGAACAGAGAAGTTTGGAATTCGAATGGAATTTGAAAGCCACGAGAGAAACCAGTCAAATAATTGGAATCTGGAAAGCTCATCTTCCAGTGATGCTCCAATACATGACTTTCTTGCCCAAGAAGAGAAAATAAGCAAAAAATATCCTGGAAAAAGTGTGAAGCTAATCAAAGCTGAAGTACAAGTAAATGAACACTATTTAACCCAAAACAAAGGGGAAGATGTTATAAGAAGACACAAGGGACAAAATTACAATGAGACATTCATTCTTTCTCTTGGGAATAACTTCCTTACAGCTCAAAAAGAGATTGACACAAAAGACAAGCCTTATAAATGTTTGGAATGTGGAAAATGTTTTAGAAGGAGCAGGGAACTTATTTCCCATGAAAGGATCCACACGGGGGAAAAACCATATGAATGCAGAGTGTGTGGAAAGACCTTTGCTCGTAGCAAAACACTTACTTGCCATGAAAGGATCCACACAGGGGAGAAACCATATGAATGCAGAGTGTGTGGAAAGACCTTTGCTCATAGCAGTACACTGACTTCCCATGAAAGGATCCACACAGGGGAGAAGCCGTATAAATGCATGGAGTGTGGAAAGACCTTTGCTCAAAGAGGTCATCTTATTTCCCATAAGATGAGCCACACAAGGGACAAGCCATATAAATGCACGGAGTGTGGAAAGACCTTTGCTCGTAGCGATACACTTACCATGCATAAAAGGATCCACAGAGGGGACAAGCCGTATAAATGCATGAAGTGTGGAAAGACCTTTGCTCATAGCAAAACACTTACTTCCCACGAAAGGATCCACACAGGGGAGAAACCATATGAATGCAGAGTGTGTGGTAAGACTTTTGCTCATAGCAAAACACTTACTTCCCATGAAAGGATCCACACTGGGGAGAAACCATATGAATGCAGAGTGTGTGGAAAGACCTTTGCTCATAGCAGTACACTGGCTTCCCATGAAAGGATCCACACAGGGGAGAAGCCGTATAAATGCACGGAGTGTGGAAAGAGCTTTGCTCAAAGGGGTAATCTTATTTCCCATAAGATGAGCCACACAGGGGACAAGCCGTATAAATGCATGGAGTGTGGAAAGACCTTTGCTCGTAGCAATACGCTTACTATGCATAAAAGGATCCACAGAGGGGACAATCCGTATAAATGCATGAAGTGTGGAAAGACCTTTGCTCATAGCAAAACACTTACTTCCCATGAAAGGATCCACACAGGGGAGAAACCATATGAATGCAAACTGTGTGGAAAGACCTTTGCTCATAGCAAAACACTTACTTCCCATGAAAGGATCCACACAGGGGAGAAACCATATGAATGCAGAGTGTGTGGAAAGACCTTTGCTCATAGCAGTACACGGACTTCCCATGAAAGGATCCACACAGGGGAGAAGCCTTATAAATGCATGGAGTGTGGAATGACCTTTGTTCAAAAAGGTTATCTTATTTCTCATAAAAGAAGCCACACAGGGGAGAAACCATATAAATGCCTGGAGTGTCGAATGTCATTTGGTCAAAGAAGTCATCTTATTTCTCATAAGATGATCCACACAGGGGAGAAGCCATATAAATGCATAGTGTGTGGAAAGACCTTTGCTCAAAAAGGTAATCTTATTTCCCATAAAAGAAGCCACACAGGGGAGAAGCCATATAAATGCATGGAGTGTGGAAAGACGTTTACTCATGGCAATGGACTTAGAAGCCACAACAAGCTCCACACGGGAGAAACCTGATAAATGCATGGAATGTGGAAAGACCTTTGCTCAGAGCAGTGCACTTACTTCCCATGAAAGGATCCACACAGGGGAGAAGCCCTATAAATGCACGGAGTGTGGAAAGACCTTTGTTCATAGATGTAATCTTATTTCCCCCCCAAAAAAGCCACAAAGGGGAGAAGCCATATAAACGCATGGTATGTGGAGAGAGTTTTGTTCACAATGGTAATCTTACTTCTCATAAAAGGATCCACACTTGGGAGAAACTAGCAATAGCAATTCCACTTAGACCTATATACCACTTCACAATGCTTTACCACACTTTCTGAGCAGTTTACAAAGTCAGCATATGCTCCCCAGCAATTGGGGACCTCAAAAGGATGAAAGACTGAATCAACCATGAGCCAGTCAGGATTGAACTCCTGGCTGTGGGCAATTAGCCTGTAGTACTGCATTCTAACAACTGACCCACCACGTCTCTATAGATTTGTATGTGTGTGCATATTGTGCCTTTCTGATTGAAATGAGACAAGGTTGAATCCTCCAAAATGAAACTTAATGTGGAGAAAAGTAAGATGTTACACCCGGACAGGAAAAACCGATTACAGGAAACCTGGCTCAAAAACAGTAACTGTGAGAGGGATCTTGGGAGTCCGAATGGATGATCACTTAAACTTGAGTCACGTGTGTGTGTGGCGGCAGCCAAACAAGCTAATGTAATCCTTGATGTATAAACAGGCGTAAAATCAAAATCACGTGAAGTATTAGTACCATTTTGTAAAGCCTTAGTAAGTTCTTATCCTTCCTACCCATCTCTTCCAACTTATGACTATAACCGTGTCGCTTGTATCTTTACAATTTACATTGTTTTATTTGTTCCCTACTATGATTTGATTGCTTATTAGTAACCTATGACTATCACCAAGTGTTGTATCTTGTGATTTTTGATACATGTATTTAATTTTTTCTTTATGTACACTGAGAACTTATGCTCCAAAGACAAATTCCTTGTGTTTCCAATCACACTTGGCCAATAAAGAATTCTATCCTATCCTAGTGCAACAGGAGAGATTATCTGGAGCTTAGTTCAACTCTGGGGTTCTTGGGGGCTTCTGAGCTTGGTTGTTTCCTTGGAGACATTGAATTACCCAACTAGGTAACTGGGTCAGATAAATTCCCTCCGTCCCTGAATTTTGGACGCTCAGCGGAAGGTGGTATGTGTGGTTCCCCCTCCACAAGAGGGAACTGCCATTTTCTGGGGGTTCAGAGGGGAGGAAGGAGAAGCTGCTTGTACCAGGTGGATGTCATGAACCACAAAGAATCCAGTTGATTGAGATTGGGAGAGGAGGAAGGTGAGGGAAATGGACAAACCTTGGGGTCAGCTGAGGAAGATGGGATTTGTAGTCCCGGGGCAGGCATTTGAAAGAAGATGTAGTCCACAGAAGAGAATATCTGGAGGTTGGGTTAAACTCTGGGGTTGTTGGGGCCCTCGGTGCTTGGTTCGCTTGGAGATGTTTCATTACCCAGCTAGGTAACATCCTCAGTGCAAAGCAGAGGGGGGATTGGCTGCCTGTTTAGATGCCCGGCCAGAGATTGTAGGGTTCCCTCCTGGATGTTCCTTGATTGGAGGATGTCTTTCTGCTTGTTTGTCTGGTGCTGATCCCTGATTATCTATTGGCTGTTGGAGGGGAGGGGTGTCTTTTTCATCTCTTCTAGGTTTTTTTTTTAATTGTGTAAATGTAACTTATCTCTCTGTGTCTAGTGAAAACCAGAGATTGATCTTTTAGGATTACCGGATCAGGAACTTGAAATAAACAATTGGAACTTTATTACTGTACAAGCTGAGTGCAGCCAGAATTCTTGATGTGCAAAACTGGAAATATACCTTTATCCCCAAGATTGGAGGTGGTGGACGGAAGAAATGAGGGAGTGGGCTGGGAGGGCGACATGAACTGTTTGGGCCAGAGAAAAGGAAAGATCCAGCTGTGTTTCTACCTGGAAACCACTTCTGCGTTTTGTTCTTGAGGCAGAAGGAAGGGAAACCTATTAGGATTGCTTGTTATAGAAATGTACCAAATTTACTAAGAATGAACAGTAGAAGGAAGAATCATCATGGGGTTGAGACCTTCTTATCTTCCTACACCACAGTTCAGATATGCAAAGGATTGGACATTAAGAAGAACCTCATCATAAATGTGAGTTGACAGGATGCCTGATGAACCAATAAAAAGACTTTGTGTGGATGCTTTGTGGAGTTGATCTGTCTGCTTTGTGCCATCCAAATATTAATATGCAGAACAACCTTATACAAGTAGATAATATAATATTTCATTAAAGATATACTAATCATTCTTGTGCTCAGCAGTTTCATACCATTAAGCATTCAAAATTTCATCTTAATTTATATTATCCCCTATTATGTCCCCCCATTATTACACTTGCCACTATTGCATATATTTTATTTTCTATATATTCCTTTCCCTCTAACATCTCATTTTTACTCAACTTTTCTTTTAGCCCATAATATCAAACTTGTAACATTATAACCTCATCACCTTATATGTATATATAAATAACAAAATATATAATTCATTAAAAATATTATCCCACTACATGGTTATATCTATTAGGCTCTATCAGGCTCCATAAAACATTTTTTCCATATTTTATCTACTAATCACTTAGATCTTACATAAATATTTGTCTATCTTAATCTATTATAAGTTCTTATTTTCATATCTATTACATTTAAATAATTCCTTCTTATTCTAATTCTTAATCCCATCTCAAAATCTATTATATATGTTTTACTACAAATATACCTCATTGTGTGGAGTCTCTCTCTTTTCTACTTCTAATCATTGTTGCTAAGTCTTTCTTTTATATTAATTCGTCATTTCTTTGCTTGTTTACCATTTTTTTTATCATCCTTTGGCTTTTTCCCTTAATCCTTCCTCCATTTATCATTTTCTGATATTTTCTCTCCCATTTCTCAAAGTTTGTACTGTATTTCCCTAACCATTTCATTTATCAGCATTCCCGTCTCAATATCCTGCCTCTATCCATCATTAATATCTCATATTCAGCTCCCTTTTTCTTCTTGTGTTATTTGTTGTTCCTTTTGATCCATTTCACTGGTTTCTCTTTCTTCTAACTCCTCCTCCATCTTTGATCTTTCTTCTTCTGCTGCTGCTACTGTCGCCATTTCTGAATTTTCCTCTATATTCTGTATATTCAGTTCCCAATTCTGGAGATTCTCCTGGACTTCCGAAGAGCAGGTGGCAGTCTCAGCGAGAAGAGGGTCTGTAAGACTTTGGGTTAGTTGGGCCACTTTGGCAAATAAATTTAATAATTAAATGTACTAAATGAACAAACAAATGTGGTATTACACCTGCTTAAAAGTGTGGTTCCATTTTCCATGAGATCCCAAGAATCCTCCGAATCCTGCTCCGTTTGTCCTTCCCATCTTCTGAGTTACTTCTTTCCATCTCCACCACATCTGGCAGAAGCTTCCTTCCACCTCTGGGTGTTTCTAGCGTTTATCCCTGTCGGATTGGCCTCTTTGGGGAATCTTCCTTTTTGAAGACTGCAACTGATCCCAATCAGGAAGGATTTCACTTTTTTCCCTCTTTCAAGATCCCTTTTAATTTCTTGCTGCAATTTACTTTGGAAGATGACTCAAAAGACAGAATATATTCAGGAGTGAAAAGGGATCTTGGCCTGAACTAACCAACTTGGTCTCCTGTTCTGGGTCCTCCTGTGGTTCTCATGGGCCTCATTCTCTTCCTTCCCACCAGCCAAGCCCACCGTCACCATCTCCCCCACCAAGATGGACCCTGCTTCCCCCAACACCATCCTCCTCTGCACCTCCACAGGCTTTTATCCCCTGGAGATTGAGGTCCAGTGGCTGAAGAACAGCCTGCTGGAAGAGGAGGGCGTGGCCTTTTGGGAGGAGCTCCAGAATGGAGACAGGTGATGCTGGAGACCCAGCTCCAGCGGGGGGACATCTACACTTGCAAGGTGGGGCACACCAGCCTGGAGTCCCCCATCACCGACCAGTGGGGTAAGCCCCTCCCCTCCTGCTCTGGGGACCCCACCCTGCCCTGAGAAGGGGGAGAGACCCTCCCTGTGGGGGGGAGCTGGAATGGATCCTCCTGGGGGAAGGTGGGCCTGATCCTCCTGCTCAGGTGAGGCTCCTCCTTCCCCAGGAGCAAACTCTGGATGGGGATCATGGGGGCCGTGATAGGAGTGGCCTTCCTGGCTGTGGGGCTCTTCTACCTGAAGAGCAAGAAAGGTGAGTCTGGGGGACTGGAGGAGAGGTTGTGGGGAGGAGACCATCCAGGGGAGGCTCTCATCAAGCACAGAAGATGGCCAAGAGGGTCTCCTTGAGGAATATCTTTGGGAACTTCTATTCTTGGAGGGGCTCTTAAGGGAAGATCATTCAACCTATTATGAGCTATCAGTGGGGAGGGGAACCCCCTGAGTCCTCCAACCCCTGAAGGGTCCTGATTGGCTCTTTTTCTCCTTCTAGCAATTCCCATCCAACCTCCTGCATCCAACCCATCCAACCTCTTTTTCCCTCATCTCAGCCCCTCCTAAAAGTTATAGATGTTCTTTTTAATATTTTTAAAAATATCTCCTTTCTGTGAATACAGCAGATTTTTGACAATTTGGGCAGCTTTTCCTTACAAAGACTTGAAAAAGTATTGCAATCAAAAACAAAAGCACTCAAAAATGTTAAAATCTTGCTCAGAATTTTTCCAAGTTTTGGGGCATTGCAAAAGGGAAGGGAAGGAGGGAATGGAAGGAGCACCCCAGGTTTACATTCCCCCAGGCATTTTGTAAGCAAGCCCCCCATCCTGTTAGGCTCACTGTGGAGGGGGGTTCCTGGGGGTATTCAGGCATGGGGACAAATTCCACCCCCGTGGCTATTTTAAAAGGGGTGGGTCCCATGTTAATATGCACTGCGGTATTGTGGGCCACTTCAGCAAATGGCAGGAAATCTTCCCAGCTAGATTGCTGATAATTAACACAGCAGCTCAAGTATTGTTCTATCGTTGCGTTAGCTCGTTCTGCAGCTCCGTCCGTACTCAGATGGAAGGTGGAGCTAAGCCCTTGAGAATGATGATCTTATCAACTTCATGAACTCCTTCCAAAACTTTGCCATAAACTGGAGCCCCCCCAGTCTGAGATGATCCTTCTTGGCACCCCATGGAGACTCATTTGAGTTCACTAGTTGGAACCTTGACAGGCTGTTCTTCCTGATCCCCCTTCTCCTTGTGAGAATTCACAGAATTGCTGGCCATGTGACCCCAAGATCCCCCCCTTTTCTGCCACCCCCATCCTGGCCCCATCTTCTTTGTTGAAATGTTTGCAGGGAGGGGGAGGAGGGGGTCCTCCCCTCTTGATTAACCCTCTAATTAAATCAGGAAGAATCCCAGAAGCCACTGAAAATGAAATGGGGAGGAATCCCTGGTCCTTCCCAGCCTTTTCCTCCCTGAAATGGGTAATTTCTCCCTCTATCCCTCCCTGCCTATTCAACCCCGCCCCCTGCAGTGTGAGTCTGCCTTGGGGCTGGGGGTCTGAAAGGGAAGAAAAATTTACACTAATGATGTCTCTTTATATTCTGATTTTCTTCCCCATCTCTTTTTCTGCAGCCCTCATGGATTAATCCTGCTCTCCGATACAAAAGGATTTTTTTTTTCTTTAGTGGCTGATGGCTCTTTGTCCTGTTTGCAACCTCTAAGAAATGGAGGCTGAAGGTGGCAGGTTGGGGGAGGAGGAGGATGGCAGCCTGGACCTTCTCCTGCTGAGACCCCCAGTTTCTTTGGCTCTTTCTTGTGAGAGAGAGGGAAGGGTGAAGAATAAATAATAAAATAATTTTTAATTTATTTAATTTAATTTAATTAATTTAATTTAATTTAATTAATTTAATTTAATTTAATTTATTTAATTTAATTATTAATTTAATTTAATTTTTAATTTATTTAATTTAATTTAATTAATTTAATTTAATTTAATTTAATTTAATTTAATTTAATTTAAATTAAATTTAATTTATTATCCAAACCATTTCATCTTCTAATGTGGCGAAGGTGAAGGTGACACCTGATCTAGACTGTCCCCAGGGATGTTGGGCTGACCTGTCACTCTAGCCCGCTCCTGTCCTGGCTTTGAACCCACAGCAGCTTCATCTCCATCACTTTTCCTCCAAATCCCTTCCCTTTGCTTTGCTATGAAAGAATAAAATTTACTTATAGGAAAACCCTGGAATCCTTCTTTCCTTCCTCTTCCTCTTTCCTGCCCCCATAGGAGGCTCCTCCCGCTGCTGCCTCTGGTTCCACCATCCCGGCTACTTCAGGTCAGAAGCCAGAACTGGTTCGGGAAGAGGGTGGGCAGATCCAGGGAGGGGAAGGGGCTGGACTCCCCTCCTGCTCAGAGGCCCCCTTGTTCTGCTTCCCCTCAAGCCCCCTTTGGAGGAGCAGAATGCCAGCAGGCAGGGTCCTCCCTGAGCACTTGTGGGGAGCCATTGGGGACACCTGAGATTCCTTCTACATTCACCCAGCCATTTGAGCCATTTCTCTCCTTCACAACTAGAGGGTCCTGCAGTTAGGGTCCTAACCTTTTCTTTCTTTCTTTCTTTCTTTCTTTCTTTCTTTCTTTCTTTCTTTCTTTCTTTCTTTCTTTCTTTCTTTCTTTCTTTCTTTCTTTCTTTCTTTCTTTCTATCTATCTATCTATCTATCTATCTATCTATCATTTATTTCTATCTATCGATCTTGATCTATCTCTATCTATCTATTTTTTACAGTATCTATCATCTATCGCTATCTGTCTATCATTTATAGTATCAATCTATCATTTATCTTTATCTGTCTATCAATCACCTACCTATCTATCTATCTATCTATCATCTATCTATCTATCTATCTATCATCTATCTATCTATCTATCTATCTATCTTTTACAGTATCTATCATCTATCGCTATCTGTCTATCATTTACTGTATCATTCTATCATTTATCTTTATCTATCTATCTATCAATCATCTATCTATCTATCTATCTATCTATCTATCTATCTATCTATCTATCTATCTATCTATCTATCTATTTATCTATCTTCTACACTATCATCTATCACTATCTGTCAGACCTCTAAATCCCAAGAAAGAAATACTCAGACTCCATGGTGTAGAGCAGAATTATTCTTTTACTGGAAAATAAAGTGGAACCGACAGAGCCAATTCCGAAACTGAGAAATTGGCGGGTAGAATACATATACAAAGGAATAGAATTGTTCCCCCCCTTCAAAGATCAAATGATTCTTCCAATTAAAACTTCTGAATATGATCATGTGGTCATCTCCAGGTGATGATGAGGCTACTGTCAGTTGACCTTGACATATTTTGATAAAAGTTCGCAGTTGCGCAGAAAGGGATAGAGGCTAGCGAAGAAATGGAAAGTTAAAGAAAGGAATCCCCCCTCCCCTTGCTAACCCAGCAAAGGAATGCAAAACACCTCCTGCCTTCTTCCCCTCCAAGATTCCCCCCTCCCAACGTTTCAAGACAGCCGAAAGAAGTAAAGTGGCATAGCAGCAGAGGAGCAATACCATGTTTCTCACATAATAAGGCCGGGCCTTATTTTTTTTTTGACCCCCGAAAAACCGGCTAGGCCGCCTTTTGGGGTGACTAATTTCCTCCCCCTTGCATCCTCGGGTGGGCGGGTGGCGACAGCTTGGATGTTCGGGAGACCTTCCGCCACCGTTAATTTCCCTTCTCCCTTGCTGCCGTGGCGTTACAGCAATGCCGTGGCGTTTGGCGCAGCCACGTGCAGCCAGTCAGGACTCCTCCCTGCAACCGGAGCCCTGAGGAGACACTTGGCTTCAGGCGCTCCTGTGGCCGCCTTCCTTTGCCTTCGATGGTAAAGTGAATTATTTTAAAACCTCCGCTCATCCTATCAGGGCCGTGCGAGCTGAGCAGAGCCGGGAAAGCAAGCCGCGGGTGTTTCCTGGTTCTGCCCAGCCCGTGCGGCTCTGCGCCCTGGCGGGATGAGCGGAGGTTTTAAAATAATTCACTTTACCTTCGAAAAGGAAGGCGGCACAGGAGCGCCTGAAGCCAAGTATACCAACAACAAAGGCAAATCCTCAAGGTGGGCTGGAGGGAGGTGGCACGTGCCCCCGGGCTGCTTCATTGCAAGGTCCTGACTTGCAGCATCCTGCCGTTGCCGCCGCGTCCTTTTCGCTGCCGCCTCCCTCTCCGACTGCAAAACTCATGTGCTTCGCCAAACGCTCCGAGCGAGGCGAGCTCTTTCATACATAGAGAGAGGGAAAGACACCGGCGTGCTCCGAGAGGCTGGCTCTTTCAAAACAATAAAAATATTTGTAAAACAGGGATCCCCAACCTTTTCGATGCCGCGGCCCGGTTCCGGCATCAGCTGGGCGCGCTGACCCGGTTCGGCGTCAACTGGCGCCGCCATCTTTATATATCTCAAATTTATATAGCCACCCATCTCACAAGTGACTCTGGGTCACATACAACAAAGCTAAAAACAGGGATATACATGAAAGTATTAAAAAAACATTCAAAACAATAAAAATATTTGTAAAAGAAGGAATATTAGGTGAAGAGTCACTTTTTTCAGTGCCATAGTAACTTTGAACAGTCACTAAATGAACCGTTATAAGTCAAGGACTACCTTCTTCAATCTGCTTCAACTGATGGAGAAAAGGACCAGAGATCTCCTATAATCAAGTTGTCAGGAAGGGCCCCTTCTGCCACTTCCAGTGGGCCAGAGGACCTTGTGGCTGCCCCACCTGGAGACTCAGCCATGGAGCAGAGGAGGACAGTCCCTGAGCTGCCCTGGTGAGGAATCCAGGCTTGTTGCCTGCTGGATCCTGGCCAGTTCCTCAATTCCCGCTTCGGAGGAACCTAAAGCTTCAGGCTGAGGAAGGGGAACCCAAGTGCCTTTTCGGGCTGATAGGGGTTGCAGAAACAAACTCTGTGTGTGTGTGTGTGTGTGTGTGTGTGTGTGTGTTGGGGAGGGGTGTCAGAAAGAACTAGGAGAAAATCACAACCTTGCGAGGGAGGGGAAACACCAAAAGCACGAACTCCTCCCCCCTTGAGCTGCAGCCCCCCCAAGACAGATCGGACCCCCCTCCCACTTTCTCCGTTTCTCCGCGGGAAACGACCTCTCCTCCTTCAGGTGAAGTCACAAGGGACTCTGCCCGGAGACCGATGACGCTCACGCAGGGAGAATTGCCATTGGTCCTTCCGCTCGTTCTGGCCCTTCCCAACTCCAAAGTCCCCCCCTCAATTCAGAGCCCCGATTCCTCCTCTGGGGCTGGAAGCATCTGGCCGGGAGACCCCCTTCCTCCGCCCGCCCCCCGTTCACTTCGCATGTGAAGATTCCTGCAGTGGGAAGAGTTTCTGCGCTGGAGGAGAAGCGAGAGGGGCAGGGAAGACTTGGGGGTCACAGACAGACACCCCCCAATCCGAAGGGAAACCGCGGAAACCCTCAGCTAAGCCAGGAAGAGGCGGAGAAGATCTGCAGGGGTCCCTCCTTCTCCAGCAGGATCCTCTTCCCAGCCCGCCCACCCCTTTCCCGGGGGAATCCTCCCCTCAGCTCTCTCGGGAAAGGTGCGAAGGGCCTTGGAGAGCAGGCAGCTCTTTCGGGGTGCGGGGCATAGGAACCCACGACTAGCAGGTGCAACGGAAGAGATTGGATGTGGGGGAATCGCGCAGCTGCTGCCCAAAGGAAGCGCACAAACTTGTAGTTTTATATCAATATAAATGTATTTAACAATCGCAGCGGAGAAGACAGCCAGGAACATCCTGAGGTAAATATCAAACAGCCCACATGCTTTTGTCCATTAGATTGAATTGTCAGGCTGGAATGTTTTTGTTTTTTTTAAAAAATCTTGCACTGGGCTAAAAAGAAAGTCAACATCTTTTATCCCGTTTTTTCTCTTGTATCTCAATCTCAGACTTTCTTTTCCCCTCTTTCTCCTTCCCTTAATTTCCTATTTCTATTTTTCTTTGTGTTTTGTATAATAAACAAATAAGTTAAGATCTCGAGACTCTAGAAAAAGTGCAGAGAAGAGGAACAAAGATGGAGGCTAAAAGATATTTTAAAAAACAGTTGCTGAAAGGAAAAGAAGGATGAGGGGAGACATAGTGGTATCTTCTAATATCTCACATATCCACAAAGATTTCTCTCTTCTCTCCTCTTCTCTCCTCTAAATAAATATAGAAGGGACCTAATGAAAGCGGCGGAGGTGGAGTTGCACTTTATAGATAAGAAATAATCAAACTGCTCTAGAAATGGCACAGAAGAAAGACGAAAACCTCCTTCGAGGCATTTGGGTTCATATAAAAGGGGGAAAGAAGCACAGAAGCCCATCATATCTGCCCTCTCCCTTCCCCCTTTCATGCGCTCCTCTTTCCCGCCCTTTCCACCATTCAGGCCCTTTGTCCTAAATCTACCAGGTGGCAGACTCCACCGAGTGAAGGGAACTCCAGGCGCTTCCCCATTGGACCACTGGAGGGTGAACGGCATGGCTGCCTTTCAGGAGGGGGTGGGGAAAGAAGAAACATCACTTAGCCTTGCCTCTCTAGGACCTCAACTCCTGGGGCGCCAGAGGAGGTGGAGAGCCTGCCCTCCAGATGTGCCCTGGGTGAGGGGGGCTCTTCCCGGGTCTCATGCTCCCCAGCCGCCTTCTCTATGTGAAGGAGGGGGGAGGGTGGGTCTGGCGGAGGCTCAGCAGGACAGGAGAGAAGCTGGGTGAGGAGGAGGAGGAGGCAGAACTCGCACCGGGCTCTACGAGGGCCCGATCCTGTCTCCGGAGGGGGAGAGAAGCGGGGACGGGGCGGCCTTTGCAGCTGCCTCCTTTCCAGCCTTGCTCTGGGGGCCCTGGGCCCTGCGCTGGGAGGAGCTGCTTGGGGCTGCAGGCAGGTTGGGGGTAGGGGGTCCAGGGGCTGAATCCCCCGTTCTGATCCTGGGCGTCGGTTTTTCTCTCCCTCCCAGATCCAGATCCAGAACCTCAGAGCCCTCGGAAGCCTTTGCAAGCCAGGATTTCCTCTGGGGGGGAAGGAAGGAAGGAAAGAAGGAAGAGAGTGGAAGGATTGGCAGGGATCTGTCCTGTGGCCCCAGAAATGGTCCCGTGAAGGAAGAGTCCCCTGGAGACCCCCCAGAGTCCCTGGAGCCCTTTGGAGCTGCTCTGCTGGAGAGAGGAAGGATGGAGACACCCCCTTTGCCTAAGGAGGGGAGCGGAAAAGGCCCCGCGGCTCTTCAGCCTGGGAGCTGTGGGGTGAGCTGGACCAGAACCGGGCAGAAGGTGTTGCAGAAGGGAACCATCCTCCCTTCAGAAGTTCAGCCCTGGAGCTCCATCCAATATCGGGAGGCTGAGGGTCCCCGAGGACTTTGCAGCCGACTCCATGACTTGTGCAGGCGATGGCTGAGGCCAGGAAAGCACAGCAAAGCCCAGATGCTGGACCTGGTGGTTCTGGAGCGGCTCCTGGCTCTCCTGCCCCCAGAGATGGAGGGCTGGGTGCGGGAGTGTGGAGCAGAGACCAGCTCCCAGGCGGTGGCCCTGGCGGAAGGCTTCCTCCTGAGCCAGACGGAGGAGCAGAAGGAGCAGCTCCAGTGGCAGGTGGGAGACTTCAGGAAGCTCGGAAGGAAATAAATAGAGAAAGTGTTTGAATGCTTCACCCCTCCTTCCCAAACTTCTCCCACGTTGATAATTCATGGCAATTCTCCAGTTCTGGTGGGACATTGTTCCATTGTTTTCTCACTCAGCCACACGGATGGATATTGGGGGCTTTGAGGTTGTGTTCCAAGTATTAGAATCCACTTTATTTCTTGTGATGTACATTAATTCTGCTTTTTGCTTCCTCTTATTTGAAGTGCTGCACTGTGGAGATCAGAGATCCTGAGGGAAAGAAGAACCCATCAAGTCCCCCTCAGGAGCTATTTTTCAGGAGGATCCCTTGGGAAGATCAAAGTCAGGACACCTCAGGAGGTAATGGAAGATCCTCCAATTCCCCATCTGTCTTACCTTCCCTCTCTCTTCTCTTCTATAAAATACCAGTGTGAAGCACCTCTGTATGGTTTGCCAATTGCACAGAAGCAGATAGGAAAGCACTCCAGAGGGTTAACGTCATTGCCTAGAGGATCACTGGTTGCTCTCTCCCCTCTTTGGAAGAGCTTTATAGCTCCCACTGCCTTAAGAAAGTTCAAAACATCCTCAAAGATCCATCTCATCCTGGGCACCCTTTTTTTTTTGAACTGTTACCATCTGGCAGACAGTACAGAATAATAAAAACAAGCACAAATAGCTTCTATCCCAGGGTAGTAGCTCTTTTGAATTCTACTATATAGTGCAGTGTTGGTGCAGTGTTGGGGGTTTTCAGTTCAATGTGTGGAGTGCGAAGGATGTGGGTTTGTGTTTATTTTCATGCTCGTGATGTACACTGAAGATGGTGCTTGATTTCATTGTATGAGGTACAATGACAATAAGGTAAACTAAACTAAAACTAAATCATCTCCTATTTTGCTAATTATGCATTTTGAAATTATTCCTTACAGAGAAACAAAGAATGAAATCTTCAGGTTTTTATGACGGAGAGCAACCAGCGGTTGAACCTCCAAATCAAGTAAGAAAGGGAAAAGTTATTAGATTTCTATTCTCCCTTCAGGAAGTGAAGCGGGTGGGCAGAGGGCTCTTTCCTTCTATTCCCCCCTTGTTTGGCCTGGAATATTTTTGTGTTTTTCCACAACATGGAGAGCAGAATAGCAGGTTCAAGTTGCTGTCGGCCAGCATAGTTTTCACTGGTTATCTTGTTCTGCTAGGTTCTCCTCCATCTTGGAGTTTACAAGAACCAATTTTTTAAAGGTCCTTCAAGAAATAGGAATAAACGTACCACAGTGGCAGGAACTGTTAGAGACCCATATATATATTTTTTGGTAATTCCTTGAGTTGGAATTGTGCAAGGCTAATGAACAATAAATAAATACTCATATTGCCACATTATCATTTTTAAATAGCCTTATTTATAACCCATAGTTCAAAAATAAATAAATTGTATTAAAAAACAAAGCAGACTATTAAAATCCAAAGGGAGTGGCTGTGTTGAGCATGTAATCACGGTACTTTGGGCTACAAAATAATTTCCAATCCTCTGATTTGTGCCTCAATTAGGAGACCAAACATTTCCCCTTTGCAATGGCTGAGAAATGACTTTCCCAGGGAATTTTATCTTCTTTCTTTTCTTCCTTTCAGCCAATGGCTCAGACAGAACGATAGATCAGTTGATAGAGAAGTGGGATTACTTTGCTGAAAGGCACTGAAGGTTTTGCAGAATCAATGAAGTTGATAAAACTTCCCCAAATATTTCTGCACTCAAAGCAATTTGCTCACCTAAAATTTGCCTATTTGCTCACCTAAAATTAGGACTTGTGTGACACACAGCCATTTAACTTAGTGCATATCTCTGCTTTGGGAATTTGGGAACAATGGAATGGAATAACAGAATTGGTAGAGATCTCGGAGGTCTTCTAGTCCAACCCCCTGCTCAGACAGGAAGCCCTATAACATATCAGATAAATGGCTGTCCAATTTCTTCATAAACACCACCAGTGTTGGAGCACCCACAATTCTTGGAGGGAAGGCTGATTAATTGTTCTCTCTGTCAGGAAATTTTTCTTTACTTATAGGTTGTTTCTTTCCTTGAATAGTTTCCATCCATTGCTTCTTGGAACTCTGCTATCATGTGTCCCCTAGTCCTACTTTTCATGAAACTAGACATCCCCAATTCCAGCAACCGTTTATATGTTTTAACCTCCAGTCCACTAATAATTTTTGTTGCTCTTTCTTATCTTCTTGATTCTATCCATCTTAATGTAGCCTATTATTCTATTGGAGGTTGGAGGGGGGGCAACTGTAGCATAGTACTGACTCATGTTTAAGTGGTTGTCTACTAGAACTCTGAAATACCTGTTGCACTTACTACACTTGAGCCAGGTATCCGCTATTCTATGCCAGTGCATTTGGTTTTTCTTTCCTAAACGTAGAACCTTACATTTCTCACTGTTGATTTCATTTTGTTAGATGGGGCCCAATCTGTCGATCCTTCTGTATATCTGAGCTTATCTTCTGGAATGTTGGTATTCCTGTCAATTTGGTCTTGTCTGCAAAATTGATGAGTTCCCCTTCTATCCTCTTGTCTAAATCAATGATGAAGATGAACAGATCTTGGAAAGCCTCCGGTTCTGTTTTTTTCCATGTCCAGGAGGGTCTTGTGTCCTTCGAGGAGGTGGCTGTGTATTTCTCTGAGGAGGAATGGTCTCAGCTGGATCTTGACCAGAAAGCGCTGCATTCGGAAGTCATGCTTGAAAACCATAGGAACGTGGTCTCTCTGGGTAAGAGTTTTCTAGTCCCCAATCAGAGTTCAAGAAGAGAAATTATAGTTAGGTTTTTAATTAAAAAAAAAGTAATCAGATATTGTCTCTGGGAAGGAGAAGAAAAGAATGTGGCCTTCTCATGCTCCAAGGAAGGAAAGAGTCAATGTCTCTTTGCTTAGATTCTTTCTGTACCATTTCTTATCTGGATTTTTCCATTTCTATTGGAACTTATCTGTGGAGGCTGAAAAGAATGAGGTGTCTTTTTATGTGTCCTCTTGAGGTCGTGTGAGAGGAGTGTGTTGTCATTTGTCCTCTGAAACTTCCCCAAATCGTGTGAGAACAGAACTTTCATGCTGAGGCCATGGAAAAGCATTCTCCCAGACCAATTCAAGAACAAAGGCCTCAGGCAATGTGACTCAGAGCATCCTAGGGTACAGGTACTCCCCAAGTTATGACTGTTCACTTAGTGACCATTCCAAGTTTTGACCAGACCCCATGTCCTGGGACCCAGTCCCAAAATTATGAATGTTGCAGCACCACGGCCATCGTTCAAGCTTACGAATGACAGCAAAGGCACTGCAACATTCGCCCTACCTATTCCCCCACCCCACCCTGCCTGGACTTATCATATTTTTCAGACTATAAGATGCACTCCCCCGCCCCCAGAAAAACAAAAGTGGCTGGAAATGTCTGTGCATCTTATAGAGCGAATATGGGCCTGTTTTTGGCCTCCTGCAGGACCGGCGGAGGCATCCAGAGGCCAAAGGTAGGCCCATTTTTGGACTGCAGAGTGCTTCTGGATGCCAGGGAGGGCAAAAACGAGTGGGCAAAAGCTATTTTTTTTCTCATTTGAGGTGTATCTTATGGTCCAAAATATACGGTACCTTGCAATGATATGCTGAGTCATCCTTCCTTTGCCTGCTTCAGTGAATTTGCAGAAAAAAGAAGTCTAAAGTAGTGAGAGATACATGAGATTGGTAATGGAAAATCTAGCACTATTGATCTCACATGATCTCACACTACAGTGCTTTAGGCTTCTGTTCTCTGCTACCAAGGCCTGCATGAGATCTAGGGCAAAAGACTTTGCAAAGAGAAGGAAGGGCTCTTCATTTTCAAAGATTTTTGCTCTGGATCTCGTGCAGTCCTCAGTTCTTAAAAGAACACAGGCCTAAAGTACTGCGGTGCAAGATCATGCAAAATTAGTAGCCTGAGATCTTGTACTACTGGTCTCGTGTGATCTTGCACTAAAGTACTTTAGGCCTTCATTCTATGTGAACTGACACCTGCACCAGATCTGGCCAAAGAGCCCTTTCAAGCCAATGAGACTTTGTGGAAGCGAAATAGCCATTCTTGAAGCATCCCAACCTTTCCAGTCTCAGTGCGAAGAACATTTTCAAGACAATGGGAGGCTTCAAGCAAGGGATTTATCTCTATCCTACGGTTAGGCAAGAAAAACCAAAAGTATACATATAGACTGGGTGAAACCAAGCTCAATAGCAGTAACTGTGAGAGGGATCTTGGAGTCTTAGTGGACAACCAGAGAAATATGAGCCAGCAGTGTGCATCAGCAACCAAAAAAGCTATTGCAATCCTAAATTATATAAACAGAGGGATACAATCAAGATCAAGAGAGGTACTGATACCACTCTATAAAGTCTTAGTAAGATCACATCTAGAGTACTGCATCCAGTTTTGTTCACCTCATTATAAAAAAGATGTTGAGAGTCTAGGAAAAGTACAGAGAAGAGCAACCAGGATGATTAGGGGACTGGAGACTAAAGCATACAAAAAACAGTTACAGGAACTTGGCTTGGCTAGTCTAGTAAAGAGAAGGACCAGGGGAGACATGATAGTAGTCTTCCAATTCTTGAGGGGCTGCCACAGAGAGAAGGAGGGGGTCAAGCTATTTTCTAAAGCGCCTGTAGGCCAGACAAGGAATAATGGATGGAAACTAAACAAGGAGAGATTTAACCTGGAAATAAGGAGAAGCTTTCTGACAGTGAGAACAATCAACCAATGGAACACCTTGCCGTCGGAAGTTGTGGGAGCGCCATCACTTGAGACTTTCAAGAAGAGATTGGACTGCCATTTGTCAGAAATGGTGTAGGGTCTCCCGCTTGGGCTGGGGGTTGGGCTACATGACCTACAAGGACCCTTCCAACTCTGACTATCTGTTATCTGTTATGTCTATATCACACCACTGTAGGCATGCAAGCATACAACCTAATGGAATTTCGGAGAAATTCAGGAGGAAATTCACTTTGAACTTTTTCTCCAACATTGTTATCATTTTCATTTCCCTTTTGTTTTGAAGGCAGGAGAATCAAGAATAGGCAGGAGAATCAAGATTCCTGTGAACTGTTCCAAGTGATCAGTGCTAAAGATGGAACAGAGAAGTTTGGAATTCAAATGGAATTAGAAAATCATGAGAGAAACCAGTCAAAGAATTGGACTCAGGAAAGCTTATCTGCCAGTGATGCTCCAATGCAAGACTTTCTTGTCCAAAAAAAGAAAATATGTAAAAAATATCCTGGAAATAGTGTGAAGCTAATCAAAGCTAAAGTACAAGTAAATGAACACTATTTAACCCAAAACAAAGGAGAAGATGCTATAACAAGACACAACGGAGAGAATTCCAATGGGATGTTCTTTCTTTCTCTTGGGAATAAGTTCCTTACATCTCAAAAAGTGGTTGATGCAAAAGAGCAGCCTTATAAATGTTTTGAATATGGAAAATGTTTTAGAACAAGCAGACAAGTTACTATCCGTAAAAGGATTCACACAGGGAAGAAACTATATAAATGCATGGAGTGTGGAAAGACCTTTGCCCAAAGAGGTAATCTTATTTCCCATAAGAAGATCCACACAGGGGAGAAGCCATATAAATGCATGGAGTGTGGAAAGACCTTTGCTCTCAGCAGTAAACTTGAAATTCACAAAAAGATCCATACTGGAGAAAAGCCATTTAAATGCCTGGAATGTGGAAAGATCTTTGCTCTCAGCAGTAAACTTGGTATTCACAAAAAGATTCACACAGGAGAGAAGCCGTTTAAATGCATGGAGTGTGGAAAGACGTTTAATCGTGGCAGTAATCTTAAAAGGCACAAAAAGATCCACACAGGAGAGAAACCATTTAAATGCCTGGAGTGTGGAAAGAACTTTGCTCATAGCAATACACTTACAATTCATGAAAAGATCCACACAGGAGGGAAGCCATATAAATGCATGGAGTGTGGAAATACCTTTGCTCGGAGCAGTGATCTTAAAAGGCACAAAAAGATCCACACAGGAGAGAAACCCTATAAATGCATGGAGTGTGGAAAGACCTTTGCTCGTAGCAGTACATTTACTATCCATGAAAGGATCCACACAGGGGAGAAGCCGTATAAGTGCATGGAGTGTGGAAAGACCTTTGCCCAAAGAGGTAATCTTATTTCCCATAAGAAGATCCACACAGGGGAGAAGCCATATAAATGCATGGAGTGTGGAAAGACCTTTGCTCATAGCAATACACTTACAATTCATGAAAAGATCCACACAGGAGAGAAGCCATATAAATGCATGGAGTGTGGAAATACCTTTGCTCGGAGCAGTGATCTTAAAAGGCACAAAAAGATCCACACAGGAGAGAAACCCTATAAATGCATGGAGTGTGGAAAGACCTTTGCTCGTAGCAGTACATTTACTATCCATGAAAGGATCCACACAGGGGAGAAGCCGTATAAGTGCATGGAGTGTGGAAAGACCTTTGCTCAAAGCAGTACACTTACTATCCATGAAAGGATCCACACAGGGGAGAAACTGTATAAGTGCATGGAGTGTGGAAAAACCTTTGCTCGTAGCAGTACATTTACTATCCATGAAAGGATCCACACAGGGGAGAAGCCGTATAAGTGCATGGATTGTGGAAAGACCTTTGCTCGTAGCAGTACATTTACTATCCATGAATCCATGAAAGGATCCAGAGAGGGGAGAAGCCGTATAAGTGCATGGAGTGTGGAAAGACATTTACAAATGGCAGTAATCTTAAAAGGCACAAAAAGATCCACACAGGAGATAAACCATATAAATGCATGGAGTGTGGAAAAGACGTTTAATCATGGCAGTGATATTAAAAGGCACAAAAAGATCCACACAGGAGAGAAACCATTTAAATGCATGGAGTGTGGAAAGACTTTTGCTCAAAAACATAATCTTATTTCCCATAAGATGATCCACACAGGGGAGAAGCTGTATAAATGCATGGAGTGTGGGAAGACCTTTGCTCATAGTAGTGGCCTTAGAAATCATAAAAAGGTCCACACAGGAGAGAAACCATTTAAATGCATGGAGTGTGGAAAGACATTTACTCGTGGCAGTAACCTTAGAAGCCACAAAAAGATCCACTCTTAATTACCGTACAAGAAGCCACACAGGGGAGGAACCGTTTGCATGGAGTGTGGAAAGAGTTTTGCTTAGAATGGTCATCTTATTTCTCATAAAAGGATCCACACTCAGGAGAAACTGCATAGCAATAGCAATTCCACTTAGACTTATATACCACTCCTGTGTGCTTATTTTTGCGACCTCTGAAGGATGAAAGACTGAATCAACCATGAGCTGGTCAGGATCGAAATCTTGGCTGTCGGCAATTAGCCTGTAGTACTTCATTCTAACCACTGACCTCCATATTCTCTATAGATTTGTATGTGTATATATATTGTGCCTTTCTGATCCCAATGAGGCAAGGTTGAATCCAACAAAATGAAAAAACAAAAAAAGATGTTTAGACTTTGGAGAAAGTGCAAAGAAGAGCAACTGAGATGATTAAAGGCCTGAAGGCTAAAACATACGAAGAACCGTTTCAGGATTTGGGGATGGCTAGTCTACAGAAAAGGACTACGATTGACATGATAGCAGTATTCTAATACTTGAGAGGCTGCCACAAAGAGGAGGGGGGCAATTTATATTCCAAAACACCAGAGAGCAGGACAAGAAACAATGCATGTAAAATAATCAAGGAGAGAAGCAACCTCAAATTAACGAGAATCTTTCTTACAGTGAAGACAATTAACCAGAGGAACAGCTTTCCTTCAGACATTGTGGTTGCTTCATCACTGGACTTTTTAAAGAAGAGACTTTACAGTCACTTTTCTGAAAGAGATCCTGTAGGAATGTCAATAGATCCTGAAATGGTATAGGATCTCCTGCTTGAGCCCAAAGTGCGAATAGGGGCGCCTGCCGCTGAGGACTTGTACCGGGCTTAGGACTTCAGGCACCAGGGCTCCGTCAATTCCTGGATGGACAGAAGGAAAAAGTTGTGTCTCTGAGGGGGTCGTTAAAAAGAAAAGAAATATCTTGCGATTCACTAGCGGATCCAGAAGTGAATGAAAATCTCTCCAGCAACTCCCATCTCGTCAAATTGGAACCACAAACTCTTATCAGTAGATTTTTGTCTACAATTAGGTTAATTTTGGGTTGGGCCATAAAAATGATTCATGCTATCTGATAGTCTGTTTGTTTACCTATTAAAAGTATTCATTTTCTGGCTGAAATATGTTTTCTCGTCCAGAATTTGCATTTCTTGTTCAATCCAATAGTCACAATTTGCACTTTGTAAAGCCACTGCCTTTTTTTAGCTATTCCACAAAGATCTTTAACGTTCCCAGGTGCAAATGGGCTTATTATGAAAAAAAACAAAATCCACACGTGAAATGTGTTTTATTCTTTGTGTGGATGGCAACCAGATTAGATCCCTGCTTTAAATTACAAATATCAAATTGAATGTTCTTCAGCATTATAGAATTAAGTGCTATTAAAAACAATCAAGAGGGATCCTGTCCAAGGCTTTGTGGTGATCCTGGGATCTACCTGATATCCTCAGCCTCCATCTTCCCCCACCTTCCCTTTCCTCAAGATCCCCCCCATTCCTTCCACACTCCCTGCTGCCCCCATCCCGCGTAAGCTGCCATCTGGGAGTCAGATCCCTCCCCATCTCCTTCCCCGGAAGCAGCTGGAAGGACATCAGGCAGAGCCTGGTCTGAAGGGGGGAGGGTCCCTCTGCATTTCCCCAAATCCCCCCCTCAGCAAGGATCTTGGCATGGCCCTGGCAAAGCCTTGGTACGTCCTGGAATCGGGGTGGCCAGGGCTCTGGACTCGGTCAGTCCCATGTGGAATCTAAAGTATCCAACTTAGTCTCCTGTTTTGGGCCCTCCTGTGTCTCTCATGCACCTCCTTCTCCTTTCCTCCAGCCAAGCCCACCAGCTCCATCTCCCCCACCAAGATGGACCCCGCTTCCCCCAACACCATCCTCCTCTGCACCACCACAGACAGGCTTTTACCCCGTGGAGATGGAGGTCTAGTGGCTGAAGAACAGCTGGGTGGAGGAGGAAGGCGTGGCCTTCAGGAAAGAGCTCCAGAACGGAGACTGGACCTACCAGCTCCACAAAAGATCCCCCCCTCCCACCTTCTCCGCTTCTCTCTCTGCGCCGAACTCAACTCCATCAGGTGAAGTCAAAGAAGACTCTGTCCGGAGACCGATGACGCTTCAGAAGGGAGGAAAAGAAAGACGAGGGGAGACATGGTGGCATCTTTCAATATCTCAGGGTTTTCCACAAAGAAGATTTCTCTCTCCTCTCCTATAAAAATAAATATAGAAGCGGACCTAATGAAAGAGGCGGGGGTGGAGAGGCACTTTATAGATAATAAATAATCAAACCGCTCAAGAAACGCCACAGAAGAAAGAGGAAAACCTCCTTCAAGGCATTTGGGTTCCTCTTTCCCGCCCTTTCTTCCCTCCTGGCCCTTTGTCCCGAATCCCCCAGGGGGCGCCCTCCGCCGAGGGAAGGGAACTCCAGGCGCTTCCCCATTGGGCCGCTGGAGGGCGAACGTCACGGCTGCCTTCCCAGAGGGGGCGGCGGCAAAGGAAGTGACATCACTGAGCCTTGCCTCTCTAGGGCGCCGCGATTGCTCTCCTCAACCCCTGAGGCGCCGCAGGAGGCGGAAGGGCTGCAGGAGAGTCTGGCGGGGGAACAGCCAGACGTGCTCCGGGTTAGGGGGGGTGGTGTCTCCCCGGGTCCTATGCTCCCCAGCCGCATGCAAAGGAGGGGGAAGAGTCGGCCTGGAGGAGGCCCGGCAGGAGAGGAGAAAAGCCGGGCGAGGAGGAGGAGGCAGAACTCGCACCGGGCTCTCCGAGGGCCCGATCCTTGCCTCTGGAGGGGGAGAGAAACGGAAGGAACGGCCTCTGCAGCTGCCTCCTTCCCGGCCATGCTCGGGGGGCCCTGGGCCTGCGCTGGGAGGAGCCTCTTGGGGCTGCGAGCAGGTTGGGAGAAGGGGGTCCAGGGGCTGAATACCCCTTTCTGATCCTGGGCGTCGGTTTTTCTCTCCTTTCCAGATCCGGAACCTCGCAGCCCTCGGCAGCCTTTGCAAGCCAGGATTTCCTCTGCGGGGGAAGCAAAAAAGGAAGGACCAGCAGGGATCTGTCCAGAAACGGTCCTGTAAAGGAAGAAGCCCCTGGAGACACCCCACCCCCCCAGAGTCCCTGGACTCTTTGGAGCTGCTCTGCTGATGAGAGGAAGGATGGAGACCCCCCATTTGGCCAAAGAGGGGAGCAGAAATGGCCCCGTGGCTCTTCAGCCTGGGAGCTATGGGGAGAGCTGGACCAGAACCGAGCAGAAGGTCCTGCAGGAGGGAACCATCCTCCCTTCAGAAGTTCCGCCCTGGAGCTCCATCCAATACTGGGAGGCTGAGGGTCCCCGAGGACTTTGCAGCCGACTCCATGACTTGTGCAGGCGATGGCTGAGGCCAGGAAAGCACAGCAAAGCCCAGATGCTGGACCTGGTGGTTCTGGAGCGGCTCTTGGCTCTCCTGCCCCCAGAGATGGAGGGCTGGGTGCGGGAGTGTGGAGCAGAGACCAGTTCACAGGTGGTGGCCCTGGCGGAAGGCTTCCTCCTGAGCCAGGCAGAGGAGGAGAAGGAGCAAATGCAGCGGCAGGTGAGAGACTTTAGGGAGCTTGGAAAGGAATAATTAGTGAAAGTGTTTGAATGCTTCACCCCTCCTTCCCAAACTTCTCCCATGTTCATAACACGACAACATTCTCCAGTTCTTGTAGGTCATTGTTCCATTGTTTTCTCATTCAGCCACACGGATGGACATTGGAGGCTTTGAGGTTGTGTTCTGAATATAAGAAACCACTTTATGTCATGTGATGTATATTAATTCTGCTTCTTCCTTCCTCCTATTTGAAGTGCTGCACTGTGGAGATCAGAGATCCTGAGGGAAAGAAGAATCCATCAAATCCCTCTCAGGAGCTATTTTTCAGGAGGATCCCTTGGGAAGATCAAAGTCAGGACACCTCAGGAGGTAATGGAAGATCCTCCGATTACCAATCTGTCTTATCTTTGCTCTGTTTTCTCTTCTCTAGAATACGTCCTCCTATTTTGTTAATTATGCATTTGGAAATTATTTATTCCTTACAGAGAAACAAAGAAGGAAGCTTTCTGGTTTTTATGATGGAAATGAAACAGCGGTTGAACCTCCAAATCAAGTAAGAAAGGGAAAAGATATTAGATTTCTATTCTCTCTTTAGGAAGTGAAGCGGGTGTGTAGAGGGCTCTCTCTTTCTGTCCGTCCCCCCCACTTGTTTGGCCTGGATTATTTTTCGGTTCTTCCACAACATGGAGAGTAGAATAGCAGGTTCAAGTTGCTGTCAGCCAGCATAGCTTTCTCTGGTTATCTTGTTCTGCTAGGTACTCCTCCAACTTTGAATTTACAAGAACCAATTTTTAAAGGTCCTTCAAGAAATAGGAATAAACATATCACAGTGGCAGGAACTGCTAGAGACCCTCTTTTTTTTTTTTTTTGTAATTCTTTTACTCGGAATTGTGCAAGGTTAATGAAAAACAAATACATTGCCACATGACCATTTTTAAAAACTCCTCAGGGAAAGCTCGGATCCGAAAATCAAGTGGATTTTCAACATATCCCACCCCGAAGAACATGAAAATGAGCTAAATTTTGAAATCCGAGCTCTGATTCAAAAGTTATATATTCCTGCTAAATTGAGTTCTGTCTTCCATTTTGAGATATGCCTTGGGATACCTCCTCAGGGAACACTCTGATCCGAAAATCAATTTATTTTTAACATTTTCCACCCCGCAGAACATGAAATTGAGCTAAATTTTTAAATCCGAGCTCTGCTTCAAAAGTTATGTATTCCTACTAAATTGAGTTCTACCTTTCATTTTGAGATATGCCTTGGGATAACTTCTCAGGGAAACCTCGGATCCGAAAATCAAGTTTATTTTCAACGTTTCCCACCCCACAGAACATTTCCCACCCTCATAAATAACCTGTACTTCAAAATAAGCAAATTGTATTAAAATAAAGCAGACTCTTAAAATCCAAAGGAATTGCCATGTTGAGCATGTAATCACGGTACTTTGGGTTACAAAATACATTGCTCAAAAAAATAAAGGGAACACAAAATAAGACATCCTAGATCTGAAATGAATGAAATATTCTTATTGAATACTTTGTTCATTACATAGTTGAATGTGCTGACAACAAAATCACACAAAAATGATCAATGGAAATCAAATTTAGCAACCCATGGAGGTCTGGATTTGGAGTTACACTCAAAATTAAAGTGTTAAAAAAAACTACAGGCTGATCCAACTTTGATGTAATGTCCTTAAAACAAGTCAAAATGAGGCTCAGTAGTGTGTGTGGCCTCCACGCGCCTGTATGACCTCCCTACAACGCCTGGGCATGCTCCTGATGAGGTAGTGGATGGTCTCCTGAGGGATCTTCTCCAACACCTGGACTAAAGCATCCCCCAACTCCTGGACAGTCTGTGGCGCAACGTGGCATTGGTGGGCTCTGGCAGTGCTCCTCCTGTACCTCCTTGCACAAAGGTGGAGGTAGCAGTCCTGATGCTGGGTTGTTGCCCTCCTATGGCCTCCTTCACATCTCCTGATGTACTGACCTGTCTCCTGGTAGCACCTCCATGCTCTGGACACTACGCTGACAGATACAGCAAACCTTCTTGCCACAGCTTGCATTGATGTGCCATCCTGGATGAGCTGCATTACCTGAGTCGTTTGTGTGGGTTATCGACTCTGTCTCATGCTACCACTAGAGTGACAGCACCGCCAGCATTCAAAAGTGACCAAACCATCAGCCAGAAAGCATAGGAACTGAGAAGTGGTCTGTGGTCACCACCTGCAGAACCACTCCTTTATTGGGGATGTCTTGCTAATTGCCTATGCTTTCCACCTGTTGTCTATTCCATTTGCACAACAGCATGTGAAATTGATTGTCAATCAGTGTTGCTGCCTAAGTGGACAGTTTGATTTCACAGAAGAATGATTGACTTGGAGTTACATTGTGTTGTTTAAGTGTTCCCTTTATTTTTTTGAGCAGTGTAATTTTCAATCCTCTGATTTATGCCTCGATTCGGAGATCAAACATTCCCGCTTTCCAAAGGCTGAGAAATGACTTTCCCAGGGAATTTTCTCTTCTTTGTTTTCTTCCTTTCAGCCAGTGGCTCACACTACTAGATCAATGAATGATAGACGGAGCGATAGATCAGTTGATCCAGAATAGGGATTACTTTGCTGAAAGGCACGGAAGTTTTTGCAGAGTCAATGAACTTCATAAAACTTCCCCAAGTATTTCTCCAGTGAAAGCAATTTTCAGATTTGCCCATTTTCTCACCTACAATTAGGACTTGTGTAACCCACAGCCATTTAACTTAGTGCATATCTTTGCTTGGGGAATTTGGGAACAATGAAACAGAATAACAGAGTTGGTAGGGATCTTGGAGGTCTTCTAGTCCAACCCTCTGCTCAGACAGGAAGCCCTATAACATTTCAGATAAATGGCTGTCCAGTCTCCTCATAACTGGCATGATATTCTTCCGACTAAAATCGGAATTTCTTTTCCGAACAGTGATTTCTACTTTTTTTCATTTTTGCCATAAACTCCCGATCCTTTTCTGTTACGTCAGACCTTTCCGCGCCTCCGATCGATCCGATCAGTACTATAAAAACTAGCCGGGTGATGGAGACGAGCTCAGGACTACGGTCCAACTCCTCACGTCTACGCAAGAGATACTTCTAGCAGAACACAGCACAGGGTTGGGCCGTCCAAAGCTCCAGAGCTAATGGCTGGTGCATTGCAGCGGCGGTTTTGTGCCTGGATCCCTTTCCTCACCATGCATGCATCCCGCGGGGATCATTAGGATTACATACCTTCCCTGCTGAAGGCGAGGGCACAGCTGTTCAGCGGCTGGCTCCTTTTGCATCTGGCTTCTTCGCTCACTGTCCCACAAACGGCCCGGATTGCGGGAGCTACACGCTTCCCCTTTTCCTTTCTTGCAGCTTGAACCACCTCGAGGAAAGGCGCCGAGACGCCTCCGGCGCCGCCTGCGAGGGAGCCTCACGTGCTGGCTGTAACAGGGCTCGAGCGAGCTCTCTCCCGCTCTTTGCGGCGCCTCCGAAGGCTTTGTGCCCCTCCCTTCCCATGCGGTCCTCCTGACCAGCTTGTTACTCACTAGAGTGCGAATGGGGTTGCGTGCTTTGTGTGTGTGTGTGTGTGTGTGTTGCGTGCCGGGTGCGGGGACGCTGGCAAAGGACAACGCATCTTTCTGTTCGTAAGGACCAACTACAACAGGCGGAGAAGCCACTCTTCCCCCTTCGTTGCCGAAAGCAACAGAAGCGCCAAGGCTCGCTTCCTGTTCCTGCCAATATTGCCCCACTTTCCCTCTTCCCATGCACGCAGCCAGCTTCAGGTGATTTCCTCCACCCCCTGGCCCCGAAGGAAGCGTCTTTTGGAGGCAGCGCGGGAACGAAAATGCTCGGCTGAGTGGAAGAAGAAAAACTTATAGTTTCCCAGGAGTTACAGAGCGCAGATACAAAGGCTCAGGAGGAAAAGAGCTTTCCGCGCCATCTTTGTGGCCCAGCCCCCCCGCCTGAAAGCGCGGGAGGGGCCCCCACCCGACCCCAAACACGCCCCACAGGGCCCAGCCCGACCCATCCGGACGGAGCCGCGAGCGCAGCGGACGCCAGCACCCGCGCCGACACAAGACCCCGTTCAGCTATTGTTAGCCAACCCTCCATTGTCCTGAGGGAGGCGGCCGGTGACAATCTACACGGATTACTAAGCAACTGAAAGAAATGCTGCTTTGCTCAAGTGACAGATTTCTTAAGGCAGAGGGAAGGCGGTTTCTCTTTAGGAAGTTGGATTTCACTGCTCTTTGTGTAGCTGTGTGGGATACCTGTAGCGAAGATTTGGCCAACAAGACTTAATGTTGATATTACTTCCTCTTCTGTGACTTTAAAGGTCAAATAATAGTTGCAGCCCCAACACATCATCATAAAAGATAAGGCATATTGCACTGCCTGAGCTTCCCACTTTAACATGTGTGGCACCTAAGTTTGTGGCACCTTAAAAAAACAGCAAAATGTTATGGCACCTTTCATAGAAGAATGCTTCATTAAAATGATGGTTGCAACTGGTCCACATTTCTGCAACATGGTCCCCTCCAGCTGTTTTTGATTTAAAAGCAAAGAGGGCCAATGTGGAACTGAAGAGGAAGACAACTGTAGCCAAAAGACAGGCCAGACTCAAAGTTATGCTATCGGCTGAACTAGCTAGAAAGAAGCATAGAGAAGCAATGCTGATCAAAGGAAAGGGAACAAAGAGAAAGTCCAATTAGAGGTGAAGCATTGTGGCTGTTTTTCTGTCTGTTAAGCAGGGTTTGTTTGTTGTTTTTGTTTGTTTTATTTTTTAAATGTGAAATCCTTTGCCCCCCGAGAGCATTCTCATGGTGCTTTTTATTATTATTTTTTGTCAAACAATAAAATTAACATGCAGACTCACCTTGAAAAATCACTTTTGATTACTTTACTCTGCTAAAGCTTCAAGAGGGCGTTGCCAATTTAATTCCCACCGGGGCGCTGCGCGGACAGCGGCGGATGCTTAGGCAACCCCTGCACCCCTGGCTAGTTTTCAGATTTTTTTTTCAGAGGGGAATATGCTTGTCATAAACAGCTCCAGTATTGGAGCAACCACAATTTCTGAGGCAAGTCATTCCACTGATTAATTGTTCTCACTGTCAGGAAATTTCTTTTTACTTTTAGTTTGGTTCTCTCCTTGAATTGTTTTTATCCATTGTTCCTTGGAACACTTCTATCATGTTACTCCCTAGTCCTTCTTTTCATGAAACTAGAGATACCCAATTCCAGCAACCGTTCTTTATACGTTTTACCCTCCAATCCACTAATAACTTTTGTTGCTCTTCTATGCACACTTTCTAGAGTCTCAAGATCTTTTTTACATCTGGCAACCAAAACGAGGCAATATTCCAAGTGTGGCCTTACCAAGGGATTATAAAGTGTTACTAACACTTCATGTCATCTTGATTCTATTCCTCTTAATGCAGCCTATGATTCTGTTGGGGTTTTTGGGGGGCAACTGTAGCATAGTGCTGATATGTTTAAGTGGTTGTCCACTAGGACACTAGATCCCTGTTGCACTTACTACTGTTGAGCCAGGTATCACCTATTCTATGCCAATACATTTGTTTTTTGTTTCCTAAGTGTAGAACTTTACATTTCTCGCGTTTGATTTCGTTTTGTTAGATGGGACCCGATCTGTTGATCCTTCTGTATCTCGAACTTATCTTCTGGAGTGTTGGCATTCCTGTCAATCTGGTCTTGTCTGCAAAATTGATGAGTTCCCCTTCTATCCTCTTGTCTAAATGAATGATGAACATTAAAAGATCTTGCGAATCCTCCTGTTCTGTTCTTTTTTCCTTGTCCAGAATGGTCTTGTGTCCTTCAAAGAGGTGGCTGTGTATTTCTCTGAGGAGGAATGGTCTCAGCTGGATCCTGACCAGAAAGCACTGCATTCAGAAGTCATGCTTGAAAACCGTAGGAACGTGGTCTCTCTGGGTAAGAGTTTTCTGGTCCCTAATCAGAGAGTTCAAGAAGAGAGATTATAGTTAGTTTTTATTAAATAACCACTGATCAGATATCATCTTCTGAGAGGGAGAAGGAAAGTATCTGGCCTTGTGGTGCTTCAAGGAAGGAAAGAGTCAATGTCTCTTTCCTTAGATGCTTTCTGTGTCATTTCTTCTATGTATTTTTCCATTTCTATTTGAACTTATCTGTGGAGGCTGAAGAGAAGGAGGTGTGCTTTTATGTGTCCTCTGGAGGTTGTGTGAGAGGAGTGTGTTGTCATTTGTCCTCTGGAACCTCCCCAAATTGTGTGAGAACAGAACTTTCACGTTCAGCCCATGGAAGAGCATTCTCCCAATCCAATTCAAGATAAAGGCCTCAAGCAGTGTGACTCAGAGCATCCTAGGGTACAGGTAATCCCCGAGTTGTGACAGTTCACTTAGAAACCATTTCATAATATAATTCTCTCATTACAAATACTTTACTTTCCACTGTAATCCTTTCTGGTTTATCATATTCTCTATTTTCTCATCCTTTCTATCAGCGGTCGTCAACCGTTGGGCCATGGAAAATTTTTGGTGGGCCGCAGAAGAAATGGCCCCGAAAAGCAATTAATCTGGGCCACGCAGTTCTCTCGCCTCCCGGCCCTTTGAGGGACCCCGGAGTCAGGTCCCTGAGATGCACGCGCCAACCATCTCCTACACATGGCAGTGGCGGCGGCAACAACAGTTCCCACCCCCAGCGTTCACTGTTAGCTCTCGCCATTAATTCTCTAGCTTTGAATTGCCCTCGTGCTTGGTTAGTTAAGAATCTCCCTACCCAGAGAAGGAGGTGCTGGAGGAGGAGGAAGTAGTGGAGAAGCAAGCAACTCAGGGCGCTACCGCTGTGGTGGCTTTGCCTGCGTTTCCGAGGCTTCGATGTTGGGAGAGGCACCAAGGGCTGGAAGAGCTGAGAGCTGTGCATGACTCTGTCTCCCCCTTTCCTGCCTGCATGTGGGTGCGGGGGGGGGGGAGAGCTGGGAGCAATTCAAAGCTAGAGAACTAATAGGGAGAGCTGACAGCAGGTGCTGGGGGAGGGGACTGTTGTTGCCGCTGCCATGTGTGGGAGTGTGCATCAGGAACCTGAGCTGGGAGGCACTGGAACTGCAAGTGGGAGTGTTTGGTGGTTTTTAAGATCTCCTGGAATGTGGTAGATTGGTGTTTTGTAGGTCTCGGTGAAAGAGTGAGTTTTGTTTCACCTCCTTCTGGTAATGGGAGAGATGCTTTCTCTCTCTCTCACACCCCCACCCCCAACCCCCCCCCCCCCCCAAACACCAACCCCCCCCCCCCCCCCCCCCCCCCCCCCCCCCCCCCCCCCCCCCCCCCCCCCCCCCCCCCCCCCCCCCCCCCCCCCCCCCCCACCCAACCAAAACCCCCACCCCCCCCCCCCCCCCCCCCCCCCCCCCCCCCCCCCCCCCCCCCCCCCCCCAACAACCCAAAAAAAAAAAAACAAAAAAACACCCCCCCCCCCCCCCCCCCCCCCCCCCCCCCCCCCCCCCCCCCCCCCCCCCACCAGCAAAAAAAAAAACCACCAAACCAAAACACCCCCCCCCCCCCCCCCCCCCCCCCCCCCCCCCCCCCCCCCCCCCCCCCCCCCCCCCCTCCCTCCCTCCCTCCCTCCCTCCCTCCCCCCCCCTCCCCCCTCCCCCTCCCCCAAAATAATCACTGGCTGTGGCTGGGTTTGGCAGCAAAGTGCCCCCAGGGACACCTTTCCTTGCCTGTCTCCAGGGGAGGCTGGAAGAGCCACCTCCCCCCCTCAGGTTTTCCTCTGCAACAGATCTGAAATCTCTCAATCCTCCACCTGGCATCTAAAGGCTCTTCTGTCTCTTTGGAAGGTGCAGGTGGTGGGAGATTTCCAGCCCGCAACATTTTTTTTATTAGTGTGTGTGTGTGTGTGAGTGTGTATAATTTTTATATTTTTTAATATGTGTGTGTGTGTTATGTTTTCATGGGTATTTATATGTATGTTTTTTAGGTTTCTTCGGGTATTTTCCCACGTCTTAATATTTGTGCTTTTATTATAGTGACGTTTCGGCAGAATCTCATCTGCCATCCCCAGGCTTGTGTATTGGGTTCTTTTTAATCTTGTGTGTCAGGCTTGGCAGCCGTTTTTTGTTTGAATTTGGTGCTGGCTTTCTGCTTTATTTGAATGATTTTTTTCCTCATCCTGATTGGCTGGGAGTCTAGGTCTGTTTTTATTGGTCTTCAAGTTGCTGTGTTCTTGATTGTTTGGCAACATTCTGTTTTGTGCATTGGGGTTTCTTAGTGCAGCTTGGTTTCTTGTGAATGGCCAATAATTATTTATTAGGAAGCTAGGTTTTATTTGGGTAGCTGGCTGGGACGTGTTTGGGCTGAAGGTATTGGCAGATCTTGGCGTGTTCGGATCTTTTCCTGTGTAAGATTGAGAGTAACTTGGCAACATTTCAACGAGGTCCCACTTGCCTCGGAGCCAAACCAAAACCCGGAACGTCACATCACAGCCACCCGCTCAGGATATCACATCACGGAACTCAGGAGGTTACACCACAAAACCTCAAGATGTTACAACACAGCCAACGACCCAGGAGATTACAGCACAAGACCCAGGATGTCAAAACAATAGAACTCAGAAGGTCATCAAACAGCCCATTACCCAGGTTGTTACAGCACAGGAGGCTGATAGACACACAGCCAATACCTCAGCCACACATGTTCTTACAAAAAAGCCAGCCAATCTGCAAGCATCAACTCCATCAACCAATCAAGAAATGACAACACCTCCAACCTCCCCACCAATATTTATAGAAAGACAGCAGCTCCGATCATGCTTTGCTCGCACAAGCACAAAGCCAAAAGCACCAGCCTGAAGGTGGTGAGTGGAACCTCGTCGAAAGGTCACCAAGATACTCTCAATCTTACACAGGAAAAGACCCGAACACGCCAAGACATGCATACCTGTGCCCATGAAAATCTACGAATATATATATGTTTAAAAAATCATACTAGTGGTCCTTGGGATTTAAAAGTATGAATTTGGTGGGCCCTGGGATCCAAAAGGTTGGCAACCCCTGCTTTATATAATCAATTACATTTTATATTTCATGGCTAATATAAAATGCATGCAATAAAGAAAAAGAAAGAGAAAAGTTTCCCTTTTGTTTCCATTTAGCCAAGTTTAACCTATAAAATTTTATTTAATGTTCATTCCACTCTTTTTGGTCATAATAGCATTATTTTTTCTAGTTTACCGTATTCTCTGTTTTTCTAATATCATTTGAATAATCAATTACATTTTTAATGTATATGTATATAAAAATAAGGATTTGATAACAATAATACCATCTTAATTTATTTTACTCTATCATCATTTTCTCATGTATAATTATATAATAATCTTAAGGAAATTCCAATAAGTTTTAAACTTCAAATCTCCTCAATCTATATTTCTAAAAAAAAACAAACCCCAAACACATTTCTATGTGGCATTCCCCCCTTTATATTAGCATTAACCCTTATCTCTAAATCTCTCAGCCTTATAGTTTCTTATAATTCTAACCAGCTTCCCCTTTTCTAAGTTTTCCCAGTCTTTCCTCTTGACTTCTCTTTTTCCCTCTAGTATTGGTTTTATTTTCATCTGCCAATCCCTTATTTCCCCACCCACCCACCCTTTCCTGTTCTGTCTTTTGAAGTTTCTTCTTATACTGCTGCTTCTTCTATTTAGTCTTTGGTGTGTTTTCCCTTTTATTTATTACATCTATCATCAATGTCTTGATTTTGATTCATTTCATGTCTTTTTGCAATGTCCCTTGTTCTTTGTGCTGTTCTAAGCTGCTTTCCTCTTCTTTTAACTCCTTTTCCTTGAATTTTCTTTGTTCTTCTGTGAACTGCACTGCCATTAATTTTTCTGCCAATTAAAAAATTGGTTGACTTATTCTTAATTTTATTAAAAGTCAGAGTCTTTTATTTTATTCCTTGCCAGATATATCCATTTATCTCAATTCCTCTTGTTAGTCCTTCTGTCTCCTTGTCACAATCAACACCAAACAGTCCCAAGATATTTTCTTTTCTTGTCCCTTTCCTAAAATCCTTTTTTTGCAAATTTACTCTTTACTTTTGTTTCTAGAGGTTATCAAATAAAAATCCAAAATCCTTTGCCTATTTACACGCCGCTCACCACTCTAGCACACACTTAAGTCCCAGAAGCCTTCTGACCCTCCAACTATTATTTTCATCATAAAATCAGATCGTACGGGGAAAACGTGTCTTTAACCATTAGATGGCGCTCTATATCTCTTTCCACTTTTCAGAGTTTTTTTCTCTTTTAAATTGTATTAATTCCACTAATTTTCAACCATTAGCTCTTTCAAATATAATCAATTCCAGGCAAGTCCAGCATTCTGTCCAATGTTTGATTAATGCCAATTCTTGTATCTTATTCAAAATTTGGTCTCTAATTCTCTAATTCTCTAGTCCTTTTTAATCTGTTTTTTAATTTACCTTATAATTTTTCTCTTATTTTCCGTTCACCGCTGCCACACTTTTAAGACGAACGAGGACTCTTTACTTTTGTTTCTAGAGGTTATCAAATAAAAATCCAAAATCCTTTGCCTGGTTACACGCCGCGCTCACCACTCTAGCACACACTTAAGTCCCAGAAGCCTTCTGTCTTCAGGGCAGCCATTAAAACTGCAGCTACCTCCTGTCTTCAAGGGAGTATACCTAGCCAGGAGGGGAGATGTCATATATTATGCTTAGGGGTTCTGCTATGTCAGTGGAGAGCTTTTTAAAGAAGTATGCACATAATCCATCAAGGCCAACACATAGATTTTCCCCAAAAAAAGTGAGTGGAAATGTCTGTGCATCTTATAGAGCGAATACGAGCCTGTTTTTGGCCTCTCAAACTCTCCATGTCCCATTTTTACCTACCCTGGCACCCAGAAGCACTCTACAGGCCAAAAATGGTCCTGCTTCCGGCCTCCGGAGGCTTCTGTGGGTCCTGTTTTTGCCCTCTCTGGCATCAGGGAGGCTGAAAACGGGATGCACAGAGCGTTTGGGAGGTCAAAAACGGGTCAGTTTTTGCAATGCTTCTGGATGCTGGGGAGGGCAAAAATAGGACTCACAGAGCCCAAAACCTATTTTTTTTCTTGTTTTCCTTCTCTAAACCTAGGTGTGTCTTATAATCCAAAAAATACAGTACCTTGTGATGAAATGGCAAGCTGTCTGTTTCTTTGCCTACATTGATGCATTTTCAGACAAAAGAGGCCTAAAGTAGAGATCAGTAGTGGGAAATCTAGCATTACTGATCTCACGTGATCTTCCACTACAGTGCTTTAGGCTTCTGTTCTCTGCTAACCACGCCCTGCACAAGATCCAGGGCAAAATGATTTCCAAACAGAGGGAACCCCTCTTCATTTTCAAAGATTTTTGCCCTGCATCTCGTTCAGTCGTCAGTTCTTAAAAGAACACAGTCCTAAAGTATTGCAGTGCGAGATCACGCAAGATTAGCAGCCTGAGATCTTGCACTAGTGGTCTCATGTGATCTTGCACAAAAATACTTTAGGCCTCCATTCTCTGCGAACTGACCCCTGTACCAGATCCGCCCAAAGAGCCATTTCAAACTGATGAGACTTTGGGACATTGAAATAGCCATTCTTGAAGCATCCCAACTTTTCCAGTCTCAGCACAAAGAGCAATTATAAGGCAATGGGAGGCTTCAGCAGGGGATTTATCTCCAAAGTCTCATTGCTGAGATCGAGGAACAGGCTGAGTGGGGGTCCCGCCTGCCAGACAGACGCCATAGAGAAGCTTCTCCAAGGTACACTGGGGAAAAAGGAGCTTCTTTCAAAATTGTTTCATTTCTCACAAGTCTCTGCTGAAATTAACCCACCCCAATAAATCTTAAATTTTCTCCTAATTCCTCCTTGGATGTTTCCCCTGATTATTCCTTAACTCAAAACTGAGTCTGAGTGAGATTTGCATATATAGAGATAATTGTAAAGAAAGATGTTTTCTAGACATTTTCAAAGCTTTCATGACTCATGAATATAGAAAACATGTCTATATCACATCCCTGTAAGGATGCAATTTCATCTTTTTCTCTAACCTTGTTGTCATTTTCATTTCTGTTTTGCTTTGAAGGTAATAATGGGCAGGAGAATCAAGATTCCTGTGAACTATTCCAAGTGATCAATGTTAAAGATGGAACAGAGAAGTTTGGAATTCAAATGGAATTCGAAAGCTGTGAGAGAAACCAGTCAAAGAATTGCAATCAGGAAAGCTCATCTTCCACTGATTCTCTGATGCAAGACTTTCTTGCCCAACAAGAGAAAATATGTAAAAAATATCCTGGAAAACGTGTGAAGCTAATCAAAGCTAAAGTACAAGTAAATGAACACTATTTAAACCAAAACAAAGGGGAAAATGCTATAAGAAGACACAACGGAGAGAATGGGACATTCATTCTTTCTCTTGGGAATAACTTCCTTACATCTCAAAAAGTGATTGACACAAAAGAGAAGCCTTATAAATGTTTGGAATGTGGAAAATGTTTTAGAACAAGCAGGCAACTTACTATCCATAAAAGGATCCAGACAGGGGAGAAACCATATAAACACATAGAGTGTGGAAAGATCTTTGCTCAAAGAGGTCATATTTCCCATAAGATGATCCATACAGGGGAGAAGGTGTATAAATGCATGGAGTGTGGAAAATCCTTTGCTCGGACCAGTACACTTACTATTCATGAAAGGATCCACACAGGAGAGAAACCATTTAAATGCATGCAGTGTGGAAAAACCTTTGCTCAGAGAAGTAATCTTATTTCCCATAAGATGAACCACACAGGGGGAAAGCCTTATAAATGCATGGAATGTGGAAAGATCTTTGCTTATAGTAGTGCACTTAGTATCCACAAAAAGATCCACACAGGAAAGAAATTTAAATGCATAGAGTGTGGAAAGACCTTTTCTCTGAGCAGTGGACTTACTATCCACAAAAAGATCCACACAGGAGAAAAACCATTTAAATGCATAGAGTGTGGAAAGACCTTTGCTCTGAGCAGAAGACTTACTATCCACAATAATATCCACACAGGAGAGAAACCATATGAATGCATGGAGTGTGGAAAGACCTTTGCTCAAAGAGTTTGTCTTATTTTCCATAAGATGATCCACACAGGGGACAAGCCATATAAATGTATGGAGTGTGGAAAGACCTTTGTTCAAAAAGGCCATCTTATTTCCCATAAGATGATCCACACAGGGGAAAAGCCATTTCAATGCATGGAATGTGGAAAGGCATTTACTCATGGCAGTGGATTTAGAAGCCACAAGAAGATCCATTCAGGAGAGAAGCCATTTAATTGCACAGAATGTGGAAAGACCTTTGCTCATAGAAGTAATCTTATTTCGCATAAGATGATCCATACAGGAGAGAAACCATATAAATGCATGGAGTGTGGAAAGACCTTTGCTCGGAGCACTACTCTTACTATCCATGAAAGGATCCACACAGGGGAGAAACCATATAAATGCATGGAGTGTGGAAAGACCTTTGCTCAAAAAAGTAATCTTATTTCCCATAAGATCATCCACACAGGGGAGAAACCGTATAAATGCATGGAGTGTGGAAAGACCTTTGCTCAAAAATGTTATCTTATTTCCCATAAGATGATCCACACAGGGGAGAAGCCATTTAAATGCATGGAATGTGGAAAGACATTTACTCATGGCAGTGGACTTAGAAGACACAAAAAGATCCATTCAGGAGAGAAGCCATTTAAGTGCACGGAATGTGGAAAGTCCTTTGCTCGGACCAATGACCTTAGAATCCACAAAATGCTCCACACAGGAGAGAAACCATTTAAATGCATGGTGTGTGGAAAAACCTTTGCTCGGACCAGTAAACTTACTATCCATGAAAGGATCCACACAGGGGAGAAACCATATAAATGCATTCAGTGTGGAAAGACCTTTGCTCAAAGTAGTAATCTTATTTCCCATAAGATCATCCACACAGGAGAGAAGCCTTATAAATGCATGGAATGTGGAAAGACCTTTGCTCAATGTAGTGGACTTACTATCCACAAAAAGATCCACACAGGAGAGAAGCCTTATAAATGCATGGAATGTGGAAAGACCTTTGCTCAAAGTAGTGGACTTACTATCCACAAAAAGATCCACACAGGAGAGAAACCTTTTAAATGCATAGAGTGTGGAAAGACCTTTGCTCTGAGCAGTAGACTTATGATCCACAAAAAAATCCACACAGGAGAGAAACCATTTAAATGCATAGAGTGTGGAAAGACATTTGCTCTGAGCAGTAGACTTACTAGCCACAAAAAGCTCCACACAGGAGAGGAACCATTTAAATGCATGGAGTGTGGAAAGACCTTTGCTCAAAAAGGTCATCTTATTTCCCATAAGATGATCCACACAGGAGAAGCCGTATAAATGCATGGAGTGTGGAAAGACATTTGCTCGTGGCAGTGCACTTAGAATCCATAAAATGCTCCACACAGGAGAGAAACCATTTAAATGCATAGAGTGAGGAAAGACATTTGCTCTGAGCAGTAGACTTACTAGCCACAAAAAGCTCCACACAGGAGAGGAACCATTTAAATGCATGGTGTGTGGAAAGACCTTTGCTGAAAAAGGTCATCTTATTTCCCATAATATGATCCACACAGGAGAGAAGCCGTATAAATGCATGGAGTGTGGAAAGACGTTTACTCATGGCAGTGGACTTAGAATCCACAAAATGCTCCACACAGGAGAGAAACCATTTAAATGCATGGAGTGTGGAAAGACCTTCGCTCTGAGCAGTACACTTACTATCCACAAAAGGATCTATCTCCATGGGGGAAAAGCTATTTAAATGTATGGAATGTGGAAAGTCATTTACTCATGGCCATGGATTGAGAAAAGAGAAAAAGATCCATTCAGGAGAGAAGCCATTTAAATGCACAGGAGAGAAACCATGGAGTATGGAAAGACTTTTTCTCAAAAAGGTAATCTTATATCCCATGAGATGATCCACACGGGAGAAACCATATAAATGCATGGAGTGTGGAAAGACCTTTGCTCATAGATGTAATCTTATTTCCCATAGGATGATCCATACAAGGGAGAAGCTGTATAAATGCATGGAGTGTGGAAAGACCTTTGCTCCGGGCAATGGACTTAGAAGACACAAAAAGATCCTGGAGCTACCAGAGGACTGGAAAAGAGCTGATGTGGTTCCCATCTTTGAAAAAGGGGAAAAAGCAGACCCAGGAAACTATAGACCAATCAGCCTAATATCAATACCCAGGAAGATGCTGGAAAAGATGATAAAAAAAATCTGCCAACATCTAGAAACACGTACAGTAATAACTAGCAGTCAGCACGGGTTTGTTAAAAACAGATCATGCCAAACCAATCTTATTTCATTCTTCAACATAGTGACTAAATTCGTAGACCAGTGAAATACTGTGGACATAATATACAATATTTAGATTTCAGCAAGGCATTTGACAAAGTTGAACACAATCTGCTTTTTGGTAAGCTAGAAAAAACTGGGATAGATAGCACCACCACCAGATGGATTCGCAACTGGCTGACAAACCGTACTTAAGGAGTAGTCCTTAATGGGTCTAAGTCTACATGGAGGGAAGGAAGCAGTGGGGTGCCGCTGGGCCTGGGCCACTGAAGAGCCCAGGACTCTTCAATATCTTCATTAATGACATAGATGAGGGCATAGAAAGGGAACATACCAAATTTGCAGATGATACTAAGCTGGCAGGAATGGCTAACACCAAGAAGATAGGCTCAAGATACAGATGGATCTTGACAGACTAGAACACTGGGCTATATCTAACAAAATGAAATTCAGTGTAGAGAAAAGTAAAGTCCCACAGTTAGGCAAGAAAAACCAAAAGGATACATATAGACTGGGTGAAACCAACCTCAATAGCAGTAACTGTGAGAGGGATTTGGAGTCTTAGTGGACAACCAGCTAAATATGAACCAGCAGTGTGCAGCAGCAGCCGCCAAAAAAGCTAATGCAATCCTAAGTTGCGTTAACAGAGGGATACAATTGACATCAAGTAAGGTACTAATACCACTCTATAAAGCCTTAGTAAAATCACACCTAGAGTACTGCATCCAGTTTTGGTCACCATACTATAACAAGATGTTGAGACTCTAGAAAAAGTGCAGAGACGAGCAACCAGGATAATGTGGGGACTGGAGACGAAAACATGAAGAATGGTGACAGGAACTGGGCATGGCTAGTTTAGTGAAGAGAAGGACCAGGGGAGACATGATAGCAGTCTTCCAATATTTGAGGGGCTGCCACAGAGGGGAGGAGGGGATGAAGCTATTTTCCAAAGCACGCAAAGGCCATACAAAAAATAATGGATGCAAACTGAACAAGGGGAGATTTAACCTGGAAATAAGGAGAAACTTTCTGACAGTGAGAGCAATCAACCAATGGAACAGAAGTTGCCCTTGGAAGTTGTGGGAGCTTCATCACTTGAGACTTTCAAGAAGAGATTGGAATGCCATCTGTCAGAAATGGTGTAGGGTCTCCCACTTGGGTGGGAGGTTGGACTAGATGATCTATAGGTCCCTTCCAACTCTGATTATCTGTTATCTGTAACTATTGTTTATGATAACTTGCTTGCTTACTGCGCAGTAGCATCTTATCTAACCAGGCCAAGGTCAACGGCCAGATGTCTGCATCACCACCTGAAGACGCCCCACATGACATACACATCTTCGATTGGATGGACCATTTGAACTATGGTGGGTGGGAACGCTGCCATCACTTTGTATATGTGATTTCCATGCGTAAATCCTCACATCTAGAATCCTTTTGATGGATTCTTGAGAATCCACTTGATTTACAGTAAAAGTCCTTTTCTCTATAACAATGGAGTCTAAGGGTGTCTTTCTTGGATTTTGAATGCAGCACTATCTGACAGAGGAAGAATTGGAGAGCGTAGAATAAATAAAGAGGAAATTTTATCCTGGAGAGTCTCAATGAAGGAAAGGGAAAAAAGGGGGTGCCCGGATCCCCTCCCCCAAACTCTCCCCCCCTCACCTCTCTGGCCAACCACAGAACTGCTCTGGGAAACCTTTTTGTGCAGGCAGAAGGAATCCACTTCGGCCTTCCGGTGCTGCAGGATGAGCTCATCTCTGTTCCAACCAACCACAACCGCCTTCCCAAGCTCCATGATGGCCACAAACTCCCTGAGGTCACTGTCAAAGCTAACAATCTCCTGCCGGTCATAGAAAAACCTGAACAGGAACCGTCCTGTTGAGGAAGCGGCACTCGTCCTTCCACTGGGCCAGGAAATGGGCTGTGAGGAGGAACGCTGTTAGGAAGGACTCCAGGGCCCATCGTTCCCAGCTGCCAGGAGAGGAGGAGGAGGAGGGTCTCAGGTGTGGAAGGGAAGGGGTGGGAGAGCTTGTTAGGAATGATAGTCACCTAACAGTTGGGTTGGCAATATATAAACAAGGATAGTCATTTAATACTGTTGTATCTTTAAGAGAATATTGTAATTGTGATTGGCTGAGGTTCCTCCAACGGCCATAAGATGGAGTCAGAAACCTGGTTTCTTTCTTGGATTTCCCTTTTGCCGTTTTGCCTGATCGTCGTTCTGCTTTGATTGCTGTGAGTCTTGCAACTGTTCGCAAACTTCGTTTACTGAACTTTGTTTATGATACTGGTAAAGAAAACGACTTTGTTTTTGGATTATCCCTGCACTGATTGTTTTGAATACTAACTTCTTTAACCGTGTATGGACTGTTTGTTGGACTTTGTTTACCAGTTTACTGGAAGTAAAACTTACATTTTACTATTCAGTGTATCTGTATGCTGGTCATGTGTTATTCAACATCACTCTGACTACATTTCTCTGAGTGCACTTATTCTCCTAATGGGGAATACCTCAAGAGAGCTGCTGGGAGAGACTGATGGGAGATGCCCCCTGGAGGAAAAAAGGGGGGACTTTGGGGGTTCGAGGGAGAGTGGGACTTTCTTGGGGGTTCAGAGAGGGGATGGAAAGGGGGGATTTCCTGCTGTTCCCCCCCTCCTCCCACGGGGGAGAGAGGCAGACGAGTTCAACTGGTCCAGCAGACGTTCTTGGTACTTGGTGCGGCTTCTTTGTGCCCCACCTCAAAGCAGCAGGAAATACAGGGGGAGGGGGTGAAGAGACCGCCAGAAACACTCTGGGCCAGAGGAGGGTTGTTGTTTTTTTGCATCGTTTTATATTTTTAATATATATACACTGCTCAAAAAAATAAAGGGAACACAAAAATAAGACATCCTAGATCTGAATGAATGAAATATTCTTATTAAATACTTTGTTCATTACATAGTTGAATGTGCTGACAACAAAATCACACAAAAATTATCAATGGAAATCAAATTTAGCAACCCACTAAACCACTACAGGCTGATCCAACTTCGATGTAATGTCCTTAAAACAAGTCAAAATGAGGCTCAGTAGTATGTGTGGCCTCCACGTGCCTGTATGACCTCCCTACAATGCCTGGGCATGCTTTTGATGAGGTGGCGGATGATCTGAGGGATCTCCTCCCACACCTGGACTAAAGCATCCCCCAACTCCTGGACAGTCTGTGGTGCAACATGGCGGTGGATGGAGCGAGACATGATGTCCTAGATGTGCTCAATTGGATTCAGGTCTGGCGAACGGGCAGGCCAGTCCATAGCATCAATGCCTTCGTCTTGCAGGAACTGCTGACACACTCCAGCCACGTGAGGTCTAGCATTGTCTTGCATTAGGAGGAGCCCAGGGCCAACCGCACCAGCATATGGTCTCAAGAGGGGTCTGAGGATCTCATCTCAGTACCTAATGGCAGTCAGACTACCTCTGGCGAGCACATGGAGGGCTGTGTGACCCCCTAAAGAAATGCCACCCCACACCATTACTGACCCACTGCCAAACCTGTCATGCTGGAGGATGTTGCAGGCAGCAGAACGTTCTCCACGGTGTCTCCAGACCCTGTCACATCTGTCACATGTACTCAGTGTGAACCTGCTTTCATTTGTGAAGAGCACAGGGCGCCAGTGGCGAATTTGCCAATCTTGGTGTTCTCTGACAAATGCCAAACGTCCTGCACAGTATTGGACTGTAAGCACGACCCCAACCTGTGTACCTCAGGCCCTCATAGCACCCTCATGGAGTCTGTTTCTGACCGTTTGAGCAGCCACATGCACATTTGTGGCCCGCTGGAGGTCATTTTGCTGAGCTCTGGCAGTGCTCCTGTCCCTCCTTGCACAAAGGTGGAGGTAGCGGTCCTGATGCTGGGTTGTTGCCCTCCTACGGCCTCCTCCACATCTGATGTACTGGCCTGTCTCCTGGTAGTTCTTCCATGCTCTGGACATTACACTGACAGACACAGCAAACCTTCTTGCCACAGCTCCCATTGATGTGCCATCCTGGATGAGCTGCACTACCTGAGCCACTTGTGTGGGTTGTAGACTCTGTCTCATGCTACCACTAGAGTGAAAGCACCGCCAGCATTCAAAAGTGACCAAACCATCAGCCAGAAAGCATAGGAACTGAGAAGTGGTCTGTGGTCATCACCTGCAGAACCATTCCTTTATTGGGGATGTCTTGCTAACTGCCTATGCTTTCCACCGGTTGTCTATTCCATTTGCACAACAGCATGTGAAATTGATTGTCAATCAGTGTTGCTACCTAAGTGGACAGTTTGATTTCACAGAAGTGTGATTGACTTGAAGTTACATTGTGTTGTTTAAGTGTTCCCTTTATTTTTTTGAACAGTGTATATATAAAGATTTCAATATATTTTGTTTCCAATTTTAACCTGTAAGCTGCCCAGAGTCCCCTTATAGGGGAGATATCATAGAACAGATTAATGGAAGTGACCTTGGAGGTCATCTGGTCCAACCTTCTGCTCTGGCAGGAGAGCCTTCAGACCGTTTCAGACAAGGTGGGCACCATAAAAATGTAATACACATAGGTAAAAAATATCTTATGCCTCCATCTCCCTTTTCCTTGGGGGGGGGAGATGGGGAGGGGGAACAATGGGGACATCTGGACAGATCCTTCTGGGGTTAGGGTGGACAGCTGGAACTGCTGGTACAAATGGATAAACCAAAGATAGATTTCACACTAAAACGCAAAAGAAGATAGGATAGAATCGTAGTAGTGATATACAGATATATGTAAGAATTAAGTGTGTATATGGCATAAAATAAGGATAAAAAGGAGGTCTCACAAACTGTTGAAGATGAAAATGTTTTTAATTGTTTTCTTTTTCTTTTTTCTTTTTCTTTTTTCCCCCCCTCTTACATTTATATATGTGTTGTTGGTCTGTTTTAATTGTAAAATCAATAAAATGTTTTTTTAATGGGGGGGAGGGGCTTAATTCCATTTTATGCCTATAAAACATGCTGGGACTTCCTATTGGGGGAGGCCGTATTGTTGGAGAAACACAGTATTATGAGAGAGGTGATACGGCAGAAAGCTGAAATGGCCAATCAACAAGCCGAAATGGCTACTCAACAGGCAGAAATGGCCAAACCTCAGGCCAAGCAACAAGCAGCAATAGCCAAAGCTCAAGCCCAAGTGGAGTAACTTGAATGACAAAGGGACAGCAGCAAAAACAGCATGGGCCACAGCATGGCAGAAGGCGGCCAATGCTGCCTCCCTCAATTTCGACCTCGAAGACTTGGGAGAAGAGAGCCCAGATACACGAGTTAAGGCCTACGTGGATGAGTTGCACTCACTTCGAAATGAGCTGATGGAACCACCTCAGTTGCCTAACAGCCTCCCACAACCAGGGAAGCACAGGAATGAATCTCAACCACAGACTCTACATGTCAGCTACACTACTGACATGGGAGAACGACATCCTCCATAAGTACTGGGAGGAAGACCCGTTGTTGACTTACAACCCGAACCCACCCTACAAGAATCCAGGGGAAGAACCCTCTCCCCAACTCAGCAAATGCTGAAGATTACTGGAGAAACTTGGCTGTACAGAGTGGAAAGCTAAATTTGCACACCAATGGAGTTCGCAAATTCTCTGACAAGCCAGGTGGTGAGTATCTAGTATGGAAGAAACTTTTCCTGCACCCTTTTTAGGCGCCATGCCTGAACCCTGATGAAATAATTGGACACTTGATAGCATGGCTAGGGCCACAGTCTGTGGAAATACCGAGGGCACTTTATGCATCCCACTTAGATGACCTAGCCACTGCCCTACGGTATCATGGAAAAGACTTGACGAACTGTATGGCGCTTCTCAGGACGTAGAAGCAACACTCTTGGATAGCCTCAACAGTTTTCCTAAAATTCCTATTGACAAGCCTCGCCATATCATAGACCTCGCTAACATACTTGTCCAGTTGAGGATGGCACAATGGCACAACACAATCCCAACTTACCGGGACTTGCCTGTCTTGATCACATCGACATGCAGAACAAAACTGTTCGAAAACTTCCGCAGGTGCTAATTGAAAAGTTGCTCCAGTTGACTGACACCTTCATGGCCAAGGGTCGCCACTGCTTTGTACCCTTCACACTTCTTGAAGAATTTGTGTCCCACCAGGTGACAGTGTGCAACACACACCGGGCCCATGGACTCAGAGCTGTCAGTCCTCCTAATGACAGAAGATATAACAGCACCCATATATCGCCCTCAGGCCCTATGCACACTACCAGGGAAAGACCCTTTATGGTTGTCCCTCAAACCGAGATTGACTCCTCCTCCACACACAGTTGGGGAGAGGATTCATCAGATACAACCCAATTTAGATCTCTGTACACAAGGAGAATACAGTTTTGTCCTATGCACCACACTCATCACTCGCTGAACAGCTGCACTGGGTTTGCAGCAAAATCATTGACACAACGAAAAGAGTTGCTAAGGGAGTACCAATACTGCTACAAGTGTTGCGAATCTAAGCACCCGTCCAAATATTGCACAGCCAAGGTGCAATGCGACTTATGCCATAGTGACCAACACCCGATAGCGCTGCATCCAGACTCCTTGCTGATGCTACAGATATTTCGTAATCCTCCTTCAGAAAAGGAGCCTCAACGTAACACAGAAGCATGCAGAGCTCCTCAGCAGACTGCCAAACCGCAACCAAAACCAAGAATGAGTGTCAACTGCACAGCACTGTGTGTCGACTCACCGTGCCCTCATTCGTGTCTTCCCATGTTTAGCCAAAGTGTACCCTGAAGGATGCCCTGAAGATGCCGTGAAAATGTACATGCGGATAGACACTCAAAGCACCTTGGCCAGACCTGCATTCTTTGACCTCTTTGAGGTGCAACAGAATGAACTTCACTGTATCAATGTGCCATGGACCAAGAAGCACAGCGGGGAGGAGAGCTACTGGACTCTGCATAGAGTCATTGGATGGAAGTTCCTGGTTCCCTCTACTGCCCGTGTTTGAATGCGATGGGGTACTGAACAATCGCAATCAGATAGCAACACCTGAGGTCATAAGTAGCATGCCTCACCTATGTTGAGGTAATTCCCCGTTAGGAGAATGAGTGCACTCAGGGAAGCGTAATGAGAGTGGTGAGGAATAACACACAACCAGCACACAGATACACTGAGTAGTAATATGTAGGTTTTACTTCCAGTAAATGGTTAAGCAAAGTCCAACAAACAGTCCAAGTCATACACGGTTATAGCAGTCAGTTTTCAGTCCAGGGATGATCCAAATAACAAAGTCCAGTATCATAAACAGTTCAGTAAGAATAACGACGATCAATAGTCAATAGGGAAATGCTGGAACCAAAAACAGCGAACATCAGAACATTGTGCAACTAGCAACACTCTCTGGGAAACCAGGTTTCTGGCTCCATCTTATGGCCATTTGAGGAACCACACCCAATTACAATTTTTAGCATTCCCTTAAAGAGACAGTATTAAAATGTCCATCCTGGTTTATATATTTCCAACCCAACTGTTAGGTGACTATCAATTCCTAACATTCTCCTCTTTGGGTAGGACAATATATAAAACTTTACATTCTAAGTCCATAATCCTCAAAGCAAGCCTTATGCTTTACAGAGCCTTGGGCTTTTGTAAAATGTTATTTCACAAAATAACAAAATGTTATTTTCTGACATACAGTATTCCAGCTCAATCATCTTACTTTGCACGCATTGTCTCACATTTAAATATCTTAAATCTGTGTGTTTTAATCTTGTCTTTACAGCAAGATTTGAAGCCATCTGTATTGCTGATTGGTTGTCTTCATAAACAATAGAATCTGTTACATCAATTCCCATATCAATCAATAGTTGCTTATAACAAACTAAATCTGTACATAATAAAGACAAACATGAGAATTCCGCCTCCATTGTTGATAAACTTAAATGTTTCTGTCAAATAGACCTCCATCCAATCAACACCTTTCCTAATATTACAGTATCTGACATAGATTTATGTGTATTTACATCTGTACCAAAACTTGCATCAGCACATGCAGTTAGACTTAGTTCATCCTTAGGCTCCAAATAATGCATTGTTTGTTTCAGATACCTTAACACACGCTTAGCAGCTTGCCAGTGCCTTTCAGTTGGCTCAGCATTAAATCTCGCTAATCGGTTAACACTGTATGTTATATCTGGCCTTGACCAATTACTGAGATAAGATAAACTACCAATCAAGGACTGATAAATGTTCTTATCAAAAACAGGACTTTGAACATTACTGTGGCTAAACTCCTGGCTCATCGGTGTTTTAGCTGGTTTACAAAGTTCCATTTTAAAACTTTTTAGTAATTGGTTAATTTTATCTGCCTGTGAGATTTTGTATCTTCCCCTAGTTCTATCTATCTTTAAACCAAGATATTGTTTAATTTCTCCTAACTTTTTTATCTTAAATTTCTTCTCTAACAGTGACATTATTTTAGTAGCTTCTTGTTCAGTTTTGGATTAATGCTATGTCTTCAGTGAACAATAGCAACAATGAAATTATACCATTACTTTCTTTTTTAAACAAACATGGATCAGCCAAGCCAGCTACAAAACCTATCTTAGTTAATTCCTTAACTATACACTGGTTCCACTTATATCCTGATTGCTTCAAGCCATAAAGACTTTTTTTCAATCTCCAGCAATCAGTTGTGTTATCATTTTTCATACCTAAAGATTTCTTTAAATATATAGTGTGTTGCAATGGTGCATGCAGATTTGCCATCTCTACATCTAAATGATTTACAATGTATTTCTCCTTAGCTGCCCACACTAAAGTTGCTCGTAATGTAGCTTTCAGACTAGGTGCAAACACCTCGTTGTAGTTGTTTGCTATCTGATTGAACCTTTGTGCTACTAACCTGGTTTTATGGATAACAGTCCCATCTACACCTGTCTTTAACTTAAAAATCCATTTACATCCTATGGCATATTTATCAGATGGTAACTTAACATTTTCATATACCTCCAACCTTTGTAAGGATTTCAGTTCCTTATCCATTGCTTCCTGCCAAGCAGCCTGATTCTTAGCAGGATACAGTTTCAGTTCATTATAGTTACCAGGAACTGTATTCACCTGGCATAAAACACTAGCCTGATATCTATCAGGTGGTCGTGTTACTAGGGTTGAACGTCTTGGTAATACAGGGCTTACTGGTGGACTCACCTGTGCCACCTGCTCCTGTTCTTCTAACTCCTCCTGTGCCTGTTCTTCCTCTTTAATGGCTATTCGTGGTTTACTTATTTCATCTTTAGGGACTACTTTGGTGTCAATAATAACATCATTGCTGGATTCCTGTTCCAGTTTATTCCACCCAACGTGCTCAAGAAATTTTGCACTAGCACTACAGTAAACATGAGCTGTGCCTGGATCCCAGAATCTAAACGATCTATGGTTGGCCTCGTAACCTACAAAAAATAATTTCCTAGCTCTATGTTGCCCTTTCATTCTTACTTGTGAGGGAATATGCACCCATGCTGGTGCTCCAAATGTGTGTAGATAACTTAAATTTGGTTTTCTGCCATGCCAACAAGTGAATGGCAATTCTCCAGTTGTTGTGTTCACCACATTGTTTAAAACATGGTTACTACACATTATGGCCTCACCCCACAGTGTTTCAGGCAAACCTGAATCAGATAACATAGTGCGAGCCATAGATTGTAACGCTTGCCCTCTTCATTCTACAAACGAGTTATGTTGTGGCCTGTAAGGTGCAGAACGTTTATAGTCAACACCAGCAAATTTCAACATAGTTTGGAATCTCTTGTTAATAAACTCAGTCCCGTTATCAGTAACTAAAGTAATTACTTTACTCCTCATTTTTCTCTCAGCAAATCTTAGCCAATTAAAGAAATGTTGAAATGTTTCTGTTTTGTTTTTCATGAGATAGTAGAAACCATACCTTGAGTAATGGTCCATTATATTCAAAACATAGTAGGCACCTCCCAAACTGGATTTCTTAGGACCAATTATGTCAGCAAACACAACCTCTAAAGGTTCTTTGGTCTTAAACCCATTCAGTCTGTTTGCTGGAGTAACCTTGCTTTTCTCCTGACTACAGGCATTACAGTTTAAATACTTACTACAGGATTTTAATTTTACTCCCTGACAATTTAACAGTTTGTTGCAGCATTTTGAAATTAATATGCCCCAGACGTCTATGCAGTAAATGTATACATTCATCATGTGGCTTAACATTGTTATAAACCGAGTTAGCCATCTTCAACTGGTCATCATGTATCACATATAAATCATTCTCTAAATTATCAGTAACACTTTTACCCTCTTTCTCTATTATACAGTTATCTCCCCAATGGTTACTACATAACCAATATTAACTAAAGCCCTTACTGATAACAAATTAAATTTCAGTTTAGGTACATATAACATAGATAAATGCTCATTTATACATGAACAATATGCAGTACCGTCACCAGACGCTTTCATCTTCCATCCATTTGCCAATGATACATGTTGTTTAGTCATGGACATCTTTACAAACCTCTATTTCAAGTAATGCACTGTGATGCTCCACTATCAACAACCCACAAATCATGGTTTACAGTTGAATTGCTAGACATAGCTAAACTAACATTCTTTTTAGCCTTCTGGTGATTATTAGTATTCTGTCGTTTTCCCTTCTTACAGAATCTAGCTATATGTCTACTAACCCCACAAGAAAAACATTTCCTGACAGTATAGGCAGTTGAACACAAATCCTCTTCTTGTGGTTGGTTCTTTCTCAGTTGGTCCCTATCCAGCCGTCTTCTTGCCTCTTCTAAAAACCTTCCGGTTATGTCAGTCAATGTCAGTTTATCTATGGGCAGAACTTCCAGTGAAGATATGTAATCATCATAACTCTCATCCAATGAGGAAAGAATGATGTAAACTTGATGCAGCTCTGAAAATATCAGTTCCTTTTCATGTAGCTCTTGAAAAGTTCTTTTCATGAAGTTTAAATGAGCTAACATATCTCCTTTCAGAAGACGTGCTCTAAACAGTTTACATGTAAGATGTATGTGTGCACCTACACTGTCATGAACATAAATCCTCTTCAAATTCTCCCAACACCTAGCAGCAGACTCTTCTCCATGAATATGGACTAGCTGCTGGTCACTCAGTGTTACTCCAATTATACAAAGAGCTTGTTCGTTGTTCTGTTTAAAGTCAGCTAACTTCTTGGTATCGTCCTCATCATCTGAATCCAAGCATTTACATCCGGTGGATCTTGAACTACAGTCCATAACCCTTCTCTACCCAGAAGTAGACTGCACTTCATAGACCAGGAAACATAGTTTGTTCCATCCAACCGGGTTATCAGTGATAGACATGTTGACGAGTCTTGTGCCATCTTTACCAGGACAGTAAACCACAACTAAACAGTAAATAGCTGTCTGTATACGTTACTGTGTATTCACATTACCTCTCAGTTAACTGAGCCTGGTATGGCCTGGGCCCATAACCAGGGTTGAGGTAATTCCCCGTTAAGAGAATGAGTGCACTCAGGGAAGCGTAGTGAGAGTGGTAAGGAATAACACACAACCAGGACACAGATACACTGAATAGTAATATGTAGGTTTTACTTCCAGTAAATGGTTAAGCAAAGTCCAACAAACAGTCCAAGTCATACATGGTTATAGCAGTAAGTTTTCAGTCCAGGGATAATCCAAATAACAAAGTCCAGTATCATAAACAGTTCAGTAACAGACTTACATCAATCCAAGAATAACGATGATCAGCAACAATCAATAGGGAAATGCAGGAACCAAAAACAACGAACATCAGAACACTGACCAACTAGCAACTAGCAACACTCTCTGGGAAACCAGGTTTCTGACTCCATCTTATGGCCATTTCAGGAACCACACCGAATTACAATTTTTAGCATTCCCTTAAAGAGACAGTATTAAAATGTCTATCCTGGTTGATGTATTTCCAACCCAACTGTTAGGTGACTATCAATTCCTAACAACCTACAGCACCTGGCTCATCACTTCCCCGCTCTAGAACCAGAGGCTGAGATCCTACTCTTGCTGGGAAATAATGCCCCATGTGCCTTTCTCTTCTCCGAGTCAGTTGGCAGCCCTGTAGATGGCCCAGTGGCCATCAAATCTCCACTAGGATGAGGGATTGTAGGAATTGTCAGTGTCGATCGGATGCAGGCCCCAACCCAGGCAAATGCCTTAGCACCATCCATTCCAACAGCCTTCCGACGCCCTTTAGCACCATCAAAAACAAGAATGCCATTCCAGACTAAAAGGACACTTTCGCTAGGACACGCTAAACGGCTGCCAGCAACCATCAGATGTCCACTAAGATGCTCTACACAGGCATATGCCTCCACAACACCCTTTCCAACAGCTTCTTGACGCCCTTTGACACCAAGAGTACCGTTCCAACCCTAAAAGGCCGCCAGAAGCAACCACCAGACTTTCACCATTAGTACCAAGAATACCTGTCAACCCTAAAAGGCCACCAGAAGCGACCACCAGACTTTCACCTTTGCCACCAAGAGTACTTGTACACTCTTAAAAGGCCACGAGAGGTGACCAGCAGACTTGCACCAAGAGGCCAAACTTGAAGATTGAACCTCAAGCTTTGCATGCTTTGCTTTGTTTGATGCTTTAATGTTTACTTTTTTTCTTAGTTATATAGCTGTTTATCTTAGTTATATAGTTATATGCTATTCAGTTAGTATTACTCTCTACTGCTTATCTTATTTTATTTTTTTCTCTTTTAATAGTGGAATTTACAATTCCAGGCGGGGAGTGTGCTGTCCAGCCAGTGTATGGAAATTGGATAGTTAGGTAGCAATTGTGAGCTGTCCCCTTAAGGGAATACATCATGGTAAATGTAGTTAAGGTATCCTGGGAAATGTAGTCCATATCACGTGACCACATCTGTAATCCTGATTGGTCACTAAATTGATCCTCGAGGGGTTGGGGGAGGTTTTCCTCACTCTTGGTTGAACTCATGGACTTGTGGTAACTCTACTACTTCTATCGCTACGACATGGGGGGGAAAGGATAGAAGATAAATCATCTTTTTACCTACAAGACAGATATACAAAGGATTGGTCATTAAAGAACTTCACCACAAATGTGAGTTAGGGGGATACTTGATGAACCAATAAAAGTACTTCGTTATGGCTGTTTTGTGGAGTTATCTGCATCTGTACAGGATACAGAATAGAGTATATTAAACCAAAGAATAAATTTATAGTTTATAAAATAACCTGGAATTTTATTACAAATTCTGGGGACTTCAGTAATCCCATAAACCCTCCCTAAAGGATCACAGTCTTTTAACCATTACAATCTGGAAATCTCTCCCCCCACCCCCAAACTATCTGAAACCCAGAGATTCTGTTTTTTGTACTCATGTTTCACTAAATCAATTGAAAACATTTTTTTCCAGTCTTTGGGAGAGATTCGTGTTCCGGTGAGTTAAGCAAAGGCGGGTTAAACAGATCCTGAATTCCAGATTGTTTGAAAAGCTTTGGGGGTCCAGAGGTGGCTTGGATCCTTTCCAGGGATGGGGGGCTGGAGGGGTCAGACTCTTCCCCTGGCCCAGCACCAGCCTCAGCAGATCAGAGCCGGATCTCCCCTGCAGCTGAAGCAGGCGGCAGAGTCCACATCTGCCCCCCAGTTGTGTATCTGGACACAGCTGGTCACACAAAGTCAGGCCCAAATCCAGGCAGCCTCTGTGGGGCGTCCAGCCTGACCCAAGCAGAACCTCTCGGCTGCTTTCCTGCTTCCCTTCCCATCCCTACACAGTTTCTTCCTCCAACCCCCATCAGCTACAGAGGCCCTTGGGTTCCGCTATTGGGCTCCTCTGAAGCAGCACTGAAGAACTGGCCAGGATCCAGCAGGCAACAAGCCTGGATGCTTCACCAGGGCAGCTCAGGGACTGTCCTCCTCCATCCCATGGCTAAGAGTCCAGGTGGGGCAGCCACAAGGTCCTCTGGCCCACCAGAAGTCCCACTAACCTTCTTTCCAGCTCCGTTCTCCTGTGCAGGGCAACCAAAGAAGACCCAATCAATCAGCTGGGACTCAGGATGCAGAGAATAGATGGGGGCGGGGCCAGTCAGAGGTGGTATTCCGAGTGGTTGAAGAGCCCCTTCCCAACTCCCGGGGAGACCTTGGAGAGCCCAGAAAACAAGGGTTGGACAAATGTCACTCAAAAGACCCAAATTCTCCCCCTTTGGAACTGATTTTTCATACTAGTTTGTGAAAGCCATTTGTAATTTCCTCATTGAGGCCAGCAGAAAGTGCAGCTCCGAATTAATGATAAGCAAGATATAAACTGTTTACATTCACATAAATTGTATATATTTGTAAATAATTCATAAAATAGTAGTATAAGACAAATGTCACAAACAAATTAAGATATTTGTACTCTTTGTTTTTTTAAAAAGTTATAAAAGACTAATAACATTTATTAAAAAAAGGAAAGAAAGTGCAACTCTGAAGCCTTTCCTCATTGCGGGGCATGAACATTATGAGGTTAAAAAAATCTTGGACTCTAGGATTTTCAGAGGGAAGTTACAATATCTAATTTATTGGAAAGTCTATCCTATTTCACAAGCAACTTGGGTAAATAGCTGGAAAGTGTAGACTGGTGGAAAAATTCCATGAAAAATATCCACACAAGCCCAAAGCGGATCCTGTGGGTGGCAGAGATTGTTAAATTGCTGTATTGTATCATTGTGTTTAACCTAATTTCAATCTTTGTGTACTCTGTCGTTGCAGGGGTTTCTTTTCAAGTGAGGGGGGGCAGTTTGTCAAGCCCAAAATTGACATATGCATAGCCATTTTATTTAGCCTTTTAATATATTCCTTTTTTTTCTTTCTCTTTGCTGGTTATGGGGGGGGGGGTGTTCAGGCTTGCCACATTCCTAAGGTGGGAGGAGTGGAGATAGTGAGAATTGTCTAGGCTAAGTGATTTTCCTTCCCGTGGGAAAAGAAACTGACCCTGCTGAGGCCTTGAGGTGGAGATTGATGACACCGGGCAATATTGCTTTACTTCTATTGAGGAATGTGACTTTTGGGGGTTGTTTCTAATTTCCAGTATTATGTGATGTAATTCCTGGTTGTGTCAGATCCAGAATTACAATGGACATTGCCAATTTGATGCTTTCCTAAATAAAAGAAATTGTTTTGGAAAACGGACTTTGCTCTTTTCTTTTTAAATGGATTTTATCACTTGGAAACCTGACAAGGATTATAGCAACTTTATTGGCTGCTGCTGCACACATGTGACTCATGTTTAAGTCATCATCCATTTTGGACTCCCAAGATCCCTTTCACTGTTTTTGAGCCAGATTTCCTGTAATCTGTTTTTCCTGCCCAGGGGTAAAATCTTACTTTTTTCCACATTAAGTTTCATTTTGTTGGATGCAACCTTGTCTCATTTGGATCAGAAAGGCAGAATATGCATACACATACAAATCTATAGAGACATAGTGGATCAGTGGTTAGAATGCAGTACTACAGAGGCTGATTGTCCACAGCCAGGAGTTCAATCCTGACTGGCTCATGGTTGATTCATCCTTTCATCCTTCTGAGGTGGCTAACTTTGTAATATGCTCAGAGAATGTGGTAAAGCATTGTGGAGTGGTATATAACTCTAAGTGGAATTGCTGTTGTTTCTCCCGAGTGTGGATCCTTTATGACAAGATCATCATTCTGAGCAAAACTCTTTCAACATTCCATGCATTTATATGGCTTCTCCTGTGTGGATCATCTTATGGGAAATAAGACTACGTTTTTGAGCAAAGGTTTTTCCACACTCCATGCATTTATACGGCTTCTCTCCTGTGTGGAACATTTTGTGGCTTCTAAGGCCACTGCTCTGAGTAAACATCTTTCCACACTCCATACATTTATATGGCTTCTCCCCTGTGTGGATCATCTTATGGGAAATAAGATGACCTCTTTGTACAAAGGTCTTTCCACACTCCATGCATTTATATGGTTTCTCTCCTGAGTGGATCTTTTTGTGGCTTCTAAGTCCACTGCGATCAGTAAACATCTTTCCACACTCCATGCATTTATACGGCTTCTCTCCTGTGTGGATCCTTCTGTGTATTCTTAGGTCACTGTTATTAGCAAAGGTCTTTCCACACTCCATGCATTTATATGGTTTCTCTCCTGAGTGGATCTTTTTGTGGCCTCTAAGTCCACTGCCATCAGTAAACGTCTTTCCACACTCTATGCATTTATATGGTTTCTCTCCTGTGTGAATCGTTTTGTGGCTTCTAAGTCCACTGCTCTGAGTAAACGTCTTTCCACACTCCATGCATTTATACGGCTTCTCTCCTGTGTGTATCATCTTATGGGAAATAAGATTACTTCTTCGAGCAAAGGTCTTTCCACACTCCGTGCATTTGAATGGTTTCTCTCCTGTGTGGAGAGTTTTGTGGCTTCTAAGGCTACTGCTCTGAGCAAAGGTCTTTCCACACTCCATGCATTTATACGGCTTCTCTCCTGTATGTATCATCTTATGGGAAATAAGATGACCACTTTGAGCAAAGCTCTTTCCACACTCCATGCATTTATATGGTTTCTCTCCTGCGTGGATCTTTTTGTGCCTTTTAAGATTACTGTCCTGAGCAAAGGTCTTTCCACACTCCATGCATTTATACGGCTTCTCTCCTGTGTGGATCTTTTTATGGACAGCAAGTCTACTGCTCAGAGCAAAGGTCTTTCCACACTCTATGCATTTAAATGGTTTATCTCCTGTGTGGACCTTTTTGTGGATAGTAAGTCTTCTACTGTAAGCAAAGGTCTTTCCACACTCCATGCATTTATATGGCTTCTCCCCTGTGTGGATGAACTTATGGGAAATAAGATGACCACTTTGAGCAAAAGTCTTTCCACACTCTATGCATTTATATGGTTTCACTCCCAAGTGGATCCTTTTATGGATAGTAAGTTGCCTACTTGTTCTAAAACATTTTCCACATTCCAAACATTTATAAGTCCTCTCTTTTGTGTCAATCACTTTTTGAGATATAAGGAAGTTACTCCCAAGAGAAAGAATGAATGTTCCATTGTAATAAGATAAATAGTGTTCATTTGCTTGTACTTTAGCTTTGATTAGCTTCACACTTTTTCCAGTATATTTTGTCCTTATTTTCTCTTCTTGGGCAAGAAAGTCTTGCATCGGAGCATCAGTGGAAGATGAGCTTTCCTGATTCCAATTCCTTGACTGGTTTCTGTCATGGCTTTTGAAATCCATTTGAATTCCAAACTTCTCAGTTCCATCTTTTGCATTGATCACTTGGAACAGTTCACAGGAATCTTGATTTTCCTGCCCATTATTACCTTCAAAGCAAAAAGGAAATGAAAATGATAACAAGGTTAGAGAAAAAGATCAAAGTGTAGAAACTCAAGTGAAATTCCATTAGGTTGTATGTTTGCATGCTTACAGTGGTGTGATATAGACATCATGATTTCTATGCATGAAAGCTTTGAAAATATCTAGAAAACATCTCTTTCTTTACAACTATCTATATACAGTATATGCAAATCTCACTCAGAATCAGTTTTAAGGAATAGAGTAGCTTGATTCCCTCTTCTTTGTGGCAGCCCCTGAAATAATGGAAAACTGCTGTCATGTCTCCCCTAGTCCTTCTTTTCATTAAACTAGACATACCCAATTCCAGCAACCGTTTTTTATATGTTTCAGTCTCTAGTCCCCTAATCATCTTTGTTGCTCTTCTCTGCACTCTTTCTTGAGTCTCAACAACTTTTTTACATCCTGGCGACCAAAACTGGATGCAGTATTCCAAGTGTGGCCTTACCAAGGCATTATCAAGAGGTATTAACACTTCACGTGATCTTGATTCTATTCCTCTGTTTATGCAGCGTAGAAATGTGTTGACTTTTTTGGCAGCTGCTGCACACGGCTCGATCATATTTAAATGGTTGTCCATTAGGACTCCAACATCCCTCTTACAGTTATTACTATTGAGCAAGGTACCACATATACTGTACCTGTGCATTTTTTTTGCCTAAATGCAGAACCTTATTTTTTCACCATTGAATTTCATAATAATCAGGGGAAACCCGCTGAGGATTTGGGAGGCCAAAAACAGGCCCATACTCGGTCTATAAGACACACAGACATTTCCACCCACATTTTGGGAGGGGAAAAGTGCACCTTATAGTCTGCAAAAAACAGTAAGTCCTTGCGAGATAGGGTGGGGGAATAGGTAGGGTGAATATTGTAGCACCTCTACTGTCATTCGTAAGTGTGAATGATGATTGTGGTGCTGCAACACTCATAAATTTTGGGAGTGGGTTTCAATACTTGGGGAGGACTGGTCGTAACTTGGAAAGTTCGTGAAGTGAACGGTCGTAACTCGGGGATTACCTGTACCCTAGGATGCTCTGAGTCACACTGCATGAGGCCTTTGTTCTTGAATTGGATTGGGAGAATGCTCTTCCATGGGCTGAGCGTTAAAGTTCTGTTCTCACACAATTTAGGGAGGTTCCAGAGGACAAATGACAACACACTCCTCTCACACGTCCTCCAAGACACATAAAAGCAAACCTTGTTCTTTTCAGGCTCCATAGATAAGTTCAAATAGAAATGAAAAAATACAGATAAGAAATGGCACAGAAAGACATTGACTCTTTCCTTCCTTGGAGCATGACAAGGCCAGAACCTTTCCTTCTCCCTCCCAGGAGACAATATCCGATTAGTGTTTTTTAAATAAAAAAACTAACTATAATCTCTCTTCTTGAACTCTGATTGGGGACTAGAAAACTCTTACCCAGAGAGACCACGTTCTTATAGTTTTCAAGCATGACTTCCGAATGCAGCGCTTTCTGGTCAGGATCCAGCTGAGACCATTCCTCCTCAGAGAAATACACAGCCACCTCCTCGAAGGACACAAGATTCTCCTGGACATGGAAAAAAGAATAGGAGGATTCGCAAGATCTGTTCATCTTCATCATTGATTTAGACAAGAGGATAGAAGGGGAACTCATCAAAATTTGCAGACAAGACCAAATTGACAGGAATACCAACACTCCAGAAGATAAACTCGAGATATAGAAGGATCGACAGATTGGGCCCCATCTAACAAAACAAAATTAACAGTGAGAAATGTAAGGTTCTACATTTAGGAAAGAAAAACCAAATGCAATGGCATAGAATAGGTAGAACCTCCTGGCTCAACAGTAGTAAGTGCAACAGGGAACTTGGAGTCCTAGAGGACAACCATTTAAACCTGAGTCAGCAGTATGCTACAGTTGCCCCCGCAAAAAACCCCAACAGAATCATAGGCTGCATTAAGAGGGATAGAATCAAGATGACATGAAGTGTTAGTACCACTTTATAAGGCCTTGGTAAGGCCACACTTGGAACATTGCATCCAGTTTTTGGTTGCCAGATGTAAAAAAAGATCTTGAGACTCTAGAAAGAGTGCAGAGAAGAGCAACAAAACCTATTAGTGGTCTGGAGGCTAAAACATATAAAGAACGGTTGCTGGAATTGGGTATGTCCAGTTTCATGAAAAGGAGGACTAGGGGAGACATTATAGCAGTGTTCCAAGAAGCAACAGATGGAAACTATTCAAGGAGAGAACCAACCTGCAACTAAAGAGAAATTTCCTGACAGTGAGAACAATTAATCAGTGGAATGACTTCCCTCCAGAAATTGTAGTTGCTCCAACACTGGAGGTGTTTATGAAGAAACTGGACAGCTATTTATGGGAAATGTTATAGGGCTTCCTGCCTAGCAGGGGGTTGGACTAGAAGACCTCCACGATCCTGCCAACTTTTCTGTACCATCGTTCCCAAATTCCCAGAGATATGCACTAAGTTAAATGGCTGTGCATTATGCAAGTTCTAATTTTAGGTGAACAAATAGGCAAATCTGAAAATTGCTTTCGCTGAAGAAATATTTGGGGAAGTTTTATCTAATTCATTGATTCTGCAAAACCTTCAGTGCCTTTCAGTAAAGTAATCCCACTTCTGGATTAACTGATCTATCGCTCTATCGTTGATTGATCTAGTAGTCTGGGCCATTGGCTGAAAGGAAGAAAGCAAAGAAGAGAAAATTCCCTGGGAAAGTTATTTCTCAGCCTTTGCAAAGGGGAAAGTTTGATCTCCTAATCGAGGCGCAAATCAGAGGATTGAAAATTATTATGTAGGCCAAAGTTCCATGATTACATGCTCAACAAGGCAACTCCCTTTGGATTTTAATAGTCTGCTTTATTTTTTTAATATGATTTACTTATTTTTGAACTACAGGTGAGACTTTTAAAAAATGGTAATGTGTATTTTTTTTTCCATTAGCCTTGACAATTCCGAGTCAAAGAATTACCCCCCCTCTAAAAAATGGGTCTCTGGCAGTTCCAGCCACTGTGACACGTTTATTCCTATTTCTTGAAGGACCTTTAAAATTGCTTCTTGTAAACTCCAAGTTGGAGGAGTACCTAGCAGAACAAGATAACCAGAGGAAGCTATGCTGGCTGACAGCAACTTGAACCTGCTATTCTGCTCTCCATGTTGTGGAAGAACACAAAAATAATACAGGCCAAACCGGGGGGTGGGGGGGTGGAAATAGGAGAGAGCCCTCTGCACACCCGCTTCACTTCCTGAAGGGAAAATAAAAGTCCAATATCTTTTCCCTTTCTTACTTGATTTGGAGGTTCTACCACTGTTTGATCACCTTCATAAAAACCAGAAAGCTTCATTCTTTGTTTCTCTGTAAGGAATAAATAATTTCAAAATGCATAATTAACAAAATAGGAGGAGGTGTAGGAGAGAAGAGAGGGCGAAGGGAAGATAGATGGGGAATCAGAGGATCTTCCATTACCTCCTGAGGTGTCCTGACTTGGGTCTTCCCAAGGGATCCTCCTGAAAAATAGCTCCTGAGGGGGATCTGATGGGTTCTTTTTTTCCTCAGGATCTCTGATCTCCACAGTGCAGCACTTCAAATAGGAGGAATGAAGGAAGAAGCAGAGAAGGTAGAAGCAAAATTAACCTACCTGACACAGAGGTTTCTTATATTCGGAACACAACCTCAAAGCCCCCAATATCCATCTGTGTGGCTGAGTGAGAAAACAATGGAACAATTTCCTACAAGAATTGCCTCATATTATGAACGTGGGAGAAGATTGGGAAGGAGGGGTGAAGCATTCAAACACTCTCTATTCCCTTCTGAACTCCCTAAAGTCTCCCACCTGCCACTGGAGCTGTTTCTCCGCTTGGTTCAGGAGGAAGCCTTCCGCCAGGGCCACTGCCTGGGAGCTGCTCTCTGCTCCACACTCCCTCAACCAGCCCTCCATCTCTGGGGGCAGGAGAGCCAGGAGCCGCTCTAGAACCACCAGGTCCAGCATCTGGGCTTTGCTGTGCTTTCCTGGGCTCAGCCATCGCCTGTACATGTCATGGAGTCGGCTGCAAAGTCCTCGAGGACCCTCAGCCTCCCAGCATTGGATGGAGGTCCAGGGCGGACTTTCTGAAGGGAGGATGGTTCCCTCCTGCAGGACCTTCTGCTTGGTTCTGGTCCAGCTCTCCCTACAGCTCCCAGGCTGAAGAACCATGGGGCCTTTTCCGCTCCACTCCTTGACCAAAGGGGGTGTCTCCATCCTTCTTCTCTTTGGCAGAGCAGCTACAAAGGTCTCCAGGGACTCTGGAGGGTCTCCAGGGGCCTCTTCCTTCATGGGAGCATTTCTGGGGCTGCAGGACAGATCCCTGCCGGTCCTTCAGCTTCCTTCCTTCCCCCGCAGAGGAAATCCTGGTTTGCAAAGGCTGCAGAGGGCTCCGAGGTTCCGGATCTGGGAGGGAGAGAAAAACTGAGGCCCAGGATCAGAAAGGGGGATTCAGCCACTGGACCCCCTTCCCCCACCTGCCCGTAGCCCCAAGCGGCTCCTCCCAGTGTAGGGCCAAGCCCGTCGCAGTAGGGCTGGGAAGGAGGCAGCTGCAGAGGCTCCCCCCGCTTCTCTCCCCCTCCGGAAATAGGATCGGGTCCTCGGAGAGCCCGGTGTGAATCCTGCCTTCTGTTCCTCGCCTGCTTTTTTCCTTCCCGGCTGGCCTCTGCCAGGCACCCCTCCCCTCCCCCACTTCGCATGGAGGGTGACTGGGGAGCATGGGATGCAGGAAGAGCCCCTCACCCGTGGCACGTCTGGATTCCCTCCCCCACCCCCAGACTCTCCCGAAGTCTCTCCGACTCCTGCGGCACCCCAGGGTTTTGAGGAGAGCGAGTGCGGCATCCTAGAGAGGCAAAGCTGAGTGGTGTCGAAAGGCCGCCGTGACGTTCACCCTCCAGTGGCCCAATGGAGAAACGCCTGGAGTTCCCTTCCCTTGGCGGAGGGCGCCCCCTGGTGGATCTGGGGCAAAAGGCCAGGAAGGTGGAAAGGGCGGGAAAGAAGAGCGCATGGGAGGAGGAAGGGAGGGGATGGGGATGATGGGCTTGGGAGTAGGAGGAAAGCCCCTCTCCACGTCTCCCTGTCAAAGGCTGCAGAGGCGGCTCTTTCTCCGCCTTCCTCTCCTTCCTGCCCCGGAACCGTCGATGGAGACGGAGGGGAAAAGATCCGAACTCGCCTGCCTCAGGAACCGCCGCCCTGAGGGCTGCGCAGAGATCGGAGGAGGTCTCGAAAGGCTCCGGAGTCCCCTCAGAAACGGCCGGGCGGTGGGAGGACGAGGAGCGGGAGCCTCACTTGGACGCCCAGCTCTGGTCTGGCGAGGGTGGCAACCCGCGGCCTGCGGGGAGGCGGGCAGGGAGGCCCCGAGCAGGGAAAAGGACGGTCCCTCCTTCCTCCTCTTCCCCCTCCCCGGCTCCTCCTCCGCCTCCCTCCCGCTCCCTCCGCGCAGCCGCCCTTCTCGGGCTCTCCCTCCCTCTGCCTCCCAGCGGAAGGGCAGGGACCCCCGGCCTCTCCTGAGGAGGCCCTGGAAAGGCTCCACGGGGGAAGGAGGGAGGGAGGCCGGGAGGCTCCGGCGCGGAGGAGGAGGGGAAGCGGGCGAGGAAGCCGAGGGAGGAGGAGGAGATTCCGGGCCTTTCGCCTCAGGGAGACTCGCGGGGCTGCGACTCCCAGGACGGAGCCGCCGCTTCTCTGCGCCCGCCGCCCAAGGCAGGAGGAGCCCTTGGGCCGCCCCGGAGAAACGGGGACTCCGACCGCCTCCCTGGAAGCCCCTCCAGGCCGGATCCCCTCGGAGGTTTCGCCCCACTGGTCCCCTTTTCTCTCCCAGGGGGACCGACCGGAGCCCCTTCCCCGAAACCGGCAGGCAGGACGGAGGGAGGGAGGGTGGAGAGACTATATATGTAATATACACTTAAATATATTAGGAGATTTCAATATATTTCGTTTCCAATCATAACCTGTAAGCCGCCCAGAGTCCCCTTGTAGGGGAGATATAGGACAGAAGAACGGAAGGGACGTTGGAGGTCATCTGGTCAACCCCCCTCAGGCAGGAATCCTTCAGACCGTTTCAGATAAGATGGGCATCATAAAAAAGCATACATAAAGACAAATATCTTATGCTTCCGTCTCTCTCTCTTCCTTTGGGGGGCGATATGGGGACAGGCAACAATGGGGACATCCATACGGATCCTTCTGGGGTCTCACAGCCCCTCCCACCCCTCAACCCCCATTTTCTCTGGTTACCCCCAACTTTTCCCCTCCCCCTAATCTTCAGCCCTTCTAGGATTTGGGGTAGAATCGGGGCTTTCTCCCCCCAAAAAAACAACCCCACAAAGACTACCTCAAAGGGTCTCCTCCCCGTTCACAAGAGGGGTAGATCTGGGGGAGCAATTGAGGGCAACTCAGAACTCCCCTCAATCAGTTCCCGCCTGTGGCTCTCCCTCCCAGGTGCTGATCGGGCATGGGGGATTATGGAGAGGGGGAGTCCTGGTCTCCTCCCCAAATTCAGCCTCCCCCAGAAGGGATCGATCCTCAAATCCTGGGTGACCTTCACAGCCTCAGGGGGGAAATCGGAAGTTTCTGAAGCTGCAAAAATTCTATTTTTCTTCTACTTTTGGTGGCGTTTGTGGATTCAGCTCAGTTTCCCTCTTTCGCTTTCCCCCGCCTTCCTCTTTCCAGGCAACCGACTTTGGGGGCTCCGGATCCGGGTCTAATGAGGGGCCCGGGAGGTCCCACTCCCACCCAGTCACCGGTGGGGGAGGACGATTGCATCTCATCTCAGTTCAGCACCCTTCCCAAGGCCCCCTCCCCTCCACGGTCACAAGGAAGGGAAGACAGCTGTCCGTCTTCTCGGCGAAATGAAGGGAGGGAGCGGAGACCACGCGGAGATCGAGTCTTGAGGCTTCCGCCCCTCTTGCCCTCGACCCCTTTCCCCATTACGGGAGTCTCTCAGCCCCCTTTTTCCCCAGGAGCCTTGACGGCCCCTCCCAGCCCCCTCCTTAACGGGGGTGTGGATTGTGGGGGAAAGTTTTCCTCTAACTTCGGAATTGGGAGTGTCCAGAAAGAACAGGCGGACCAATGAGAATCCTCCCTTCTGCAGCGTCATCAGTCTCCGGGCAGAGTCTCCACCCTATGGAGGAGATCGTTCCGAGCACAGAGCGCAGAGAAAGGGGGAGGGGGATATTTCCCATGCAAGCCCCGGAGGGGAATGAGGGCTTCCTTTTCCCCTCCCTCACCCAGTCCTGCGTCAACACACACACACACGCGGGAGTGCACCTCCCTCAATCACGTGGGGTCACTGCCCTCCCAGCTCCCACCCCCCCAATCTTCTGCCTTTGGCTCCCTTCCTGGCAAAGGGGCTGCTGGAGGGCCGGTTTCGCCCCGGCGCTGTGGGGCTTTCTGACCCACCGCAAATGGAAGGTCTGTGTTTGGTTCAAGAAGGGCTGTTGTTGATCTGAATGGCGGGAAAGTAAGAGGGGCGGGGACCTAATCCCTCCCTGTCTGTCTGTCTCCAAAGCTCCAGAAGGCAGGAGGAGAAAGAAGGCAAGGAAATTGACCAAGGAGAGATTTCCCTTCTTAACCATAAGAGTTTGGGGACCTGAACGGACATCAAATCCACCCCTCCATTCACACAGAGGAAAGTCTAGCTGAGAATGGTGAAGAGAGAAAAGAAAGTGGAGGGTCCCCGCAGGACCTGTCATGATCCCCCCCACTTGAGCTGCAACCCACCAAAACTGAACGGATCCCCTCTCCCACTTTCACTTTTGCTCTCTGCTCCCAAACGCCCTCCTCCTTTCTGGTGGTCACAAAGGACTCTGCCCGGAAACTCATGACGCTGAAGCAGGAATAAATCCCATTGGTGCTTCAGCTCGTTCTGGCCCCGCCCAAAGTCCAAGAAAAACGACACATTCCTCCTCTGACACACACAAACACGTGTTCATTAAATGTGAAGATTGTGCCGTGGGAAGACTTGCCGCACTGGATGATAAGAAAGGGAGGGGCAGCCCCGCAGCCAGTGAGGAGAAGTTGGGGGGACCCCCATCCAAAGGGAAGCCCCGGAAAATCCTCAGCTAAACCAGGGAAAGGCTCCGCTTCGCTTCGGGGAAGAAAAAGGCGGTTCGCCTCCTGGAAAAGCGCCTCGGGAACATCCTGAGGTAAATCTCAAACAGCCGAGAGAAGAAAAAGGCGGGGAAAAGGGAAACGCCCCCTTTCCATTCACATCAACCAATCAGAGCGCAGATCCCCTCAGGCGGGAGCCCGCCCTCCCTCAGCCACAACGGGGTGTTTGGGAACTTTGTGCGCTTTCCTTCTCCAACCATTAAATGGGATATTTTCACATTTAAAAGGTTCAAAAGAAAAAGCCCCCCAAATGATTTTGCTTTTTGTCCATGAGATTGAATTATCAGGCTGGGGTGTTTTTTTAAAAAATCTTGCACTGTACTAAAAAGAAGTCAGCATCTTTTCCCTCCTTTTTTCTCTTGTACCTCAGACTTTCTTTTCCCCTTTCTCCTTCCCTTAATTTCCTATTTCTATTTTTCTTTCTGTTTTCTATAATAAATAAGATCTTGAGACTCTAGAATGACTGCAGTGAAGAGCAAGAAAGATGGAGGCTAAAAGAAATAAAAGAACGGTTGGTGGAACTGGGTCTGTCTGGTCTAAGGAAAAGAAGGACGAGGGGAGACATGGTGGCATCTTCCAATATCTCAGTGATTTCCACAAAGAAGATTTCTCTCTCCTCTCCTATAAATAAATATAGAAGCGGACCTAATGAAAGAGGCGGAGTTGCAAGAAATAACCAAATCACTCTAGAAACGCGACAGAAGAAAGAGGAAAACCTTCAAGGCATTTGGGTTCCTATAAAAGGGGGGAAAGAAGCACAGTCAAAGCCTTTGTCTGACAGGGAGCAATGGAGAGAACCTTTCTCCCTACTCCCAAACCCATCATCCCCGCCCTCTCCCTTCCCCCTCCCATGGGCTCCTCTTTCCCGCCCTTTCTACCATCCTGGCTCTTTACCCCAGATCCAGCAAGAGGCGCCCTCCGCCATGGCAAGGGAACTCCAGGCGCTCCCGCAGCGAAGGAAGTGACATCACTGAGCCTTGCCTCTCTAGGAGGCCGCACTCGCTCTCCTCAACTCTTGAGGCGCCGCAGAAGCGGGAGAGGCTGTGCGAGAGTCTGGTGGGGGAACATTCAGACGTGCCCCGGGGGAGGGGGTGCCTCTTCCCGGGTCCCATGCTCCCCAGGCGCCCTCTCCATGCCAAGTGGGGGGAGGGGGAGGGCGAAGCTGATAGAGGCCCAGCAGGAGAGGAGAGAAGCCGAGCGAAGAGAAGGAGGAGGAGGCAGGATTCGCATCGGGCTCCCTGAGGGTCCGATCCTGTCTCCGGAGGCGGGGAGAAATGGGGTGGGGTGGCCTCTCCAGCTACCTCCTTCCCGGCCCTGCTCAAGGGGGGGTCCTGGGCCCTGCTCTGGGAGGAGCTGCTTGGGGCTGTGAGCAGGTTGGGGGAAAGGGGTCCAGGGGCTGAATCCCCATTTCTGATCCTGGGTTTTTCTCTCCCTCTCAGATCCGGAACCTTGGAGCTCTCGACAGCCTTTGCAAGCCATGATTTCCTCTGTGGGAGAAGGAAGGAAGAAAGAGAACGGAAGAACCAGCAGGGATCTGTCCTGCGGCCCCAGAAATGGTCCCGTGAAGGAAGAGGCCCCTGGAGACCCCCCAGAGTCCCTGGAGCCCTTTGGAGCGGCTCTGCTGGAGAGAGGAAGGATGGAGACACCCCCTTTGGCCAAGGAGGGGAGTGGAAAAGGCCCCGCGGCTCTTCAGCCTGGGAGCTGTTGGGAAAGCTGGACCAGAACTGGGCAGAAGGTCCTGCAGGAGGGAACCAGCCTCTCTTCAGAAAGTCCGCCCTGGACCTCCATCCAATGCTGGGAGGCTGAAGGTCCCCGAGGACTTTGCAGCCGACTCCATGACTTGTGCAGGCGATGGCTGAGCCCAGGAAAGCACAGCAAAGCCCAGATGCTGGACCTGGTGGTTCTGGAGTGGCTCCTGGCTCTCCTGCCCCCAGAGATGGAGGGCTGGGTGCGGGAGTGTGGAGCAGAGAGCAGCTCCCAGGCGGTGGCCCTGGCGGAAGGCTTCCTCCTGAGCCAGGCGGAGGAGCAGAAGGAGCAACTCCAGCTTCAGGTGGGAGACTTTAGGGAGCTTGGAAGGGAATAAATAGAGCTTTTGAATGCTTCACCCCTCTTTCCCAAACTTCTCCCACGTTGATAATTCAGGCAATTCTCCAGTTCTGGTGGGACATTGTTCCATTGTCTTCTCACTCAGCCACCCGGATGGATATTGGGGGCTTTCAGGTTGTGTTGAGAATATAAGAATCCACTTTATGTTGTGTGACATAAATTAATTCTGCTTCTTCCTTCCTTCCTATTTGAAGTGCTGCACTGTGGAGATCAGAGATCCTGAGGGAAAGAAGAACCCATCAAATCCCCCCCCGGAGCTATTTTTCAGGAGGATCCCTTGGGAAGATCCAAGTCAGGACACCTCAGGAGGTAATGGAAGATCCTCCAATTACCCATCTGTCTTATCTTTGCTTCCCTTCTCTTCTATAGAATGCCTCCTTCTATTTTGTTAATTATGCATTTTGGAATTATTTATTCCTTACAGAGAAACAAAGAATGAAGTTTTCTGTTTTTTATGATGGAGACCAAACATCGTTTGAACCTCAAAATCAAGTAAGAAAGAGAAAAGACATTAAATTTCTATTCTCTCTTCAGGAGGTGAAGCGGGTGTGAGATCTTCTACTCCAACCCCCTGCTCAGCCAGGAAGCCCTTTAACGTTTCAGATAAATCACTGTCCAATTTCTTCATAAACACCTCCAGTGTTGGAGCACCCACAATTCCTGGAGGGAAGTCATTCCATTGATTAATTGTTCTCACTGTCAGGAAATTTCTCTTTACTTGTAGGTTGGTTTTCTCCTTGAACAGTTTCCATCCATCTTGGAACATTGCTATCATGTCACCCCTAGTCCTTTTCACGAAATTAGACATCCCCAATTCTAGCAACCGTTCTTTATATGATTCAGCCTCGAGTCCGCTCATTATTTTTGTTGCTCTCATCTGCACTCTTTCTAGAGTCTCAAGATCTTTTTTACATCTGGCAACCAAAACTAGATGCAATTTTCCAAGTGTGGACTTACCCGTATAATATCTATCTATCTATCTATCTTCATGTCATATTAATTCTATCCCTCTTAATGCAGCCGATGATTCTGTTGGCGTTTTGGGGGGACAACTGTAGCATAGTGCTGATTCATGTTAAAGTGGTTGTCCACGAGGACTCCAAGATCCCTGTTGCACTTACTACTGTTGAGCCAGGTATCACCTATTCTATGCCTGTGCATTTCATTTTTCTTTCCTAAATGTAGAACCTTACATTTCTCACTGTTGATTTTGTTTTGTTAGATGGAGCCCAATCTGTCGATCCTTCTTTATCACGAGCTTATTTTCTGGAATGTTGGTATTCCTGTCAATTTGGTTGTCTGCAAATTTGATGAGTTCCCCTTGTCTTGTCTAAATTAATGAGGAAGATGAACATATCTTGTGAATCCTCCTGTTCTGTTCTTTTTTCCATGTTCAGGAGGGTCTTGTGTCCTTCGAGGAAGTGGCTGTGTATTTCTCTGAGGAGGAATGGTCTCGGCTGGATCCTGACCAGAAAGCGCTGCATTCGGAAGTCATGCTTGAAAACCATAGGAACGTGGTCTCTCTGGGTAAGAGTTTCTTAGTCCCCAATCAAGAAGTAATTTTGTAAACTCATCAAGGAGAGGAGCAACTTAGAAGTAAGGAGAAATTTCCTGGCAGTACAATTAATCAGTAGAACAACTTGACTCCAGAAGTTGTGAATGCTCCCACTGGAAATTTTTAAAAAGATGTTGGATAACCATTTGTCTGAAGTGGTGTAGGGTTTCCTGCCTAAGGAGAGGGCTGGACTAGAAGACCTCCAAGGTCCCTTCTGTTATTCTACTCTATTTCTTAACTGAAAACTGACTGTGAGTGAGATTTGCATATATAGAGACAATGTAAAGAAAGAGATGTTTTCTAGATATTTTCAAAGTTTTCATGACTCATGAATATAGAAATCATCATGTCTATATCACACCCCTGTAGGCATGGAAACATACAACCTAATGGAATTTCGGAGAAATTTCAGAAGGAATTTCACTTGACTTTCTACACTTTGATCTTTTTCTCTAACCTTGTTGTCGTTTTCATTTCCCTTTTGCTTTGAAGGTTATAATGAGCAGGAGAATCAAGATTCCTGTGAACTGTTCCAAGTGATCAGTGCTAAGGATGGAATGGAGAAGTTTGGAATTCGAATGGAATTCAAAAGCAACGAGAAAAACCAGTCAAAGAATTGGAATCAGGAAAGCTCATCTTCCACTGATGCTCCGATGCAAGACTTTCTTGCCCAACAAGAGAAAGTAAGGAAAAAACATAATGGGAAAAGTGTGAAGCTAATCAAAGCGACAGTACAAGTAAATGAACCCTATTTAACCCAAAACAAAGGAGAAGATGCTATAAGAAGACACAATGGAGGAAATTACAATGGAACATTAATTCTTTCTCTTGGGAATAACTTCCTTACATCTGAAAAGGTGATTGACACAAAAGACAAACATTATAAATGTTTGGAATGTGGAAAATGTTTTAGAACAAGCAGGCACCTTACTATCCATAAAAGGACCCACACAGGGGAGAAACCCTATAAATGCATGGAGTGTGGAAAGACCTTTGCTCATAGCAGTACACTTACTTCCCATGAAAGGATCCACACAGGGGAGAAACCATATAAATGCATGGAGTGTGGAAAGACATTTGCTCAAAGAAGTAATCTTATTTCCCATAACATTATCCACACAGGGGAGAAACCATATAAATGCATGGAGTGTGGAAAGACCTTTGGTCATAGCAATACACTTACTTCCCATAACATGATCCACTCCGGAGAGAAACCATTTAAATGCATAGAGTGTGGAAAGACCTTTGCTCAAAGTCGTTATCTTGTTTCCCATAAGATGATCCATACAGGGGAGAAGCCGTATAAATGCAGGGAGTGTGGAAGGTCGTTTACTCATGGCAGTGGCCTTAGAAATCACAAAAAGATCCACTCAGGAGAGAAACCATATAAATGCATGCAGTGTGGAAAGAGCTTTGCTCAAAGTGGTCATCTTATTTCCCATAAGATGATCCACACAGGAGAGAAGCCGTATAAATGCATGGAGTGTGGAAGGTCGTTTACTGATGGCAGTGGCATTAGAAATCACAAAAAGATCCACTCAGGAGAGAAACCATATAAATGCATGCAGTGTGGAAAGAGCTTTGCTCAAAGTGGTCATCTTATTTCCCATAAGATGATCCACACAGGGGAGAAACGGTTTAAATGCATGGAGTGTGGAAAGACCTTTGCTCAGAGTCGTTATCTTATTTCCCATAAGATGATCCATACAGGGGAGAAATGGTTTAAATGCATGGAGTGTGGAAAGACATTTAATCGTGGCAGTGATCTTAAAAGGCACAAAAATATCCACTCCGGAGAGAAACCATTTGTAGAGTTGTAATTGCAGGAATGTTCCAATCTCGGATGGCAAACCTCAGAGAAAGAATGTTTCCAAGCAAATACAACTCAGGTAAACAAAGTCTCTAATCTAAAGGAGGATTAGAGAGAGGAAGTAAACATATGTTAGACTTTAACTAGAGATAATTAATTGTATTAATTACTGTGGTAAACAATAACAAAAGTTAAGCAGCAACCAAAGTTAATCAGTGATGGAGGATAACTAAAAATGTGTATAAATGCAAGACTAGACTCCAATAAAGATCATCATGATTCAGTTCATGATCAAACAACTTGACTGCCTCGTCATTACAACAAGTGGCGCATGAACAGGGACCCTCTTACTTCATCCAGCAAGGATTTGGTGCACCTTCAACCCTTTGTGGTTTCTTCAACCTTTTGGTTTCTGTAAGTATGGGGTCTTCACTTTCTGAGGAACAAAGGAAGCATGTAGATGAATTAGGCTATTTGTTGAAGAAAAATAATACCGAGGTACCACAGAGAAATTTCTTAAGGCTGGTCCAGGAGATTGCAGCTCAGTGGCTATGGTACCCAGAAAAGGGGTCTTTAAAATTAACTGATTGGGAATGTATAGGGAAAACATTGCATACTGAACCTCGAGCAAAAATAGAAGTTTTGCATGTGTGGCATTTATGTAGGCATGCAATTGAAAAATTTGGTCACAATTAACTTTCTCTTTTAACACCTCCACATTCACGTTATACTAATGCTGTCATTTGTCCCCCTTGTTCACCTGAATATATGTCTTCAATTCCCTCAGCTCCTGCAGATACAGGGCAAAAGCCTCCGGACTCTATTGTTCAGTCTTTTCAGAAAATGGTAGAGACTTGTAAAAGGGATGCCTCTGTCTGAGGAACAGAACTTGCAGAATTACTGTCTGTCCAGTACAATATCGTCCTGGTCAGGGGCCACAGCTTGGACTGCAAGTAGCAGAATGGGAGGGTCTGTCTTATCAGATCTTAAGAGAATTTAAAAAGGCAGTTACAGACTATGGGATTAGTGGTAATTTTACAAGAGGACTTGTAGAAGGAATAAAAAATGGTTATACAATGATCCCTGAAGATTGGAAGCAAATATTTTGCATGATTTTAACATCCATGCAATATGTGGTTTGGGAGAGTGAATATATGAGACATGCTCAAGCTGCTGCTTTAGGAGGGGGAGGAGCATATACAGTTGAGCAGCTATTTGGTTCTGGACCATTTGGTACAATTCCTACTCAAGTTGTTCTTCCTCCAGCTACGTTAACTATTGTTTCTGAATGTGCCTTTCGTGCTTTTCTTAAGGTACCCCAAGCTGGAGAACCTAGAGCAAATTTTTCAAACATTCGACAGAATGCCAATGAGCCTTATGCTGACTTTGTTGAGCGTCTGTCCAAAGCAATTAGACAGCAGTTTGATCATCAGGAAGCTGCTGGTGAACTTCTTCGCCAATTAGCTATTGAAAATGCTAATGCAGATTGTAAAAGAGCTTTACAGCCGTTAAAGGCTACTGCTCATTACATTCTGGCAGATATGCTGCGAGTCTGCCAGGATATTGGATCACAAACTTATAAAATGCATATGTTAGCAGCAGCTATTCAGAAAGGACGGCAACCAATTGGTAACTGTTTTAAGTGTAAGAAGCCTGGCCACTTTCAGAAGGACTTTCATTCTACACCTTCTGTGCCTCAGAATCGTCCTTCTAAGAAGTGCCCTATTTGCAAAAAGGGATTTCATTGGGCCAATCAATGTCAGTTTCGGTCGGGAAACTTGCCAATGGGTGTGGCACCCACCCAGAATCCAAAGCGTGCCTTTCCCATCACTCTGACTCCTCCAGCAGTCTCTCTCACTCCTCCCGAGCCACAGCCGGTAGCGCTGGGATCGACTTAATCATTCAAGAGGAAATTGAGTTTAAATTTCCCATGGAAGTTAAAATAGTTCCATCTCAATTTAAAGGTCCTCTTCCTTCGGGATTAGTTGGCTTAATTTTGCCTCGTTCTTCTGCACACAAAAAGGGCTGTTTTGTTGTGCCTGGGGTAATAGATTCAGATTATACTGGTATCCTCATGATTCAGATTTGGGTGAATCTTCCTCAAGTTCTTCCTTGTAATTCTTCTGTTACTCAATTGCTTCTTCTTCCACATGAAATTCCATCTCCTGGTATAGATAATCGTGGGGAAGCAGGATTTGGATCAACTTCTTTATCTGTAGGCTTACTTCAGCAGCTGAACTCCTCTTGTCCTTTGTTAATGCTCTTCCTTAATAAACAACCATTTCAAGGGTTATTGGATACTGGAGCCGATGTTACTCTCATCTCTTTACAGTGGCCAGTACAGTGGCCAAAAATGACAGTTTCTTCATTGTGGGGAATAGGAGGATCTACAGCTGTTTGGCAGAGTGTTCAAGAAGTTAATGTTACAACATCTGCTGGTAAATCTCTTTTCCTACAACCATACATTCTAGATATTCATACTAATATTTGGGGCCGTGATATCCTTTCTCTTCTTAATGCCCATTTGATTCTTGATGATGGCTCTTCCTCTTAAATGGCTCTGTTCTACGCCAGTTTGAGTGGAACAATGGCCATTATCAAGGGAAAAACTCGCTGCTTTACCACAATTGGTTCATGAACAATTGGCTGCTGGTCATATAGAACCTTCTACTAGTCCTTGGAATACTCCTGTTTTTGTTATATGATTTCAGAATCGAATCAGATAGCCTTTTCTCAATATGTGGGAAACTTCTTGTATTCTTTACCAAGGATCCTAGAATAGTGGTTACTGCTACTTTAAATCCGGCCTTCCATTTTTGTGCGAAATCCTATTTCTAAAGCTCTTACAGTCTTTACTGATGGATCACCTACAGGGGGTGTGGTTGTCTGGCAGATTCAACAACAATGGTATTCTAAATTTACTGCCACGCAGACTTCAGCTCAACATGCTGAGCTGGTTGCTGTGATTTTGGCTTTACGATTGTTCAATGACCAACTTATTAACTTGATCATTGATGATACTCAGTATGTGTATTTAGCTATGCAATCTCTTCCCTTTTTTTAATTGTGCTCTCTCTTTGGATAAGAATTTGTTATCCTTGTTTTTATCTTTAAAGAATAGTTTGGAAACTCGCTTGTATTCTTTGTATGTAGAACACATTCGAAGTCATACTCCCTTTACTAATGCCTTGACTGAAGGAGATCGGAAGGCAGATGAATCCTTAAAGGATGTTGCGTCTTTGTTTGCTGATCCTGTTGCCAGTCATTCTTAGTTTCATCAAAATGCCAAATCGCTTGCAAAGCAATTTAAAATTTCATTAACTCAAGCTCGGGATATTGTCCGTGCTTATCCAGCTAATCAGCAACTGGCAGTTCCCTTTCCAGTAGGTGTCAACCCACGAGGAACCCAAGCTAATCAAATTTGGCAAATGGATGTAACTCAATTTTCAACCTTTAAGCCATACTGTTATCTTCATACGTCTATTGACACTCAATCACACTTCCTTTGGGTTACTGCTTCAAAACATGAACGTACTTCAGATGTTATTTCTCATTGCCTATCCTCTTTTGCTGTAATGGGTCGGCCTTCTCAGTTTAAAACTGACAATGGCCCCGCTTATATTAGTAAGGAATTTCAAACCTTTTGTCAGAAATGGAATATTCCTTTAGTGCACAGAATTCCTTACAACTCTCAGGGTCAAGCTATAGTTGAGCGAGCTCATTGTACTTGTAAGGCATTGCTTCAGAAACAATTACAAACTGAGTCTGGCCCTTACCATCTGCGAAAGATTCAAAATCTCATTGCTGTAGCATTATATACTGGAAATTATTTAACCTTTTTAGATTCTCTTGTAGACTCACCTGTTAATTTTCATTTTCGAACTACTGAATCTTTAGCAAGGCCTTTGGTAAAGTATCGCCATGCTCCAGATCCAACCTGGAAAGGCCCTACACCACTGATCACCTGGGGTCATGGTTACGCTGCCGTGGAAGATCCTTCTACTCGACAAGCAGTGTGGATTCCAGCGCGCTGTGTTCGTCCGTATCATGGCATGGCATCAGGGCCTTCACAACCCGATTCCAGATTTCAATCTTCATCTGAACACGGAAGTCCATCTTCCAAGGTCGATGCGCCCGCAACCCATCACTTGGGGCCAGGTTAAATCTACTACATATCAAGCTCAACAACAACTGCAACAGGCCTCATTACCTCAGACTTCTGAAAATCTTGTTGCTGCTGTTTTTGCTATTATTACTGCTAACTCTGTTACCGTTTTACTTTGTATTTTCTTGTTTATGGTTAATGGTGTTTCTGCTCAAAATGAAACTTCTGTGGTTCGTCTTAACCCTAATTTGTGGTTCGTCATGCCCAATACATGTTTATGAACCATGGCACAAATATTACTTTATACTATGAGCCCCCAATGGCATTTGGTCAAATTTCTTTTACCCCTAACTTGATCATGTCTTCTACATTTATTGTCTCACAACTACAATCTATTTCACACTCCTAGCTATTTTCTACACCCCCTATGCAATTGAATTCTGTCCGTTGGCGTTCCTTGAAAGTTAGTCAATTTACAAGGGGTCTGTGTTTCTGTTGTCACGCTAAACACACTTGGCTTCATAATTGGCCTGATTATGATGCTGCTCAGCACATATTAAAAATGCTAGGGAATTAAAGTTATTGTTCTGACTACTATTGGTTGTCAGGTACCTTTAATTCTTCTTTGCATGGAATTAATATAGCTCCTGATATGTATCCTGACAATTTTCCTATTTTTAATGCCTCTGATCAATCTAATACAGGATCTATATGTGCTGGTTGGCAGCTTAAGGATCCTAATATGTGGTTCTTTTTTGATAAATATGCTGCTAATGTTCATCCTCAGAATTATCAATGTGCAACTATAGGTTATTTTACTCTACCTGTTCAAATAGGTACGCTCCCATCAACTCGACAGCGGCGTTCCTCTCTGGGGCCTACATGTAATGATGAAGTCATTATTGACACACAATTGTCTTCTGGTTCTACATTTGGCCGTGCATTGGCAGGGGCCGTTACAGGAGTCCATACTCTAGGCTCCTATCCTGGCATAATTGCTCAAGAAAACAGATGGTCTATTCTTGGTCTCACCTGCAGACTTGAAAAATCCATCAATGCTACCGCTTCTATTATTCGTGATTTGCAGCATGAAATAGAAGACTTAAATCAAGATGTCTTATAGCAGTGTTTTGCCATAGACTATATTTTAGCCCGTCAGGGCAGGTTCTGTACGTTAGTTGGACACCGTGGATGTGCTGTGCATTTTCATTCTTTGAATAAAACCATTGAGGATGAGCTTGCCAATTTACAATCATACATTCAAAATAATATCCATGCTCATTACTCACCTTTTGAGTGGCTAACCAATTGGCTCCCTGATTGGTCTTGGCTCAGAGTTTTTCTTTTATGCTATAATTATTATTGTACTAATTGCAACCTGTTGTTTTATTCAATGTATTCCAAATTTATTCGCATTGTTTCATCCTGCTTCCCCCTCTCTTAATCCTCTACAATTGCGATACATTCATAAATCTTTGAATCCTCCATTTAAAGTAAAAAATTAGGATATGTAGAGTTGTAATTGCAGGAATGTTCCAATCTCGGATGGCAAACCTCAGATAAAGAATGTTTCCAAGCAAATACAACTCAGGTAAACAAAGTCACTAATCTAAAGGAGGATTAGAGAGAGGAAGTAAACATATGTTAGACTTTAACTAGAGATAATTAATTGTATTAATTACTGTGCTAAACAGTAACAAAAGTTAAGCAGTAACCAAAGTTAACCAGTGATTGAGGATAACTAAAAATGTGTATAAATGCAAGACTAGACTCCTATAAAGATCATCATGATTCAGTTGATCATGATCAAACAACACGACTGCCTCGTCATTACAAAAACCATTTAAATGCATAGAGTGTGGAAAGAGCTTTGCTCGAAGAGCTCATCTTATTTCCCATAAGATGATTCACACAGGAGAGAAGCCGTATAAATGCATGGAGTGTGGAAAGACCTTTGCTCAGGACAGTGATGTTAAAAAGCACAAAATGATCCACACAAGGGAGAAGCCGTTTAAATGCATGGAGTGTGGAAAGTCATTTACTCGTGGTAGTGGACTTAGAAAACACAAAAAGATCCACTCGAGAGATACCATATAAATGCATGGAGTGTGGAAAGGGTTTTGCTCAGAATGGTCATCTTACTTCTCATAAAAGAATCCATACTCGGGAGAAACTATATAGCAATAGCAATTCTACTTTATACTTATATTCCACTCCACAATGCTTTACCACACTCTCTGAGCAGTTTACAACATCAGCATATTATCCCCAGCAATCTGGATCCTCATTTTATCGACCTCAGAAGGACAAAAGAATGAAGCAACCATGAACCGGTCAGGATCGAACTCCTAGCTGTGGACAATTAGCCTGTAATACTACATTCTAACCACTGACCTTTATAGGCTCTATAGATTTGTATGTGTGTGCATATTGTGCCTTTTTGATCCAAATGAAACAAGGTTGAATCCAACAAAATGAACAAACAAAAAAGGTGTTGAGACTTTGGAGAAAGTGCAAAGAAGAGCAAGTAAGATGATTAAAGGCCTGAAGACATATGAAGAACGGTTGCAGGATTTGGGGGGTGGTTAGTATAGAGAAAAGGATTAACAGTGATCTAATAGCAATATTCCAGTACTTGAGAGGCTGCTACAAAGGGGAGGGGGGCAATTTATTTTCCAAAGCACCAGAGGGCAGAAGAAGACACAATGCATGTAAAATAATCAAGGAGAGAAGCAACCTCGAATTAATGAGAATCTTCCTTTACAGTAAGGACATGTGGAATAGCTTTCCTTCAGACATTGCGCTTGCTTCATCATTGGACGTTTTAAAGAAGAGACTGGATAGAATAGAAATAAAAGTAGAATAGAATAGGAATAGAATAGAAATAGAATAGAATAGAATAGAATAGAATAGAATTCTTTATTGGCCAAGTGTGATTGGACTTTGTGCTCAAGGCAGAAAAAATGAAATGTGAAGTGGGATTTGCTGATTGTTAGGTTTCTCCTATAAAAATGTACTGAATTTATGAAGAATGTAACGGAAATAAAATTTGAAGCTGTAATTTCACTTTGTAGTTTACTGTCTGAAAAAGGCTTTTATTTCCCTTTCCACCACCTCCTTTATCCCACAGTTCCTCTTCCTTTTTTTTCTCCTTTCCCATTTCCATACTATAATTTTCTATTTTTATATCATGATTGTTAGATATGTGTAGCAAGGAAGGAACGGACCCAGCAGTGTAGAGAACTCTTTATTTACAAATGGGTTCAAAAAGCAACAATTGCGGTCAGTGCTGGCTTTTTATAGTCGGTGCTGTCCAATACTTCAGCCACTGACGGATCTCCGATATTCCCGCCAGTTGCTGAAACCAATAAGTGAAATCTGACATCAGACTCCACTTTGTATCTGACGTGGATGACGTGGTGTATGTAGATGTAACGTCATGCATATTTAACACCCCTCCCTTCTTAGTTCAGTCCAACCAATCCCCACTAATGTAGTCTTTCAGGAAGGTAGGGCTTTTGTGGTTGTATCTGGGTCTGCGCTGTTGAGTTCTTTCTGAGGTGGCGGCCTGAAGGGGCTGGTCCGCTGCTGTTGCAGACTCTGCCTTTTGAAATGCCTTGGATGTTTCCGCTGGCGTGTCAGTTTCTGTGGAGCTAGAGGGTTCAGACGTACTACGCTGGATTCCTCCTAAAGCTAAGTCCTGTTCTATTCCGTTCGGGGTTGTTCTTGCTGAACTCCTTGTAGTCGTTGGATGTATGTTTCATTCTTCAGTTTTGTGTGTGTGTATGTAACCTTGAGGCCCCGTAGTTGGTCTATGTGCCTATTCCATATTCTTCCCCCTTCTGCTTCCAGTCTGTATGATCTTGGTCCAGGACCCAGGTTTCCCCTCCCGTATAGTTACTAGTTATGTGCATACACTGTGTTGCCTGGCATGAATGTTCTGCACTTCCCTGTGGTGTCTAAAGGGGTTTCATTAGTATAATCTGGATGAATCCTGTCTAGAGTGGTTCGTAGCTTTCTATTCATGAACATTTCTGCTGGACTCCTATTTGTTGCTGCACTTGGCGTTATGTGTTGGGTTAGTAATAATTTGTGTATCTTTTCCTGTCAATCGCTGGGGCCCAATTTTGTTAGGAGTTCCTTTGTTGTTCGAACCATTTTCTCCGAATGGCCATTTGCCGCCAGATGAGCAGGCGCCGATAGGGCATGTCAGATCCCTAAACAAGGAAGGAAACTTTCAAATTGTTGTGCTGTGAGTTGTGGGCCATTGTCCAAAACCAGCACATCGGGTAGCCTGTGGGTAGCTATTAGGAATGTAAGTCACCTAACAGTTGGGTTGGAAATATATAAACCAGGATAGACATTTTAATACTGTCTCTTTAAGGGAATGCTAAAATTGTAACTGGGTGTGGTTCCTCAAACGGCCATAAGATGGAGCCAGAAACCTGGTTTCCCAGAGTGTTGTTAGCTGCTAGTTAGTCGATGTTCTGATGTTTGCTGTTTCCTGAATATTTTCCTATTGACTGTTGCTGATCGTCGTTATTCTTGGATTGATGTGAGTCTATTACTGAACTGTTTTTGATACTGGACTTTGTTATTGGATTATCCCTGGACTGAAAACTGACTGCTATAACTGTGTATGACTTGGACTGTTTGTTGGACTTTGCTTAACTTAAACCTACATTTTACTATACAGTGTATCTGTGTGCTGGTTGTATGTTATTCCTCACCACTCTAACTACGTCTCCCTGTGTGCACTCATTCTCCTAACAGGGAATTACCTTAACAGTAGCAAATATTTTCCGTAGGGCTTTTATCATTGCCTCTGTTGTTGTGGATTTCATAATGACCACCTCCAACCATTTGGAGTAGGCGTCAACCACAATTAGGAACATTTGTTCTTGATAGGGTCCAGCAAAATCTATCTTTATGCGCCCCCATGGTTTTGTATGCTTTTCCCACTTAAGGGGGGGGGCACTGCAGGAGGGGCCGGTTGGGATATCTGACAAGGTGAGCACGTGGCGACCCAGCTTTCAATGTCTTTGTCTATGCCTGGCCACCAGATGTAACTCCTCGCTAGGGCCTTCATTTTCACTATTCCTGGGTGCCCCTCATGCAATAATCCCAGGATTCTTTCTCATAATGGATTTGGCACCACCACTCTTTTTCCCCACGGCAAATATCCCCTTAATGCTGATAGTTCCAATTGTTTGTCTTTGAATGGTTTGAATTGTTCCCTTTACAACTTGTCCCACCACCCCTGCCATACCCAGTTCAAACCTTGCGCCAAGGTTTTGTCTTTTGCGGTGAGCCTCGTGATGTCCGTCGCTGTCACCAAATTTGGCTCGAAACATTCTACAAGGAATATGGTAGGCGCAGGGGTAGGGTCCTCCACTAGATCTGGTAGGGGGCGTCGGATGAGTGCATCAGCATGTGGAATGCTCTTTCCAGGTATGTGCAGCAGGCAGTAGTTATACATTGCTAGGAAAACTGTCCATTTAGCATTCTTGGTGATAAAATGTTTGATGTGGGTTTGTCTTCGGCTGAGATTATTACATCGTCAAAATACAGAATTATCCCTGGCAGACCTTGTAGCAGTCTTTCCATTATGCTCTGGAAGAGGCCGAGAGCTATGCTAACCCCAAATTGTAAACTCCCTGTATTCCACATGGCAGATCTTCTTTCCCAGGACTGGCATTTCATACCCTGGTAGTCCTTTATTATTATTCGTTGTGGCTGGAGTTGATTTTGGCAGATCGCGGGATTGATTTTCTGGAGAGCTGTCCAGGATATCATTGATATATATGATCCTGACTCCACTTCCATCAGCCACATCTTTCCATCAATCTTCACTTCTGTGAGGAATTTGTTGCTTTCCATAGTACCTGTGTGTGCTGCACAAGTGTGATTGTAGCCACCTATTGTGTGGTGTGTTTCTTCTTCCCAGCTGCCATCTTGTCTTTTAAATTTCACACCAAACATCTTCCGGCTCTTGTAATGTTTGTTCGGGGAGTGTGTTCTTCAGCTCGGTGTGTAAGTCATTTGGCTGGCTCTGCAGGCGTCCACAATGTGGCCTTTTATCTCGCATCACCTGCAGATCGCTTCTTTAAAATGGCAGGTGGAGCAAGGGTGGTTTCCCCGGCAGCTTCCACATGGTTTGCTCCCCTTTCTGTTTTCGGATTTACTGGTTTTTACCCGATGAACATCCTCCTTTTCACTGTCGCTGTTTTCAGAGCTGGATGGACTATGCAAGATCCTTCTTGCCGCTTGAGTGGCATGGACCTTGCCATGTCCTTTGACTTGGGTGGCTGAGGATTCAGAGGTTTCAGCTGCTTTTGCTTCTTCCAGCGCCTGCTTGAAGGAGATGTCCTCTCTAGCGAACAGTCTCTTCTGCAGTGTTAAATCCCTAAGTCCAAGAACTAAGCAATCCTGGATCATTTCTTCAGTGTTCAAGAACATGCATTTTTTTGACAATTTTCTTAACGCGGCTACGAAGTCACTTATACGTTCCTGTGCTGTCCCAGCCAGTCTATGGGAATTGGATAGTTACTTAGGAATTATGAGCTGTCCCCTTAAGGGAATGCATCATGGTCAATGTAGTTCAAGGTATCCTGGGAAATGTAGTTCATGTCACATGGCTGTATCTGTAATTGTGATTGCTCACTAAATTGACACTCGAAGGGTTGGGGGAGGTTTTCCTCACTCTTGCCTAAACTCACAAACTCATGGCAGCTTTTTTCTGTCGCTATGAGATGGGTTAGGAGATAACCATCTTTTACTACAAGGCAGATATACAAAGGATTGGTCATTAAAGAAGAACTTTGTCACAAATGTGAGTTATGAGGATACCTGATGAACCATTAAATGTTCTTTGTTATGGAGGTCTCGTTGAGTTATCTATCTGCATCTGTACAGTTTATAAATCCACCTCTGTGCAGAAGGCAGAAAAGTTCCCCTTCTTTTTGGATTCGGGTACAGAAGTCATTTCAGTTTGCCATGTATGATGGGGTAGGGTCAAAATGCCCCTTCAATGCCTGTTGCAGTTCATTCCAGGAGACATTTTCCAAATCTTCTGCAATGAGGGCTTCTGCTAGTTCATAGAGTTCTGAATCACAATAGGTCAAGAAGTATGCCTTCTTCCTTTTGTCAGATTCTGTTTTCATCCCATTCATGACCAAACTCTGGTTGAATCTTCCCACATATGAAGACCACTTCTCTCTGTCTGGGTTGAATGGAATGGATAGGGGTCGATGGGCCATGTTTGTTCGCTGTCGGTCTAAATGGTCAGCTGGAAAATGGCTGCGGTGCCCCATGAGGTCCTTTGTCTTCCTTAGTATCCCACCTTCGTCACCAGTGTTAGATACGTGTAGCAAGGAAGGAACGGACCCAGCAGTGTAGAGAACTCTTTATTTACAAATGGGTTCAAAAAGCAACAATTGTGGCCAGCTCCGGCTTTTTATAGTCGGCGATGTCCAATACTTCAGGCACTGATGGATCTCCGATATTCCCGCCAGTGGCTGAAACCAATAAGTGGAGTCTGAGATCAGACTCCACTTTGCATCTGACTTGGATGACGTGGTATATGTAGATGTAACATCATGCATATTTAACATGGATAAACTTAATAAAAAAAATAAAAATAAAAAGCCTATTGTTTTAGGGGCATTACCTGTTCCACAGCCAAAATAGGCCAATTTCTGGAGAAAAACTCTGCTCTGTATCTGCACTTTTATACTGGGAAAATGTCTTCCAAAATGTTACTTGACATATTTTTCTGCTGAAAGAGACCTTTGAAATTATGGTAAATATGCAGAAGTAACAGAAGTAAGAAAGGAGCTGAAAGCGGAGGAGAAACTAGGAAAAGGCCACAGAAAGAAAAAGGGTGATCCCTTCCCATTTGGGGCCGAGGGGCGGCGAATCGACAGGAGCCGCTTCGTCCTGACGTTCCGAGCAAGAGAGACGCAGGTTTCAAGGAGGGAATCTCGCCTGAAGCTAAGCGGTGCCGGGAAGGTGGGAGATCCGGCTCCCTCCTCGTCCAGTGCAGAAACTCTTCCAACGGTAGAAATCTTCCTCTGTGAATTGAAGGGAGTGTCCCGGCCAGATGCTTCCAGCCCCAGAGGGTCTGAAATGGGGGGGAGGGAGCCTTTTTCTCGGACTTTTGATTTGGGAGGGGCCAGAACCAATCGGAAGTCTCCCTGCGTGAGCGTCATCGTTCTCCGGGCAGAGTCCTTTGTGACTTTTCCTGAAGGAGGAGGGAGAGTTCAGCGCAGAGAGTGAAAGTGGGAGGGGGGCTGCAGCTCAAGGAAGGAGTTCATGGCAGCCCCAGAAGGGACCCTCCACTTTTTCTGCTCTGTTCACGATTCTCAGTCAAGGATTCCCGCTCCCCACCCCCTCTTATTTCTCTCCCCCATTGAGATCAACAATATCCCTTCTTGAACCAAAAACCGACCTTCTGTTTACGGTGGGTCAGAAAATCTCACAGACCCGGGGATGAAACCGGCCCTCCGGCAGCCCCTTCGCCAGGAAGGGAGCCAAAGGCAGAAGATTCTGGAGGTGTGGGGAAGGCAGTGAGCCCACTTGATTGGGGGAGGGGCTCTCCCACCGTGTGCGTGTGTGTCTTTGTGTGTGTGTCTTTGTGTGTGAAGGCGCCCGAGGACTCCCCAATCAACCCCCAAGTCCTCTCTGGATGTGGAGCTGTGCCTCCACTTCTCTCATCTACCGCAGCCCCACTCCACGCCGGATTTGGGCGGGGGCAAAAGGAAGTCCACGCTGCCCCCCAGAGCTGGCATGAACCCCCCCTTGAGCAGCAACCGCCCAAGACTGAAAATATTCCCCTCCCCTTTCTCCGCTTCTCTCTCTGCGCTGAGCTATCTTATCTTGCGGTTGAATCAAAGGAGACTCTGCCCGGAAACCGATGACGCTGTAACAATGGAGGATTCTGTTAGGGATAACATTGTTTACCCTAACTGGTTTGGGTAAAAATAATAAATTAGTTATCATGGTTTGTTGGTTAAAGTGTGTGTAACTTTAACTACAAGAATGTAATTAAGGGTGTGGTTGTAAAAGCACCATAAAAGAAGCAAGTCAATTGCAGCTCTCTCTCTCTGGCTTAATGATCCCTAATTACTGGATGGATTGATGACTGCGTTTTTCCTTACTGGAACGGAGGAGAGAAAGGAGTGTTGATTTCTCAATGGAGAGAAGAGATAATACGGACTGATTTATTGTAAGTGAACTGACATTGGCTATTCAACACGGACTTTGCAAATTGAGTATCCTCGGCTGGACTGACTGAAATGATACATGACTAATGGACCGTTTATTTTGACTATGCTATAATTCCTAATGGAATAAACTATATTTTTGATAGCACAAGCGTATCTGGTTTTTTTACTGCGTGTTAACTAAAATACAAACTTATCTCACACATTTACCTGTCTGCCTATCTGACTACGCTACACATCTTCTTTAGTTTGTTTTCCTTAACACTCGTTGGGCAATTCAGACTTAACAGATTCCTATTGGTCCTTCTGCTTTTCTGGTCCCTCCCAATTCCGAATCCGAGGAAAATACCGCCCCCCCATACAGACCCTCCCATTCCGCCTCTGGGGTCGGGAGTCTCCGCGTCCTTCTCCCCTCTCTTGGGGGGCAGCATCCATGGTCTCTGCTGGGCTCCTCCTGATGCTGCCAGTGGGAGCGCTGGCCCGGATCCCCGGAAGCGAAGAGGGTGGTTGTAAGTAGGGAGGAGAGGGGATGGGAGGGACCGTCAAAGCTCCTTGGGGGAGATCTCCTCCTTCACCAAATCCTCCAACTGCCACAATTCTTGCATGGATTAATTGGGGGGGGGTGTCTCAGTGAGCCTCCCCCCAAAAGGATCCTTAAAAGATCTACTCCAGCTCACAGGACTTTGCTAACAAAGTTTCTCTCTCTTGAGGGATTGCTTTTAATAACTGTTAATTCTATAATTTGTTATTTGTAATTTAAAGCAGAATTTAAAGCAAGGAACATTTCAGGTGTGGGTTGTTGTTTTTCATAATAAGCCCATTTAAATCTGGGAACATTAAAGATCTTTGTGGAATGGCTAAAAAAAAGGCAGTAGCTTTACAAAATGAAAATCATGACTATTTGGTTGAACAAGAAATGCAGATTATGGCTGAGAAAAAATATTTCAATCAGAAAATGGATGGAGCATTTTTCAATCAGTGGAAATTGAAAAGTTTCAATTTGGCATTTTATTGAAAACATCTTCAACTCGTATAGATTACATTTAGTAGGTAAACAAACAGACTATCAAATGGCATGAATCATTTTTATGGCCCAACCCAAAATAAACTTAATTTAAGACAAAAATGTAGTGATAACATTTTGGGGTTCCAATTTGATGAGATGGGAGTTGCTGGAGAGAGATTTAATTCACTTCTGGATCTACTAGTGAATCGGTAGATTGTTTTTCTTTTTAAAGACTCCCCAGAGACACAACTTTCTCCTTCTGTCCATCCAGGAATTGACAGAGCCCTGGTGCCTGAAGTCCTAAGCCTGGTACAAGTCTTTGGCGACTGGCGCCGCTATCCGCACTTTTGGCTCAAGCAGGAGATCCTATACCATTCCATGATCTATTGATACTCCCATAGGATCTCTTTCAGACAAGTGACTATCCAGTCTCTTCTTTAAAATGTCCAGTGATGAAGCAACCACAATGTCTGAAGGAAAGCTGTTCCATTGGTTGTCTTCCCTGTAAGGAAGATTCTCGTTAATTCGAGATTGCTTCTCTCCTTGATCATTTTACATGCATCTTCTGGTGTTTTGAAAAATAAATTGACCCCCCCCCCCTCTTTGTGGCAGCCTCTCAAGTACTGGAATACTGCTATTCTGTCAATCCTAATCCTTTTCTGTAGGATCAGCCAAACCCAAATCTTGCAACTGTTCTTCATATGTTTCAATCTTCAGGCCTTTGATCATCTCAGCTGCTCTTCTTTGCACTTTCTCCAAAGTCTAAACATCTTTTTTGTAATGTGATGACCAAAACTGAATGCAGTATTCCAGGTGTGGTCTTACTAAGACTTTATAAAATGGTACTAATGCTTCATACATGATTTTGATTCTATGCCACTGTTTATACAATCAAGGGTTATAATAGCTTTTTTGGCTGCTGCCACACACGTGACTCATTTTAAGTGATCATCCATTCGGACTCCCAAGGTCCCTCTCACAATTACTGTTTTGAGCCAGATTTCCTGTAATCTGTTTTTCCTCCCCAGGTGTAAAATCTTATTTTCTCCACATTAAGTTTCATTTTGTTGGATTCAACCTTGTCTGATATGGATCAGAAAGGTACAATATGCACACACATACAAATCTATAGAGACATGGTGGGTCAGTGGTTAGAATGCAGTACTACAGGCTAATTGCCCACAGCCAGGAGTTTGATCCTGACCAGCTCATGGTTGATTCAGCCTTTCGTCCTTCTGAGGTCGATAAAATGAGGACCCAGATTGCTAGGGACAATATGCTGACTTTGTAACCTGCTCAGAGAGTGTGGTAAAGCATTGTGGAATGGTATATAAGTCTAAGTGAAATTGCTATTGCTATATAGTTTCTCCCGACTGTGGATCCTTTTATGACAAGATGACCATTCTGAGCAAAACTCTCTGCACATTCCATGCATTTATTTATCCTTCTGAGGTCGATAAAATGAGGACCCAGATTGCTGGGGATAATATGCTGATGTTGTAAACTGCTCAGAGAGTGTGGTAAAGCATTGTGGAGTGGTGTATAAGTAAGTGGAATTGCTATTGCTATATAGTTTCTCCTGAGTGTGGATCCTTTTATGAGATGTAAGATGACCATTCTGAGTAAAACTCTTTCCACATTCCATGCATTTATATGGCTTCTCTCCTGTGTGGATCTTTTTGTGTCTTCTAAATCCATTGTCATGAGTAAAGGTCTTTCCACACTCTTTGCATTCATATGGCTTCTCCCCTGTGTGGATCCTTTCATGGGAAATAAGAGTAGCTCTTTGAGCAAAGGATTTTCCACATTCCATGCATTTAAATGGTTTCTCTCCTGTGTGGATCATCTTATGGGAAATAAGATTACACCTATGAGCAAAGGTCTTTCCACATTCCATGCATTTAAATGGTTTCTCTCCTGTGTGGATGATCATATGGGAATTAAGATTACCTTTTTCACCAAAGGTCTTTCCACACTCCATGCATATATATGGCGTCTCCCCTGTGTGGCCTCTTTTATGGGAAATAAAATTAGATCTATGAGCAAAGGTCTTTCCACATTCTGTGCATTTAAATGGCTTCTCACCTGTGTGGAGCTTTTTGTGGCTTCTAAGTCCATTTTCATGACTAAATGCCTTTCCACACTCCATGCATTTGTATGGTTTCTCTCCTGTATGGATCATCTTATGGGAAATAAGAGTAGCTCTTTGAGAAAAGGTCTGTCCACATTCTATGCATTTAAATGGTTTCTCTCCTGTGTGGATCCTTTCATGGGAAGTAAGTGTTCCACTACTAGCAAAGGTCTTTCCACATTCTAGGCATTTATATGGTTTCTCCCCTGTGTGGATCCTTTTATGGATAGTAAGTGTACCACTACGAGCAAAGGTCTTTCCACACTCTGTGCATTTATAAGGCTTCTCCCCTGTGTGGATCCTTTTATGGATAGTAAGTTGACTGCTTATTCTAAAACATTTTCCACATTCCAAACATTTATAAGGCTTCTCGTTTGTGTCAATCTCTTTTTGAGATGTAAGGAAGTTATTCCCAAGAGAAAGAATTAATGTCCCATTGTAATTTTGTCCATTGTGTCTTCTTATAGCATCATCGCCTTTGTTTTGGGTTAAATCGGGTTCATTTACTTGTACTTCAGCTTTGATTAGCTGCACACTTTTTCCAGTATATTTTTTCCTTATTTTCTCTTCTTGGGCAAGAAATTTTTGCCTCTGAGCTTCACTGGAAGATGAGCTTTCCTGATTCCAATTCTTTGACTGGTTTCCCTCATGGTTTTCAAATTCCATTCTAATTCCAAACTTCTCCGTTCCATCTTTAGCATTGATCACTTGGAACAGTTCACAGGAATCTTGATTCTCCTGCCCATTATTACCTTCAAACAAAAGGGAGTTGAAAATGATAACAAGGTTAGGGAAAAAGATCAAAGTATAGAAAGTCAAGTGAATTTCCTTCTGAATTTCTCCAAAATCTCATTAGGTTGTATGTTTGCATGCTTACAGTGGTGTGATATAGACATGATGATTTCTATATTCATGAGTCATGAAAGCTTTGAAAATATCAAGAAAACATCTCTTTCTTTGCAATTATCTCTATATATGCAAATCTTACTCAGAATCAGTTTTGAGGGAATAGAGGAATAGAATAGCTTAACCCAGCATTCTCCATGCCAAAAATGGGCCCGTATTTGGCCTCCCAAGCTCTCTGCTTGTCCCATTCTCAACCTCCCTAACACCGGGGAGGACAAAAATGGGACCTGCAGGGGCCTCCTGAGACCTAAAGCAGACCTGTTTTTGCCCTGCAGAGTGCTTTTGGATGCCAAGGAGGGCAATAAGGGGACACGCTGAGGGTTTGGGAGGTCAAAAACAGGCCCGTATTCACTCTATAAGATGCACAGACATTTCCACCCACTTTTTGGGAGGGGAAAAGTGCATCTTATAGTCTGAAAAATTCGGTAAGTCCCTGTGGGATGGGGTGGGGGAACAGGTAGGGCAAATGTTGTGGTGCCTCTACTGTCATTCATAAGTATGAATGGTGGCCTTGTGCTACAACACTCATAATTTCAGGACTGGTTCTCAAGTATTTGAGGGAGGGCTGGTTGTAACTTGGGACGTTCGCTAAGGAAACTGTGGTAACATGAGGATTACTTGCACCCTAGGATGCTCTGAGTCACACTGCATGAGGCCTTTGTTCTTGAATTGGATTGGGAGAATGCTCTTCCATGGGCTGTGTGTCAAAATTCTGTTCTCACACAATTTGGGGAGGTTTCAGAGTACAAATGACAACACATTCCTCTCACATGACCTCCAGAGGACACATAAAAGCAAACCTCTTTCTTGTCAGCCTCCACAGACATGTTCAAATAGAAATGGAAAAATACAAATAAGAAACGGCACAGAAAACATCTAAGCAAAGAGACATTGACTCTTTCCTTCCTTGGAGCACCACAAGCCCAGATCCTTTTCTTCTCCCTCCCAGGAGACAATATCTGATTAGTGGTTTTTTAATTAAAAAACTAACTATAATCTCTCTTCTTGAACTCTCTGATTGGGGACAAGAAAACTCTTACCCAAAGAGACCACATTCCTATGGTTTTCAAGCATGACTTCCGAATGCAGCGCTTTCTGGTCAGGTTCCAGCTGAGACCATTCCTCCTCAGAGAAATACACAGCTACCTCCTCGAAGGACACCAGACTCCCCTGAACATGGGAAAAAAGAGCAGAAAAGGAGGATTCACAAGATCTGTTCATCTTCATCATTGATTTAGACAAGAGGATAGAAGGGGAACTCATCAAATTTGCAGACAAGACCAGATTGACAGGAATACCAGCACTCCAGAAGATAAGCTCAAGATATAGAAGGATCGACAGATTGGGCAGAAACTAACAAAATGAAATAAAACTTGAGAAATGTAAAGTTCTACATTTAGGAAAGAAAAACCAAATGCACTGGCATAGAATAGGTGATACCTGGCTCAATAGTAGTAAGTGCAACAGGGATTTTGGAGTCCTAGTAGACAACCACTTAAACTTGAGTCAGCACTATGCTTCAGTTGCCCCCCAAAAACCTTCAACAGAATCATAGGCTGCATTAAGAGGGATAGAATCAAGAAGACATGAAGTGTTAGTACCACTTTATAAGGCCTTGGTAAGACCACACTTGGAATATTGCATCCAGTTTTGGTTGTCAGATGTAAAAAAGATCTTGAGACTCTAGAAAGAGTGCAGAGAAGAGAACAAAAATTATTAGTGGACTGGAGGCTAAAACATATAAAGAACGGTTGCTGGAATTGGGGATGTCCAGTTTCATGAAAAGAAGGACGAGGGGAGACATGATAGCAGAGTTCCAAGAAACAATGGATGGAAACTATTCAAGGAGAGAACCAACCTGCAACTAAAGAGAAATTTCCTGACAGTGGGAACAATTAATCAGGGGAATGACTTCCCTCCAGGAATTGTGGGTGCTCCAACACTGGAGGTGTTTATGAAGAAATTGGACAGCCATTTATGGGAAATGTTATAGGGCTTCCTGGCTGAGCAGGGGGTTGGACTAGAAGACCTCCAAGATCCCTGCCAACTCTGTTATTCCGTTCCATTGTTCCCAAATTCCCAAAGCAGAGATATGCACTAAATTATATGGCTGTGCGTCACACAAGTCCTAATTTTAGGCGATAAAATGGGCAAATCTGAAAATTGCTTTCAGTGAAGAAATATTTGGGGAAGTTTTGTCAAGTTCATTAATTCTGCAAAACCTTCAGTGCCTGTCAGTAAAGTAATCCCACTTCTGGATCAACTGAACTATCGCTCTGTCTATCATTGATTGATCTAGTAGTCTGAGCCATTGGCTGAAAGGAAGAAAAGATTTTTATTTTTTGAACTACAGGTTATAATTGAGGCTTTTTAAAAATGGTGATGTGGCAATGTGAGTATTTATTTTTCATTAGCCTTGCACAATTCTGACTCAAAGAATTACCAAAAAAATGGGTCTCTAGCAGTTACTGCCACTGTGATACATTTATTTATTGAAGGACTTTTAAAAAATTGCTTCTTGTACACTCAAAGTTGGAGGAGTACCAAGCAGAACCAGATAACCAGAAAACGCTATGCTGGCCAACAGCAACTTGAACCTGCTATTCTGCTTTCCATGTTGTGGAAGAACATGAAAATAATCCAGGCCAAACAAGGGGGGAATAAAAGGAGAGAGCCCTCTGCACACCCGCTTTACTTTCTGAAGGGAGAATAGAAATCTAATATCTTTTCCCTTTCTTACTTGGTTTGGAGGTTCAATCACTGTTTGATCGCCGTCATAAAAACAAGAAAGCTTCATTCTTTGTTTCTCTGTAAGGAATAAATGCATAATAAACAAAATAGAAGGAGGTATTCTATAGAAGAGAAGAGAGAGCAAAGGGAAGACAGATGGGTAATTGGAGGATCTTCCATTACCTCCTGAGGTGTCCTGACTTGGATCTTCCCAAGGGATCCTCCTGAAAAATAGATCCGGAGGGGGATTTGATGGATTCTTCTTTCCCTCAGGATCTCTGATCTCCACAGTGCAGCACTTCAAATAGGAGAAAGGAAGAAAGAAGCAGAATTAATGTACCTCACACAACACAAAGTGGATTCTTATATTCGGAACACAACCTTAAAGTCCCCAATATCCATCCATGTGGCTGACTGAGAAAACAATGGAACAATGTCCTACAAGGACTGGAGAATTGCCACATATTATGAACATGGGAGAAGTTTGGGAAGGAGGGGTGAAGCATTCAAACACTTTCTCTATTTATTCCTTTCCAAGTTCCCTAAAGTCGCTCACCTGCCGCTGGAGTTGCTCCTCCTCCGCCTGACTTAGGAGGAAGCCTTCCGCCAGGGCCACCGCCTGGGAGCTGGTCTCTGCTCCACACTCCCGCACCCAGCCCTCCATCTCTGGGGGCAGGAGAGCCAAGAGCCGCTCCAGAACCACCAGGTCCAGCATCTGAGCTTTGCTGTGCTTTCCTGGGCTCAGCCATTGCCTGCACAAGTCATGGAGTCGGCTGCAAAGGCCTCGGGGACCCTCAGCCTCCCGGTATTGGATGGAGCTCCAGGGTGGAACGTCTGAAGCGAGGATGGTTCCCTCCTGCAGGACCTTCTGCCCAGTTCTGGTCCAGCTCTCCCCACAGCTCCCAGGTTGAAGAGCCACAGGGCCTTTTCTACTCCCCTCCTTGGCCAAAGGGGGTGTCTCCATCCTTCCTCTCTCCCGCAGAGCAGTTCCAAAGGGCTCCAGGGACTCTGGGAGACCTCCCGGGGGTGGGGGCGAGGGGGGGCAGGGGGCACTTCCTTCACGGACCTTCCGCTCTCTCCTGGCTTGCAAAGGCTGCCGAGGGCTCCGATGTTCCAGATCTGGGAGGGAGAGAAAAACCAACACCCAGGATCAAAAAGGGGGATTCAGGCCCTGGACCCTTTTCCCACAGCCTGCCCAGAGCCCCGAGCAGCTCCCCCCAGCAGGGCCGGGAAAGAGGCGGCTGCTCCCCCTCCCTTGTCTCTCCCTCCGGAGACAGGATCAGGCCATCGGGGAGCCCGGTGCGAATCCTGCCTCCTCCTCTTCCTCCTCGCCCGGCTTCTCTGCTCTCCTGCTGGCCTCCGCCAGGCCGACCCTGCACTCCCCCCCTCCGCATGGAAACCACGGCTGGGGAGCATGGGATCCAGGAAGAGCACCCTCTCACCCGTGGCACGTCTGGATGTCCCCTCTCCGGACTCTCCCGCAGCCTCTCCGCCTCCTGCGGCGCCCCGAGATTGAGGACAGCGAGTGCGGCGTCCTAGAGAGGAAAGGCTCAGTGATGTCAATTCCTTCGCCGCCGCCTCTAGCAAGGCAGCCGTGACGTTCGCCCTCCAGTGGACCAATGGGGAAGCGCCTGGAGTTCCCTTTACTTGGCGGAGTGCGCCCCCTGGTGGATTTGGGCAAAGGGCGAGGAGGGTAGAAAGGGCGGGAAAGAGGAGTGCATGGGAGGGGGAAGGGAGAGGGTGGGGATGATGGGCATGGAAGTACGGAGAAAGGTCCTTCTCCATGGCTCCCTGTCAGACAAAGGTTTCGACTTCTGTGCTTCTTTCTGTCTGATATGAACCCAAATGCCTTGAAGGAGGTTTTCGTCTTTCTTCTGTGGCCTTTCTAGAGCGGTTTGGTTATTTCTTATCTATAAAGTGCAACTCCACCTCCGCCTCTTTCATTAGGTCCGCTTCAGAGAAGAGAAATCTTCTTTGTGGAAAACCCTGAGATATTGGAAGATGCCCCCATGTCTGCCCTCTTCCTTCTTTTCCTCAGACCAGACACACTCAGTTCCAGCAACAGTTCTTTTATTTCTTTTAGCCTCCAACTTTGTTGCTCTTCTCTGCACTCTTTCTAGAGTTTCAAGATCTTACTTATTATTAATTATACAAAACAGAAAGAAAAATAGCAATACGAAATTAAGGGAAAGAGAAAGAGGGGAAAAGAAAGTCTGAGGTACAAGAGAGAAAAAAAGGGGGGAAAGAGGTTTTCTTCTTTTTAGTACAGTGCATGATTTAAAAAAATCATTCCAGGCTGACAATTCAATCGAATGGACAAAAGCAAAATCATTTGGGGCCTTTTTCTTCTGAACACTTTAAATGTGAAAATATCCCATTTAATGGCTGGAGAAGGAAAGATCAGAAACGCCCCAAGCACCCCGTTGTAGCTGAGTGAGGGCGGGCTCCCGCCTGAGGGGATCTGCGTTCTGATTGGTTGCTGCGGGTGGAAAGGGGGCGTTTCCCTTTCCTGCCTTTTTCTTCTATGGGCTGCTTGAGATTTACCTCAGGATGTTCCTGACTGTCTTCTCTGCTGCGAATGTTAAATACATTTATATTGATATAAAAGTACAAGTTTGTGTCCGTGTCTCCCGCTTCCTTTGGGTAGCAGCTGCACGATTCCCCCACATTCAATCTCTTCTGTTGCACCTGCCAGTCGATGGTTCCTATATTACCCAATGAAAGCGTAGGAAGGAAAATCAGGTCCAAGAAGGGAAGAAAATGGAGGCTGCTTAAGAAAGGAGGTTGATTGACGGGCAGTGCCGACAACAGCCTGAAGTTAGAAGAGAACAGAGCTGGAAGGGACCTGGGAGGTCTTCTAGTCCAGCCCCCTGCTCAGGCAGGAGAACCTCCAGCATTCCAGACAAGGGTCTCTCCTTCAGGGCCTCCAGTGACGGAGCGCCCACGACTTCTGGTGGCAAGGAGTCCCACCGGCTGATTATCCTCCCTGTCAGGCAGTTTCACTCCAGTTCTCCGTCGCTTCTTCCTCTCCCCGGAGAGTCTCCACCCGTTGCTTCTCGTCTTCCGGGACTTTGGAGGGGAGCTTGCCCTCCCTCTCCTCTGGGGCAGCCCCCCAAGTACTCTCCTGAAGCAGCAGGGAAAGGAGCCGGGCGAGCCGAGAATTTTCAGGCCGTTTCCGCCGCGTCTGGTGATCCAGAGGCTCCTTTTGGGGGCGTTTCGTCCTCTGAGGAGGCGGTCAGGGCTGAAGCCGCGGTTCCCCTCAGAGAAAGGCCCTTCTTCTCTCCGCATCCCGGGTGTCCTCCGCCACCTTTGGCAACCGCCGCGGCCATCCAGGCTTCCCAGGCGAAAGCCAAAGTTTCTCCTGCCCTCCAAGCCCAGCCAGGAGCCGCTTTGCCTGAGGCTCTTGTCCGGCAGCCTCGGAGAGGGGGGGACCCCTGAGATGGTGGCTTTCCCCCCTTTTCACCTCCAGCGGCTCCTGCGTTTCTTTTCTGGGCTCCTCGGTTCCTTTTGGGGGGCGGAGAAGGGGGATTTTTTGGGGGACCTGCGTTTTCTTCCTCCGAGAGTCTCGGGAGTGAAAAGGGAATAAAAAGGAGCCTTTTGGTTCAGGGGCACTTCCTGCTCCACGGCCGAAAGAGGCGGAGATTCCGGAGGGGAAAAGCTCCGGATCCGCCTTTGATACGGGCGAAATTCCTTCCAACCTGTTTTACTTTAAATATATTTTATTTTTGTGCAGAAAAAAAGTATATAGATTCTTAGACGGCTTGAGATGGTGGCAAGATAGCAGATGAACAGAGTTGGGAGGGACCCTGGAGGTCATCTAGTCCAACCCCTGCAGAAGTTCTCCGAGGAAAGTAGTGGGAAGCGGAGGAGAAACTGCCCAAATTTCACTCCGGGATCTTCCGTTCGGGGCCGCTTTGCGAGGAAAAGGGGAGCCCTCCTGACTCGCCGAAGGAAGGAAAGTGGGGTTGGAGGGACGGAAAACCGGAAGGAGCCGCTTCGTCCAGACGTTCCGAGTAAGGGAGACGCGGGTTTCAAGGAGAGGAATCGCCTTTTTCTCCCCCGAAGCGAAGCGGCGCCTCTCCCTGGTTTAGTTTTCTGGGGCTTCCCTCCCATTTGGGGGGTGTCTGTGGTTGACCCCCGAATTCCCCTCACTGCCTCCCCCCCCTTGTCATCCAATGCAGCAGCTTTCCACGGCAGGATCTGCCCATGAAATGAACACGTGTGTGTGTGTGTTTGTGTGAGAGAGAGAAAGAGAGAGAAAGAGAAAGAAGGGGAATGTGTGTCGAGGTGAAGGAGGCGTTTTTCTCGGATTTTTGAGCTGGGAGGAGCCAGAACGAGCTGAAGTACCAATGGGAATTCTCCCTGCTGCAGCGTCATCGGTCTCCGGGCAGAGTCCTTTGTGACTTCACTTGAAGGAGAAGGGAGAGTTCGGCGCAGAAAGAGAAAGTGAAAGTGGGAAGGGGATCCCTTCAGTCTTGGCGAGCTGCAGCTCAAGTTCAAGAAGGGAACCTCCATTTTCTTTGCTCTCTTCACAATTGTCAGCTAGACTTTCCTTGTGTACACGGAAGCGTGGTCTAGACATCCGCTTAGGTTCCCAAACTGCTCCCGGGGGCCTGGCCCTTCTCTGAAAGGGGCGGCCCCAGCCACAGAGGAGGATTCGGGTCTCTGAATTGGGGTGGGGGGAGCCTTTGTGGCTGGGCGGGGCCAGAACGAATGGAAGCACCAATGGGAATTCTTCCTGGTTGAGCGTCATCGGTCTCCGGGCAGAGTCCTCTGTGGTTTCAACTGATGGAGGAGGGAGAGTTCCGCGCAGAGAGAGAAGCGGAGAAAGTGGGAGGGGAATCCCTTCGGTCTTGGGAGCTACAGCTCAAGGGGGGTTCACGGCAGGCCCGGAAGGGATCCTCCACTTTCTTTCTTCACGATTCTCAGCCAGAGTTTCCTCTGTGGGCATGAAGGGGTGGACTTGATGTCCGTTGAGGTTCCCCAACTGCCCCGCGGGGGAGGCGTTGAAGGGGCGCCAGGTCCTTCCCTGAAAGGGGCCTCCGGGCTCTCTCCAGATCACTTGGGGGAGGGGAAGGGTCCCTGAAACGGGGGCGGGGGGACTCGAGGGGGAGCTGAGTAAGGAGGGAGCACCCCGGAGCAATGGCTGGGGCTACTCTGGAGGGGAGCGCCCCCTGTTAGGATCCCCAGGCATCCCTGAGAGGCAGAGGGGGCAGCCCCACAGTCGGGGAGGGGCTGGGAGGCCAAAGGGATGGGCTGAAAGAGGCTGAACCCAAGAAAGGCTCTTTTCTCCAAGGTTCCTGAGGGGGAATTCTCTTTTTTTCTAATCTGATTATCCTCAGGAGGGTCTCTGGCAGCTCCGGGGTCCCAACGTCCCCCCCTCTCGGCAGGTATCCAGACTGAAGAGCCCTCCCCTCAGAGCGGCCTGGGGGGTGTCATGGGGGGGCGACCCAATGGGGCGTCATCGGTCTCCGGACAGAGTCCTTGGTGACGTCACCCGAAGGAGCAGAGAGACAAGCAGGGAAAGTGGGGGGGGATCCCTTCAGCCTTGGGGGGGCGACTGAAGCTCAGAGGGGACTTTCCACACACACACACACACACACACACCCTTGGAGTGGAGCCCATGGAGTGGAGATCGTTGGACCACCCTGGGGCTGCTCTCCGAGTGGGACGTTTTCCCAAATTCCCCCAGGGAAAGATGAGTCGCTAAAGCGAAACATTTGAGATTGCATTCAGTTCATCTGTGCAGGAGGGGCTTACCCCCAGTTTGGAAAAGAATCAGGGGATAGAAGAAGAGTGAGTTTTCTTTGCTCCATAGCTAACCCTTAAAGCAGAAACATTTGGAGATCCTCCCAATTCCGAAGTTAGAGAAAACATCCTCCCCCAATCCAGACCCTCCTATTCCGCCTCTGGGGCCGGGACCCTCCGCGTCCTTCTCTCTTCTCTTTGGGGGCGCTTGTGGGGCGGCATCCATGGCTTTTGCTGGGCTCCCCCTGATGCTGCTGGTGGGGGCACTGGGGCGGATCCCCAGAAGCGAAGAGGGGAAGGAGACCCCGGTAAGGAGGAGGCTGGGTGGGGGAGGAGGGGGCTGGGAAGGACCCCCGGAGGAGGAAGGAAGTTGATCGGTCTCTAGGACCTCCAACATCCTCGATCTCAGCGTGGTCTCCTTTCCCTTCCTCCCCACATTCCCCCCGAGGATGGAGAGAGACCCCCTCTTTCACAATTGTAACCGAGGTGGGGGTCACAGCCGGGCCCTCTCTCGCCCCCCGCCCCCATTATTTGGGTCGGAGTCGGCTGCATGGAAAGAGGAAGGGAAGGAAAAGCGAAAGCGAAAGCGGGAAACTGGAGGCATTTTCAGCCCTGAAGCCCCAGAAGGAAAAAGAGCCAAAGAATTTTGGCTTCTGCAGAAACTTCCCTTTTACTTCCGAATCTCAGATTTGAGGCTTTGGAGGTCAGGCAAGAGGGGAGATTTGGTCCCTTTTGGGGGAGGCCCCAAACCTGGGGAGGAGACCAAGAACACCCCCTCCCCATAATCCCCCACTGCTCTGTCGGGACCTGGAGGGGGAGGGGGGATCTGAGGGAGAAGGAGGTTGGGGGCTCTGAGTTGCTCCTCTGGAACTGGGTCCCCTTTGGTGAGGGGGGCTGGAGATCCTCCCTTTGAGAGGCTCTTGGGGGCTGCTACAGGGGTCTTTTGAGGAGGGGGAAAGGAAACAGGTGTGATGATCCCCAAGAATCCTCCAAAGGGAGGAATTAGGGGGGAAAGAAAAGTTGGGGGGGGGGAATCCAGGGAAGGTGCGGGTTGAAGGCTGGGAAACCCCAGGAGAGTCGATCTAGATGTCCTCCTTGTTCCCCCTCTCCATATTCCCTCCCAAAGGAAGAAAGAGTGAGGGGTTATTATAGATATTACCTTCCCTCCAGCCCTCCCCCACCATTCCTCCCCTTGAGACCCCACGTGTTCCCTGCAGAGACGTAATCGCATTGTTGCACCAAGTGAGCTTCTGGCCGGCCTTTTTCCACCCAGGGAGGATGGAGGAGGCTCCTCCCCTCCCCTCCTTTCTTTCTCCCCTTCCCCCTCCGGACCCCCACCAATGCCCTCCTAGAGGAGTGAGTTCCCCGTCCCTCCTCCAGGGGTGTCTCCATCAGTCTCTCAAAGGAAGGTCCTCAGCCACCCTCCCTTCTTCCTCATGGGAGCCTCCTCCTCTACTAGCGGCTGGGGGACGATGGGCCCTGGAGTCCCTCCTGATGGCCTTTCTCCTCCCCACCCTCCCCCCAGGTAGCCCATTTCCTGCACCAGGCGAAGTCTGAGTGCCGCTTTCTCAACGGGACGCAGCGGGTGCAGTACCTGGCCAGGTGGTTCTACAACCAGAAGTAGTTTCTGCGCTTCGACAGCGACCGCAGGGAGTTCGAGGCCGTCATGGAGTTTGGGAAGGTGGACTCGGACATGTGGAACAGAGATAAGCAGCTCCTGCAGTTAGCGAGGGCCGGAGTGGATCGTTTCTGCCAATACAACTACGCGATGGGCAGCTACGATGGGCAGCTACGAGGCGGCTAAGAGTGATGGGCCTGTGATCGGCCAGAAAGGTGAGTGCCGGTGGGGGGGTGTCTTCTTCCCTGGGAGGGGGAGGCTGGGACCCCCCCCTTCCTTTCCTTGCATTCACTGGGGATTCTCCTCCCGGGTGACGGTTCAGCCTTCTTCTTCCTTCTGCCCTCTCAGAGCTCCGGAATCTCCCTCTTCTCCCCAGGATCCAAACTCTCCTCCTGTCCGGAATCTGGGATCCCTTTGATCCCCCCAGGAAATCCACCCAAGTATGATTTTTTTTGGTGGGGGGAGGGGAATCCAGTCAGGTCTCTCTCCCTCCCTCCCTCCTGCTCAATGCAGGCAGTCCTCCAATAAACAACAGTTCACTTAGTGACGGTTCAAAGACAGAAGTGAAAGCAATGACTTCTGACCCTTTTTCACCCCTACGCATTGCAGCGTCCCCAGGGTCCCCTGAGCCAAATCCAGGTGCTGGGCCACTGACTCGTACTTGTGCCGGTCACAGCGTCCCGGGGGTCCCCTGATCCCCTTTTGTGACCTTCCATGGGGAAGCCGGATTCACTTAATGACCGTGGCAAGAAAGGTCATCAAATGGGGAAAAATTCATTGAACAAATGCCTCACTTAGCAACAGAGATTCTGGGCTCAATTGTGGTCGTAAATCGATGGCTGCCTGGATATTCATCTATTTCTTTCTCTCCCTGATTCCTTTTTATCCTCTTCAGGAACCGCCTGTTTCCCTCCCTCTTTCCAGCCGGAAGCCCCTCCCTCTCTTTTTTTTTGTTTTGCAAAAAGTTTTTTATTTTTTAATCATTTAAATCCATCTTTGACAGGCCAGTGTGGTTCCGGGTGTTTTACATTTTAAATCAATCCTGTCCATAATCACAAATACAACTTTCTAACATCACATCACATCATTATCTATTGTCATATTTTATTCTTCAAATTCTCATAAATTACTTCATATCAGCCTTTATTTTTGTTCATTCTCTATCTTCCTTAATCATATATTCAGCAGGTTTACAGTTTGATCTATTCATATAATTTCATTTCTGATTCAAAGTTTCACCTTAATTTATAGCTATCCCAAAATACATTTTCCATCTTATTTTCTTTTAGCCAATATTGTCAGATTTACAGCAATATATCCTCATTACCTTATACAAATATAACATAACAAGATATAACAGAATATTTAATTCATTAATTCATTAAAAATTTCTCTATCTTCCTTAATCATGTTTTCAACATGTTTACACCCCTTATTTAGAAAAATACATTTTCAATCTTATTTTTTTAGCCAATATTGTCAAACTTATGTTCCTTTTGATCCATTTCACTGGTTTCTCTTTCTTCTAACTCCTCCCATCTTTCTTCTTCTTCTTCTTCTTCTTCTTCTTCTTCTTCTTCTTCTTCTTCTTCTTCTTCTTCTTCTTCTTCTTTCTTCTTCTTTCTGAGGACCCAGATTGCTAGGGACAATATGCTGACTTTGTAACCTGCTCAGAGAGTGTGGTAAAGCATTGTGGAATGGTATATAAGTCTAAGTGAAATTGCTATTGCTATATAGTTCCTCCCGAGTGTGGATCCTTTTATGACAAGATGACCATTCTGAGCAAAACTCTCTGCACATTTCATGCATTTATTTTATTTTATTTTATCTGAGTATATGCTTTATTTTTATTCATAAACATTTTGAATACAGTATGTTGTCAGGGCATATCATTTATGAAAAAGAAAAAACAGAAATATCAACATATATACTAGTTACAATGATGATAGTGTAACAAAATAATTTTAACTGAATTTAGCTTATTTATAGTTCTGTTAATTATATCAACATGTTTCTAATTGTCAACCGTCTTTGTATTTAATTCTTACATAACAATAATTTTCTTCACCTAATTTCTAATGGGAAATAAGATCCATGACCAAAGGACTTTCTACATTCCATGCATTTAAATGGCTTCTCTCTTGTATGGAGTTTTTTGTGGCTTCCAAGTCCACTGCCCTGAGTAAACGTCTTTCCACACTCCATGCATTTATACAGCTTCTCCCCTGTGTGGGTCATCTTATGGGAAATCAGATTACCTCTTTGAGCAAAGGTCTTTCCACACTCCATGCATTTATATGGCTTCTCCCCTGTGTGGAGCTTTTTGTGTCTTCTAAGTCCACTGCTCTGAGTAAATGTCTTTCCACACTCCATGCATTTAAATGGTTTCTCTCCTGAGTGGATCTTTTTGTGGCTTGTAAGTATACTGCTCCAAGCAAAGGTCTTTCCACACTCCATGCATTTAAATGGTTTCTCTCCTGTATGGAGCTTTTTGTGATTGTTAAGGCTACTGTTCTGAGTAAAGGTCTTTCCACACTCCATGCACTTATACAGCTTCTCCCCTGTGTGGGTCATCTTATGGGAAATCAGATGACCTCTTTGAGCAAAGGTCTTTCCACACTCCATGCACTGTGTGGATCATCTTATGGGAAAAAGATGATCTCTTGACAAGGTCTTCACACTCCATGCATTTATATGGCTCTCTCCTGAGTGGATCATCTTATGGGAAATAAGATGACCTGTTTAGAAAGGTCTTTCCACCTCCATGCATTTATACGGCTTCTCCCCTATGTGGATCTTTTCGTGGTTTCTAAGTCCACTGCTACGAGAAAATGTCTTTCCACATTCCATGCATTTAAATGGCTTCTCTCCTGAGTGGATCTTTTTGTGTCTTTTAAGTCCACTGCTCTGAGTAAATGTCTTTCCACACTCCATGCATTTAAATGGTTTCTCTCCTGAGTGGATCTTTTTGTGTCTGCTAAGTCCACTGCCATGAGTAAACATCTTTCCACACTCCATGCATTTATATGGCTTCTCCCCTGTGTGGATCATCTTATGGGAAATAAGATGACCTGTTTGAGCAAAGGTCTTTCCACACTCCATGCATTTATATGGTTTCTCCCCTGGGTGAATCCTTTTATGGATAGTAAGTTGCCTGTTTGTTGTAAAATATTTTCCACATTGCAAACATTTATAAGTCTTCTCTTTTGTGTCAATCACTTTTTGAGATGTAAGGAAGTTATTCCCAAGAGAAAGAATTAATGTTCCATTGTAATGTTGTCCATTGTGTCTTCTTATAGAACCTTCTCCTTTATTTTGAGTTAAATAGTGTTCATTCACTTGTAGTTTAGCTTTGATTAGATTCACACTTTTTCCAGTATATTTTTTCCTTATTTTCTCTTGTTGTGCAAGAAAGTCTTGCATTGGAGCATCAGTGGAAGATGAGCTTTCCTGATTCCAATTCTTTGACTGGTTTCTCTCATGGCTTTCTAATTCCGTTCGAATTCCAAAGTTCTCTGTTCCATCTTTAGCACAGATAATTTGGAACAGTTCACTGGAATCTTGATTCTCCTCCCCATTATTACCTTCAAAGCAAAAGAGAAATGAAAATGACAACAAGGTTCGAAAAAAAAGATCAAAGTGTAGAAAGTCAAGTCATTTTCCTTCTGAATTTCTCTGAAATTCTATTAGGTTGTATGTTTGCATGCTGATAGGGATGTGATATAGTCATGATGATTTCTATATGCATTAGTCATGAATATCTAGAAAACATCTTTTTCTTTACAATTATCTATATCTCCTCCTAAATCTCCTCAGAATCAGCTTTGAGTTAAGGAATAGAATAGAATAAGAGAGTTGGAAGGGACCTTGGAGATCTTCTAGTAGAAGTCCCGGCTTAAGTAGGAAACCCTACACCACTTCAGACAAATGGTTAAGGAAGTTAAGAAATAATCAGGGGAAACATCCTAGGAGGAATTAGGAGAAAAGGTCAGATTTATTGGGGTGGCTTAATTTCAGCAGAGATTTGTGAAAACTGAAACAATTTTGAAACAAGCTCCTTCTTCCATGGTGTAATTTGGAGCAGCTGCTCCACGGTGTCTATCTGGTGGGTGGGACCCCCACTCGGCCTGTTCCTCAATCCCAGAGTTGAGATTTTGGAGATAAACCCCTTGCTTAAAGCTTCCCATACTCTTATTAAATGCTCTTCTTGCTGAGACGGGAAAGGTTGGGATGCTTCAAGAATGGCTATTTTGCTGCCCCAAAGTCCCATCAGCTTGCAAGGGCTCTTTGGGTGGATCTGGTATAGGCGTAGGTTCGCAGAAAACAGAGGCCTAAAGTACTTTAGTGCTAGATCACACAAGACCAGAAGTGCAAGATCTCAGGCTACTCATCTTGCGTGATCTCACACTGTAGTAGTTTAGGTCTGCATTCTTTTAAGAACTGAGGAGTGCACGAGATCCAGGGCAAAAGTCTTTGAAAATGAAGAGGCCTTCCCTCACTTTTCAAAGCCTTTTGCCCTGGATCTTGTGCAGGCCTTGGTTAGCAGAGACCAGAAGCCTAAAGCACTTTAGTGCGACATCACATGAGATCAATAGTGCTAGATTTCCCACTACTGATCTCACGTGTCTCTCACTACTTCAGGCCTCTTTTTTCTGCAAATGCAGCAAAGTAGGCAAAGGAACCAAGGGTTTCGCCAATTCGTCACAAGGTACTGTATTTTTTGGACAATGACGCACTGGACCATAAGATGCACCTAGGTTTAGAGAAAGAAAACAAGGGAAAAAAATAGTTTTTGGCCTCCGTGCCTCCCATTTTTTCCCTCCCTGGCATCCAGAAGCACGCTGCAGGCCAAAAACAGGCTCGTTTTTGGCCTCCCAAAACCTGTGCATCCCGTTTTCAGCCTTTCCAACGCCAGGGAAGGCACAAACGGAACCCATGGAGGCCTCCAGAGGCTAAAAGGGGGCCCGTTTTTGGCTTGCAGAGTGCTTCTGGAGTCTAGACACCAGGGAGGACAAAAACCAGACACATGGAGGGTTTGGGAGGCCAAGAACAGGCCTGTATACACTCTATAAGATGCACAGATATTTCCACCCACTTTTTTGGGGGAGGGAAATTGCGTCTTATAGTCTGAAAAATATGGTAAGTCGTGGCACGGTGGTGTGGGAGAATAGGTAGGGTGAATGTTGCAGTGCCTCTGCTATCATTCATAAGTATGAACGACAGCCATGGTACTGCAACACTCATAATTTTGGGACTGGGTCTCAAGTACTTAGGGGAGGGCTGGTTGTAACTTGGAACAGTCACTAGGTCAACTGTCGTAACTTGGGGATTACCTATACCCTAGGATGCTCTGAATCACATTGAAGAGGCCTCTGTCCTTGAATTGGATTGGGAGAATGCTCTTCCGTGGCCTCAGAGTGAAAGTTCTGTTCTCACACAGTTTGGGAAGGTTCCAGAGGACAAATGACAACACGCTCCTCTCACACAACCTCCAGAGGACACATAAAAGCATACCTCATTCTTTTCAGCCTCCACAGATAAGTTCAGATAGAAATGGGGAAAAACAGATAAGAAATAGCATAGAAAGCACCTAAGCAAAGAGACATCGACTCTTTCCTTCCTTGGAGCACGAGAAGGCCAAATCCTTTCCTTCTTCCACTCAGGAGACAATATCTGATTAGTAGCTTTTAAATAAAAAACTAACTATAATCTCTCTTCTTGATTGGGGACTAGAAAACTCTTACCCAGAGAGATCATGTTCCTGTGGTTTTCAAGCATGACTTCCGAATACAGCTTTTTTTGGTCAAGATCCAGCTGAGACCATTCCTCCTCAGAGAAACACACAGCCACCTCCTCAAAGGACACCAGACCCCCCTGGACATGGAAAAAAGAACATTCATCCTCATCATTGATTTAGACAGGATAGAAGGGGAATTCATCAAATTTGCAGACAAGACCAGATTGACAGGAATACCAACACTCCAGAAGATAAGCTCGAGATATAGAAGGATCGACAAGATTGGGCCCCATCTAACAAAATGAAATCAACAGTGAGAAATGTAAGGTTCTATATTTCTATATTCTATATTTATGCACTGGCATAAAATAGGTGATACCTGGCTCAACAGTACTAAGTGCAACAGGTATCTTGGAGTCCTAGTGGACAGCCACTTAAACACGAGTCAGCAGTATGCTACAGTTGCCCTCCAAAAAAACCTCCAACAAATCATAGGTTGCATTAAGAGATAGAATCAAGATGATATGAAGTGTTAGTACCACTTTAAAATGACTTTGTAAGACCACACTTGGAATATTGCATCCAGTTTTGGTTGCAAGGTGTAAAAAAAATCTTGAGACTCTAGAAAAAGTGCAGAGAAGAGCAACAAAAGTTATTAGTGGACTGGAGGTTGCTGTAGAACTAAAGAATAGTTGCTGTAATTGGGGATGTCTAGTTTCATGAAAAGAAGGACTAGGGGGTGACATGATAGCAATGTTCCAAGAAGCAATGGATGGAAACTATTCAAGGCGAGAACCAACCTACAAGTAAAGAAAAATTTCCTGACAATGAGAACAATTAATCAGTGGAATGACTTACCTCCAGGAATTGTGGGTGCTCCAACACTGGAGGTGTTTATATGAAGAAATTGGACAGCCATTTATCTGAAATGTTATAGGGCTTCCTGTCTGAGCAGGGAGTTGGACTAGAAGACCTCCAAGATCCCTACCAACTCTGTGATTCTATTCCATTGTTCCCAAATTCCCAAAGCAAAGATATGCACTAAGTTAAATGGCTGTGTGTAACACAAGTTCTAATTTTAGGTGAACAAATCGGCAAATCTGAAAATTGCTTTCGCTGAAGAAATATTTGGAGAAGTTTTATCAAGTTCATTGATTCTGCAAAACCTTCAGTGCTTTTCAGTAAAGTAATCCCACTTCTGAATCAACTGATCTATCGCTCTACCATTGATTGATCCAGTAGTCTGAGCCATTGGCTGAAAGGAAGAAAACAAAGAGGAGAAAATTCCCTGGGAAAGTCATTTCTCAGCCTTTGCAAAGCGGGAATGTTTGATCTCCTAATCGAGGTGCAAATCAGAGGATTGGAAATTATTTTGTAGCCCAAAGTACCGTGATTACATGCTCAACATGGCCACTCCCTTTGGATTTTAATAGTCTGCTTTATTTTTTAATATGGTTTGCTTATTTTTGAACTACAGATTATAAATGAGGCTTTTTAAAAATGGTAATATGAGTATTTATTTATTTTTCATTAGCCTTGCACAATTCCGAGTCAAAGAATAACCCCCCCCCCCCCCCAAAAAAAAATGGTTCTCTAGCAGTTCCTGCCACTGTGATAAGTTTATTCCTATTTCTTGAAGGACCTTTAAAAAATTGCTTCTTGTAAGACTTATTACACGAAACCGGAGAGTTAAAGGGTAGGAATCAAGTACAGATCCAAGGAAAGGAGATAGCATGGTGGCCCTATGCACAAATATAAATGCATTATAAAAAAGATAAAGAACAATCTGGCTTTAATATGACTCAGCAAGAATTAGACAAGATTTGGCATGGAGAGGAAAGGAAAATGATTAGTATAATATACAAGTATCTTTTGGACTATAAATTAAAAGAAGAAACAGTCAAGGAATGTATAATAATTTGGGCTAAAAACGTGGGCCACAGTATTGAATTAGACAAGTGGGAACATATTTGGCAAATAAATTACAGATTAACCATGTGAGTCTCGTACAAAGAGAATTTGTATAAAATGGTTTACCGTTGGCATCTGCCACCTGCGAGACTGGCTAAGATGTTCCCAAATCTCCTGCCAAATTGTTAGAAGTGTAACTGCGTCTAGGGAACATACTTTCACATGTGGTGGACGTGTCCATGTGCTCAGAAGTTTTGGAAAAACATTAGAAATTGGATACTAAACATAACTAAACAAGATGTAAAACTTGAACCGGAAACCTTCCTGCTAGGCATGTTAGATTCAAAAATGGGAGAAAAACACCAAGATTTAATCTTGCACATTATAACGGCAGCCAGAACAAGTTATGCACAAAATTGGAAATTATCTACTACCCCCTCAGAGGAGATGGTCATCAAAAAAATTCACGAGTGCACAGAGACGGATAGCCTAACTAAATTACTAAAAAATAAGCAAGATAGTGATTACTATAAAACATGGAATTGTTGGTATGAATTGTTAAAGAAAAGGCAATACCTGACAACTGGATAAGTTAAGAAATTATGGAAGACATGCATTTAATCATAAAGTATTTTGTGAAATTAAAGCATTAAAAGAACAAAGAAGGTACTGTAACAAGGCAGAGCACGTCAATATTAGGGGGATAAAAAAAGTGTAACCATTGTTCAACTTTTGCTGCAAAATGTATATATGTATATATGTGTGTGTGTGTGTGTGTATGTATGTGTGTGTGTATGTATGTATGTATGTATGTATGTTTTCTGAGGTTCTCGCGGGTATTTGTATGTGGATCTTTGGTTATTCAGGTTTTCTCCCGCGTAAAATTGGAAGTATCTAGGCGACGTTTCAATGAAGTCTCATTCATCATCTTCAGGCTTGCGTCTTCGGCTTTGTGCTTCTCGAAGTAATGTGAGCTTGCAGCTGCTTCTTCCTTTTAACTGCTAGTGGGGGTGTGACTTGATTGGGTGGGGACTTGGCTGTGTTCTGATTGGGTGGGGGTGTGTTCTCATTGGTTGAGGGGTTGGCTGTGTTCTGATTGGCTGGGGGTGTGTTCTGTTCAGGTGGGGGTTGGTTGTGCTCTAACTAAGACTAACCTGAGCACAACCAAGCCCCCACCTGAACAAGAGATGGATATGTATAATAATGATGCTACTGTTAATGTTACGATTAATTCTTTTTTAAAATGTAAAAGAACAATAAATTTTATTTTTTTTAAAAAATTGCTTCTTGTAAACTACAAGATGGAAGAGAACCTAGCAGAGCAAGATAACCAGAGGTAGCTATGCTGGCTGACAGCAACTTGAACCTGCTATTCTGCTCTCCATGTTGTGGAAGAACACAAAAATAATCCAGGCCAAACGAGGGGGGAACAGAAGGAGAGAGCCTTCTGCACACCTGCTCCACTTCCTGAAGGGAGAATAGAAATCTAATATCTTTTCCCTTTCTTACTTGATTGGGAGGTTCAACCACTGTTTCATTTCCCTCATAAAAACCAGGAAGCGTCATTCTTTGTTTCTCTGTAAGGAATAAATAATTTCCAAATGCATAATTAACAAAATAGGAGGTGTAGGAGAGAAGAGAGAGCGAAGGGAAGACAAATGGGTAATTGGAGGGTCTTCCATTACCTCCTGAGGTGTCCTGACTTGGATCTTCCCAAGGGATCCTCCTGAAAAATAGCTCCTGAGGGGGATTTGATGGGTTCTTCTTTCCGTCAGGATCTCTGATCTCCACAGTGCAGAACTTCAAATAGGAGAAAGGAAGGAAGAAGCAGAATTAATGTACGTCACATGACACAAAGTGGATTCTTGTATTTGGAGCACAACTTCAAAGCCCCCAATATCCATCCCTGTGGCTGAGTGAGAAAACAATGGAACAATGTCCTACCAGAATTGGAGAATTGCTACATATTATGAACGGTGGAGAAGTTTGGGAAGGAGAGCGAAGCATTCAAGCACTCTTATTTATTCCCTTCCAAGCTCCCTAAAGTCTCCCACCTGCCACTGGAGCTGCTCCTCTGCTCCTCCGCCTGGCTCAGGAGGAAGCCTTCCGCCAGGGCCACCGCCTGGGAGCTGCTCTCTGCTCCACACTCCCGCACCCAGCCCTCCATCTCTGGAGGCAGGAGAGCCAGGAGCCGCTCCAAAACCACCAGGTCCAGCATCTGGGCTTTGCTGTGCTTTCCTGGGTTCAGCCATCGCCTGCACAAGTCATGGAGTCGGCTGCAAAGTCCTCGGGGACCCTCAGCCTCCCGGTATTGGATGGAGCTCCAGGGCGGAACTTCTGAAGGGAGGAGGGTTCCCTCCTGCAGGACCTTCTGCGTGGTTCTGGTCCAGCTGTCCCCACAGCCCCCAGGCTGAAGAGCCGTGGGGCCTTTTCCACTCCCCTCCTTGGCCAAAAGGGGTGTCTCCATCGTTCCTCTCTCCGGCAGAGCAGCTCCAAAGGACTCCAGGGACTTTGGGGATCTCCAGGGGCCTCTTCTTTCACGGGACCATTTCTGAGGCTGCAGAATGGATCCCTGCTGGTTCTTCCGCTCCCTTCCTTCCCCCACAGAGGAAATCCTGGCTGCCGAGGTTTCCGAGGTTCCGGATCTGGGACGGAGAGAAAAACCTACGCCCAGGATCAGAAAGGGGGATTCAGCCACTGGATCACCTTCCCCCAACCTGCCCGCAGCCCCAAGCGGCTCCTCTCAGCGCAGGGCCCAGAGCGCGTTCATAAATCAGGGCCGGGAAGGAGGCATCTGGAGGGGACGCCCCCTCCCCGCTTCTCTCCCCCTCCGAGGATGGGGTCCTCGGGGAGCCCGGTGAGAATCCGGCCTCCTCCTCCTCGCCCGGCTTCTCTCCTCTCCTGCTGGGCCTCCGCCAGCTCCCCCTCCTCTCACTTGGCATGGAGAGGGCGGCCGGGGAGCATGGGACCCGGAAAGAGGACCCCCCACACACCTGGGGCACGTCTGAATGTCTCCTCGCCAGACTCTCCCGCAGCCTCTCCAACTCCTCCGGTTCTCCAGTGGTTGAGGAGAGCGAGTGCGGCGTCCTAGAGGGTGATGTCCTAGCTCAGTGATGTCACTTCCTTCGCCGCCTACTCTGTAAACGCAGCCGTGACGTTCGCCCTCCAGTGGCCCAATGGGGAAGCGCCTACGCTGTTTGAGATTTTTACCTCAGGATGTTCCTGTCTTCTCCGCTGCGACTGTTAAATACATTTATATTGATATAAAAGTACAAGTTTGTCTCCGTGTCTCCCGCTTCCTTTGGGCAGCAGCTGCGCGATTCCCCCACATTCAATCTCTTCAGCTGCACCTGCCAGTCGTGGGTTCCTATGCCCCGCCCCGCGAAAGAGCTGCCTGCCCTCCAAGGCCCTTCACACTTTTCCCGAGAGAGCTGAGGGGAGGATTCCCCTGGGAAAGTGGGGGTTGGGGGGAGGTTTGGGAAGAGGATCCTGCTGGAGAAGGAAGGACCCCTGCGGATCTTCTCCGCCTCTTCCTGGCTTAGCTGAGGGGTTTTCCGCGGTTCGTTAGGATTCGTGTGTGTGTGTCTGTGACCCCCAACTCTTCCCTGCTATGGGGTGCCCCTCCCCCTTCTCCTCCAGCGCAGAAGCTCTTCCCACGGCAGGAATCTCCACATGCGAAGTGAACGGGGGGTGGGGGGGCGGAGGAAGGGGGTGTCCCGGCCAGATGCTTCCAGCCCCAGAGGAGGAATCGGGGCTCTGAATTGAGGCGAGGAAGCGTTTTTTGACTTTTGAGCTGGGAGGGGCTAGAACGAGCGGCAGCACCAATGGGAAGTCTCCCTGCTTGAGCGTCATCGGTCTCCGGGCAGAGTCCTTTGTGACTTCACCTGAAGGAGGAGAGGTCGTTGCCCGCGGAGAAAGTGGGAGGGGGATCCATTCAGTCTTGGGGGGAGGCTCATGCTGTTCGTGTTTCCCCTCCCCCGCAAGGTTGTGGTTTTTCTCTGAGTTCTCCCTGACACCCCCACACACATACACACAGAGCAGCTCTTCTTTCTCCCACCCCTATCAGCCGAAGAGGTGCTTGGGTTTTGCTTCCTCAGCTTGAAGCGCTGGACTCCTCCAAAGCGGAACTGAGGAACTGGCCAGGATCCAGCAGGCAACAAGCCTGGATTCTTCAGGGACTGTCCTCCTCCGCCCTATGGCTGAGTCTCCAGGTGGGGCAGCCACAAGGTCCTGTGACCCACTGGAAGTGGCTGAATGGGCCCTTCCTGACAACCTGATTATAAGAGATCTCTGGTTCTTTTCTCCATCAGTTGAAGCAGATTGAAGAAAGTAGTTGTGCTGTCCCAGCCAGTCTATGGGAATTGGATAGTTACTTAGGAATTATGAGCTGTCCCCTTAAGGGAATGCATCATGGTAAATGTAGTTAAAGGTATCCTGGGAAATGAGAAGTGTGGGAGAAAGAAGGGGGGAAGGAAAAAGTTATTCAGCACAGTAAAATACAAAGTGAAATTACAGCCTCAGCTTTTACTTCTATTATACATTCTTACTAAATTTATTACATTTCTATTTTTAAAAAACCTCAAATTTAATCAGGAAATCCCAGTTGAGACTTCATTTTTTTCTTCCTCAAGCACAAAGTCCAGAAATGGTTTCCAGGTAGAAACACAGCTGCATCTCTTCTTCTCTCAGATGGAAACAGTTATTTTTCCATCACTTTTTTCTTCCATCCTGCCTCCATCGTGGGGATGGAAGGATCTTTCCATGTTTGCATATCAAGAATTCTGGCTGGGATCTTTCTGGATCTGGTGACCTCCAGTCTTGGCTGAGCTCCAGGTGGTTTTCGGGCGAAGTGGCTGCCAGGTGGAGGGTTGCAGCCATAGCTCTGAATGGGGGTCTCTGCTGAGCAGGAGAGATTAGCGGAGGAGGGGGCTGGAGGGTCAAGCAGTCCCAGAGTCCCTGGGGGCAGTCTAGATGGTCTCCACACCTTCCCTCTCCCCACAAATGACAAGGGGACCCTGAAATGAAGCTGGTGTGTGTGTGTCTCAGCAGGAGAAGTTCCAGGTTGCAAGTTCTCCTCCTTCCAACCTGCCACCTTCAACCTCCATTTCTCAGAATTTGCACACACAAAAAACCCAACAACCCAGAAATTCATCAGCTACTGAAGAAAAGAAAAAAAACAGCCTTTTGCATCTGAGAGCAGGATTAAGTCATGAGGGCTGGAGAGAAGAGATAGGGAACAAAATTAGAATATAAACCAAAACCTTCAGTTTAAATAAAGGATTTTCAGAGGGTCTGCAGGAAAACACAGGGTGGGCTTTCCCCCTTCCTCCCTTTCAGCCCCCTCCCCACAGTAGGGGTAAGTCAGGGACAGATAGAGGGAAAGTTTACCCCCACTTTCAGGGAGGAAAAGGCTGGGAAGGACCAGCAATTCATCTTCTTCCAGGGTTTATGGAATTCTCCCTAATAAACTTATTTAGGAGGTTAATCAAGAGAGGGAGCTCCCTTCCCCCCCCTCCCTGCAAATGTTCTAGATGAACCAAAAAGACGGGGTGGCACAAAAGGAGTGGGGGAGGTCACTTGGCCAGAAATTGTGTGAAATGTCACAAGGAAAAGTGGGGGGGGGGGAGGAATCAGGAAGAACAGCCCACAATCTTGGGATGCTGCATCCTAAGGAGCTCCCACCTTCCCTTCCTTTTTGTAATTCCCCAAAACTTGGAAGAACCCTGGGTGAGATTTTGATTTGTGAGTGTTTTCGTTTTCGATTGCAATGTAAAATTTCAAAAATTTGCTTTATCCTCAGCAAGGAGGTTTTGTTCAGGCACATTTAAAGAATTTCAAATCCACCTGTAACTTGAGGGGGGGATTCAGATGGGGGGGAAGAAGAGAAACTCACCTGCGGGAGGTTGGGTGGGAGTGGCTGGAAGGAGAAAAAGAGCCAATGAGGATCCTTCATGGGCTGGAGGACTCAGGAGGTCCCCCTCCCCATCAATAGCCCATAATAGGTTGCATGATCTTCCCTTAATAGCCCCTCCAAGAACAGAAGTTCCCAAATATATTCCTCAGGAAGAACCTGTTGGCCACCTGCTGACCTCGATGAGAGGCCTCCCCTGGATGTTTCCCTCCTGACAGCCTCTTCTCTAGACCCCAGACTCACCTTTCTTGCTCTTCAGGTAGGAGAAGAGCCCCATAACCAGGAAGGCCACTCCTATCACAGCCCCCATGATCCCTGTCCAGAGTTTGCTCCTGGCAGAGCTGGAGGAACAGGGTTCTAGGGAAGGAGAAGGAGCCTCACTTGAGCAGGAGGATCAGGCCCACCTTCCCCCAGGAGGGTCCATTCCAGCTCCCCCCACAGGGAGGGTCTCTCCCCCTTCTCAGGGCAGGACCCCACTAGACGGTGATGGGTCCTCCAGGCTGGCATGCTCCACCTGGCAAGTGTAAATGCCCCCCCCCCCTGGGGCTGGGTCTCCAACATCACCTGGAGCTGGAAGGTCCAGTCTCCATTCTGGAGCTCCTCCCCAAAGGCCACGCCCTCCTCCTCCAGCTTCCCGTTCTTCAGCCACTGGATCTCGATCTCCAGGGGGTAAAAGCCCATGGTGATGCAGAGGAGGATGGTGTTGCAGGAAGCAGGGTCCATCTTGGTGGGGGAGATGGTGACGGTGGGCTTGGCTGGAGGGATGGAGGAGAAGGAGGCTCATGAGAGACACAGGAGGGTCCGGAACAGGAGACCAAGTTGCTTAGTTCAGGCCAGGATCCCTTTTCACTCCTGAACATATTCTGTCTTTTGAGTCATCTTCCAAAGTAAATTGCAGCAAGAAATTAAAAGGGATCCTGAAAAAGGGAAAAAAGGGAAATCCTTCCTGATTGGGATCAGTTGCAGTCTTCAAAAAGGAAGAATTCCCCAAATAGGCAAATCCGACAGGGATAAACGCTAGAAACGCCCAGAGGTGGAAGGAACCTTCTGCCAGATGTGGTGGAGATGGAAAGAAATAACTGAGAAGACGGGAAGGACAGAAAAGCAGGATTTGGAGGATTCTTGGGATCTCCTTGAAAATGAAACCACACTTTTAATTAGGTGTAACACCACTTTTGTTTGTTTGTTTAGTACATTTAGTTATTAAATTTATTTGCCAAAAGTGGCCCAACTATCCCAAAGTCTTACAGACCCTCTCCAGGCTGTGACTGCCACCTGCTCTTCGGGAGTCCAGGAGAATCTCCAGAATTGGGAACTGAATATACAGAATATAGAGGAAAATTCAGAAATGGTGAGAAGAAGAAGAAGAAGAAGAGAAGAAGAAGAAGAGGAAGGAAGAGGAGGAAGAAGAAGAAGAAGAAGAAGAAGAAGAAGAAGAAGAAGAAGAAGAAGAAGAAGAAGAAGAAGAAGAAGAAGAAGAAGAAGAAGAAGAAGAAGAAGAAGAAGAAGAAGAAGAAAGAAGAGAAGAAGAAAAGGACAAAGACAGGGAGGAGTTAGAAGAAAGAGAAACCAGTGAAATGGATCAAAAGGAACATAAGTTTGACAATATTGGCTAAAAAAAAGATTGAAAATGTATTTGTCTAAAAATGAGGTGTAAACATGTTGAAAATATGATTAAGGAAGATACAGAAATTTTTAATGAATTAATGAATTAAATCTTCTTCTTCTTCTTTTTCTTCAGCGTTTGTCTCGCGCTCTGGCGAGGTCCGCTAATGTCCTTGAGTACTGCTTCCACGCCTCTCTGTCTGCCACGTATGTCGGGTCTGCCTTCGCGATCTCTAGATCGGCCTTGATCGTGTCCATCCAGCGTTGCTTAGGTCTACCACGCGGTCTCGCTCCTCCGACAATCACCTTCATCGCAGATTTGATGATGGATTCTTCCTTGGCGCGACTCACATGGCGAACCATCGTGGCGGGACTGCCTCATGACCGTGGGGATGGGCACGACGTTGAACCGTCTGCGCACTTCTTCATTCCTGCGCGATCGAGTAGGGTGAGGCCTACCGACCATCGGAGCATTCGCATCTCCATTGTCTGGAGTCTGCTTTCGACTTCTTTGGTCGTCGGCCAGCACTCTGCGCCGTATATGGCCACGGCGCACCACAGAGTTATAGATTTTTGCCTTCAGGCGCATCGGCATCTTCTTGTCACAGAGGGACGCCCGTGACGGACTTCCATTTGCCCCACGCTGCGTTGATCCTGGCTGCCACCTCAGTTTGTAGTAGGCCTTCTTCCCCAAGAGTAGTTCCCAGGTACTTGAAGGTGGAGGCGCGCGGTAGCTCCTGCCCGTTCACGTGGATGGAGCCTGTCGTTTCGTTGTCAGTGGTCAGGTATTCGGACTTCTTTAGGTTCAACCGGGCCCGAACTGCTCGAGGCGGTCGTGCCACTGTTGGACTAGGTGCTCAAGTTCAGCCTTGCGCAGGTTGGCCAGGAACACATCATCGGCGTGAGAGCAGCGTCCATGGGGCGGGCGTGTGCAGGTCGTGTGTAATTGTGTCCATCACCAGAATGAACAGCAGTGGTGAGAGAGCAGAGCCCTGGTGTACGCCGACGGTGATATTGAACTCCTCTGATATCCCAGCTGCCGCTTTTACACGGCTTTTGTGACATCTGTATAGGAGTTGGACCCATTATGACGAGTAGCTCGGGCACGCCGTGATCTCGTAGTGCGTACCAGATGAGATCGTGCGGGACTCGGTCGAAGGCCTTTTCCAAGTCCAAGAAGGCGGTGTGGGCGGGATTTTCTTCTCTCTGTGAGCCTCCATCAGCATCCGCACACCGAAGATGGCATCGGTGGTGCCGCAGTTCTTGATGAATCCGGCCTGGTTGGCGCTGATGTCGGCGATGTCCCGAATGCGCTTATCGAGGCGCGTTCGAAGATCTTCATAGTGTGTGACAGTAACCTGACCGGTCTGTAGTTGGAGCAGTCCGCTGGGCTGCCCTTTCCCTTCCAGATCGGAACAGTGGTGCTGCGGTACCAGTCGTGTGGCACTATTCCCGTGGAGGCGATGTTGTTGAACAGCTCGCACAGCCACAATGCCGAGCCGGTAGTGCCTTTTTCCAGAAGTCGGCAGGGATGTCGTCTGGTCCTGTTGCCTTACCGTTTTCATGGCCTTGATGGCGTCGGTGACCTCGCTGGCGTGAATACCTGAGACTGGGCCTTCGGACGGGGTCACCTCGCGGGGTTCGTGGGTGTGGGAACTCCTCGGTGGAGATCTTCTCAGTATTGCCGCCACCTCTCGGCAGCGTCTCTGGGGTTGACGATCAAATTTCCCCTTTTTCGTCGTTGATCCCATGAAACTGGTCAATGTCCAGGGTCTTCCTGTGTCTGCTTTTGGCTAGGCGGTAGATCTCATTCTCGCCTTCTCGCGTGTTCAGCTTCTCGTAGATGTCATCGTAGTGGGAGCTTCTGGCTGTCGCTACTGCTTTCTTGGCTGCCTTTTTGGCCGCCTTGTACTCGCAGAGCTTCTCGCTGGTCTTCTCCTGAAGAAAGGCCTTGTAGAGCCGTTTCTTCAGGTGCACGGCATCTTGTACTTCCGGTGTCCAGAGCCATGTATCTCGTTCGATGCGTCTCCGTCCTGGCTTGGTACAACCAAGCTGTTGGCAGCCGGCAGTGTGAACAGTGCTCTTCAGCATGGACCACGCTTCCTGTGGCCCGTCGACCATCTGCAGGAACTGCTCCGGTTTGATGAGGGGTCCCGCCATCTTCTTCTGGTTCCACCACTTGATTCGTGGCTGGTCTGCATTCTTTTTGTCAATCTTGGTCTTGGGCTTGCTGATCCTGATCTTCGCCATCAGCGGCCTGTGCTGACTGCTCGATTAAATGCGGGTACACCTTGGCGTTGAGCACGTTTTTAGCGGCTCTTCGTGTGCGATGATGTAGTCGATCTGTGTGTGGTGGTTCCCATTTCTGCTATGGTAGGTGAGGAGTTGAGGTTCTCGCCTAATGAAGCAGGTGTTCGTGATGGTCATATCATGGGAGTCGGCAAAGTCCAGGATCCTCTGGCCATTCTCATTCATATCGCCTGTGCCGTGCCCACCGTGGCACTGGTGTCCGTTTTTGTCCCGCCCTACATGACCATTCAGGTCGCCAGAGATGATGATGTCGTCTTCATATGGGATCTGCCTGAGTTGGATGTCGAGCAGTTCCCAGAAGGTATCCTTCTCCTCCTCGTGACATCCGGTCTGAGGGCGTAGGCGGACAAGATGTGTAGGCGCTGCCTCTCGGTCGCTACGACGATTATCATCAGTCGTTCTGTGAGGCGCTTAACTTCTGCAACGGAGCTTTGCCAGCTGGGACTGACAACCACAGCTACACCGCCGCGGTTTTCCTTACAGCTGGTGTATATGATCTTATAGCCGTCTATAGTCGTAGCCTTGTTGCCCTTCCAGCGAGTTTCCTGGAGGCAGCAGATGTCCAGCTTCCTGTCCCGCATGGCCCTGACGATCTCGGTCGAGCGTCCAGTCAGCGAATCCACGTTCCAGGTGGCCACCTTGAGCGTCTGGCAATCCTCTGTTCCCCGCTTGCGATTTTTCACACGGATCGGGTAGTCTCCGTGCGCGTCAGACCCGGACGCGGCCGTCATAGCTTTCTCACACGGTGCAAGTGCGCCGTGCTTTCGCGTGGACCATTTCGTTGATTTTTGGCGCAGGCCAATGGTCTCCTGCGCCCGTCGGTTCCCCGAGAGCGGTAGCATTGGGCGTGTGTTCAGTAGTGGACGTTTCCACCATGTTGATGCGGCATTTGAGTACTCCAGCCGGCCTGTCGCGTGGGCCTGTCGTCGGAGGGTCTGCTCTCAGTTACGGTCAGCGATTTAACGGCTTCGCGCATCCAGGGGACACCACTTGGAGGTGGCAGACCGCTCGTCCCCCGAATTAATGAATTAAATATTCTGTTATATCTCTTATATTCTATTATATTTGTATAAGGCAATGAGGATATAGTGCTGTAAATCTGACAATATTGGCTAAAAGAAAATAAGATGGGAAATGTATTTTGGGATAGCTATAAATTAAGAGGAAACTTTGAATGATAAATGAAATGATATGAATAGATTAAACTCTAAACCTGTTGAATATATGATTAAGGAAGATAGAGAATAAACAAAAATAAAAAGGCTGATATGAAGTAATTTATGAGAATTTGAAGAAGAAAATATGATAATAGATAATGATGTGATGTTAGAAAGTTGTATTTGTGATTATGGACATGATTGATTTAAAGTGTAAAACACCTGGAGCCACCGCCCACACCGGCAGCATCAGGGAGACCCCAGTAGAGCCCAGGGATGCTGCCCCACAAGGGCCCCCAAAGAGAGGGGAGGAAGACGCGGAGGCTCCCAGCCCCAGAGGAGGAATCGAGGGGTCTGGATTGGGATAGGAGTTTTTTCTCTCAGTGTGAGTCTTGGGAAAACCCAGAAGCAGGAGGATCAATGGGAATCCTCGTTTCTGTAGCGTCATGGATCTCTGGGCAGTGTCTCCCTGGACTTCACCTGCAAGAGAAGATAGTTCGGCGCAGAGAGAAGCGGAGAAAGTGGGAGGGGGAACATTTTCAGTCTTGGGGGACTGCGGCTCAAGGGGGGGGTCATGCCAGCCCTGGAGGGGAGTGTGGGATTCCTTTTGCCCTCCCCCCCTCAATATGGCGTGGAGTGAGGCTGCGGTGGATGAGAGAAGGGGAGGCGCAGCCCCACAGCCAGCGAGGACTTGGGGGTTGATTGGGGAACTCTTGGGCACCTTCACACACCTACACACCCGGTGGGAGTGCCCCTCCCCCAATCACGTGGGGTCACTGCCCTCCATTTCCCCCACCCCACCACCCCAAGCTTCTGCCTTTGGCTCCCTTCCTAGCAAAGGGGCTTCCGGAGGCCCGGTTTCACCCCCAGCGCTGTGGGGTTTTCTGACCCACCGCAAATGGAAGGTCAATTCTGGTTCAAGAAGGACGATTGTTGATCTGAATGGGGGAGGGGATAAGAGCAGGAGGGACCCTCCCTGTCAAGCTATTCTCCCAAAGCTCCAGAAGGCAGGAGGAGAAAGCAAGCAAGGAAACTGACCAAGGAGATTCCCTTCCTGAACGGGAGAGTTTGGGGACCTGAACGGACATCAAGTCCACCCCTCCATGCCCAGAGGAAAATCCAGCTGAGAATCGGGAAAAGAGCAGAGAAAGTGGAGGGTCCCTTCTGGGGCTGCCATGAACCCCTTTGAGCAGCAGACCGCCAAAACTGAAGGGATCCTCCCTCCCACTTTCTCCGCTTGTCTCTCTGCACGGAACTCTCCCTCCCCCTTCAGGTGAAGTCACAAAGGAATCTGCACGGAGACCGATTACGGTCACGCAGGGAGAATTCCCATTGCTGCTTCAGCTCGTTCTGGCTCCTCCAATCTCAAAAGTCCGAGAAAAACGTTTCCTCCCCTAGACACACGCGCGCACGCGCACACAAACGTCTTCATTAAATGTGAAGATTGTGCCGTGGGAACAGCTGCCTCACTGGATGATAAGGGGGGGAAAGACGCAGCCCCGCAGCCAGTGAGGAGAAGTTGGGGGTCACCCAAAGGCACCCCCCCCCCAATACGAACAGAAGCCCCGAAAAACCCTCCGCTAAACCAGGGAGAGGCGCCGTTTGGCTTCAGGGGAGAAAAAGGCGATTCGCCTCCTGGAAAGACGCGTCAGAAACATCCTGAGGTAAATCTCAAACCAGGAGAAGAAAAAGGCGGGGGGAAAGGGAAACGCCCCCTTTCCACCCGCAGCAACCAATCAGAGTGCAGATCCCCTCAGGCGGGAGCCCGCCCTCACTCAGCCACAACGGAGAGTTTGGGGCTTTTGTGCGCTTTCCTTCTCCAGCCATTAAATGGGATATTTTCACATTTAAAGGGTTCAAAAGAAAAAGCCCCCAAATGACTTTGCTTTTGTCCATGAGATTGAATTGTCAGGCTGGGGTGTTTTTTTTTAAATCTTTCACTGTACTAAAAAGAAGTCAGCATCTTTTCCCTCCTTTTTTCTCTTGTACCTCAGACTTTCTTTTCCCCTCTTTCTCCTTCCCTTAATTTCCTATTTCTATTTTTCTTTCTGTTTTCTATAATAAATAAATAAGATCTTGAGACTCTAGAATGACTGCAGAGAAGAGCAAGAAAGATGGAGGCTAAAAGAAATAAAAGTGGTTGGTGGAATTGGGTCTGTCTGATCTGAGGAAAAGAAGGACAAGGGGAGACATGGTGGCATCTTCCAATATCTCAGTGATTTCCACAAAGAAGATTTCTCTCTCCTCTCCTATAAATAAATATAGAAGCGGACCTAATTTTCATCTTTCGAGGCGGAGGTGGAGTTGCAAGAAATAACCAAATCACTCTAGAAACGGGACAGAAGAAAGAGGAAAACCTTCAAGGCATTTGGGTTCCTATAAAAGGGGGAAAAGAAGCACAGTCGAAGCCTTTGTCTGACGGAGCAATGGAGAGGACCTTTCTCCCTACTCCCAAACCCATCATCCCCGCCCTCTCCCTTCCCCCTCCCATGGGCTCCTCTTTCCCGCCCTTTCTACCATCCTGGCTCTTTGCCCCAGATCCACCAAGAGGCGCCCTCCGCCATGGCAAGGGAACTCCAGGTGCTCCCCCAGCGAAGGAAGTGACATCACTGAGCCTTGCCTCTCTAGGAGGCCGCACTCGCTCTCCTCAACTCTTGAGGTGCCGAAGAAGCAGGAGAGGCTGTGCAAGAGTCTGGTGGGGGAACATTCAGACGTGCCCTGGGGAGGGGGGGCTCTTCCTGGGTCCCATGCTCCCCAGCCGCCCTCTCCATGCCAAGTGGGGGGAGGGGGAGGGCGAAGCTGATAAGAGGCCCAGCAGGTGAGGAGAGAAGCCAAGCGAAGAGGAGCAGGAGGAGGAGGCAGGATTCGCATTGGGCTCCCTGAGGGCCCGATCCTGTCTCCGGAGGCGGGGAGAAGGGGGGGTGGCCTCTCCAGCTGCCTCCTTCCCGGCCCTGCTCAAGGGGGGGTCCTGGGCCCTGCTCTGGGAGGAGCCACTTGGGGCTGAGAGCAGGTTGGGGGAAGGGGGTCCAGGGGCTGAATCCCCATTTCTGATCCTGGGTTTTTCTCTCCCTCTCAGATCCGGAACCTTGGAGCTCTTGACAGCCTTTGCAAGCCAGGATTTCCTCTGCGAGAGAAGGAAGGAAGAAAGAGAACGGAAGAACCAGCAGGGATCTGTCCTGCGGCCCCAGAAATGGTCCTGTGAAGGAAGAGGCCCCTGGAGACCCCCCAGAGTCCCTGGAGCCCTTTGGAGTGGCTCTGCTGGAGAGAGGAAGGATGGAGACACCCCCTTTGGCCAAGGAGGGGAGTGGAAAAGGCTCCGCGGCTCTTCAGCCTGGGAGCTGTTGGGAGAGCTGGACCAGAACTGGGCAGAAGGTCCTGCAGGAGGGAACCATCCTCCCTTCAGAAAGTCCGCCCTGGACCTCCATCCAATGCTGGGAGGCTGAAGGTCCCCGAGGACTTTGCAGCCGACTCCATGACTTGTGCAGGCGATGGCTGAACCCAGGAAAACACAGCAAAGCCCAGATGCTGGACCTGGTGGTTCTGGAGTGGCTTCTGGCTCTCCTGCCTCCAGAGATGGAGGGCTGGGTGCGGGAGTGTGGAGCAGAGACCAGTTCACAGGTGGTGGCCCTGGCGGAAGGCTTCCTCCTGAGCCAGGCGGAGGAGCAGAAGGAGCAGCTCCAGCTTCAGGTGGGAGACTTTAGGGAGCTTGGAAGGGAATAAATAGAGTGTTTGAATGCTTCACCCCTCCTTCCCAAACTTCTCCCACGTTCATAATATGAGCCAATTCTCCAGTTCTGTAGGACATTGTTCCACTGTTTTCTCACTCAGCCACCCGGATGGATATTGGGGGCTTTCAGGTTGTGTTCAGAATATAAGAATCCACTTTATGTTGTGTGATGTACATTAATTCTGCTTCTTCCTTCCTATTTGAAGTGCTGCACTGTGGAGATCAGAGATCCTGAGGGAAAGAAGAACCCATCAAATCCCCCTCCGGAGCTATTTTTCAGGAGGATCCCTTGGGAAGATCCAAGTCAGGACACCTCAGGAGGTAATGGAAGATCCTCCGATTCCCCATCTGTCTTCCCTTCGCTCTCTCTTCTCTCCTATAGAATATCTCCCCCTATTTTGTTAATTATGCATTTTGGAATTATTTATTCCTTACAGAGAAACAAAGAATCAAGTTTTCTGCTTTTTATGATGGAGACCAAACAACGTTTGAACCTCCAAATCAAGTAAGAAAGAGAAAAGACATTAAATTTCTATTCTCCCTTCAGGAGGTGAAGCGGGTGTGAGATCTTCTAGTCCAACCCCCTGCTCAGCCAGGAAGCCCTTTAATGTTTCAGATAAATCACTGTCCAATTTCTTCATAAACACCTCCAGTGTTGGAGCACCCACAATTTCTGGAGGGAAGTCATTCCACTGATTAATTGTTCTCACTGTCAGGAAATTTCTCTTTACTTGTAGGTTGGTTCTCTCCTTGAACAGTTTCCATCCATTGCTTCTTGGAACACTGCTATCATGTCACCCCTAGTCCTTTTCATGAAATTAGACATCCCCAATTCCAGAAACCGTTCTTTATATGATTCAGCCTCGAGTCCACTCATTATTTTTGTTACTCTCATCTGCACTCTTTCTAGAGTCTCAAGATCTTTTTTTGCATCTGGCAACCAAAACTAGATGCAATTTTCTAAGAGTGGACTTACCCGTATAAAGTGGTACTAACACTTCATGTCATATTAATTCTATCCCTCTTAATGCAGCCGATGATTCTGTTGGTGTTTTGGGGGGGCAACCGTAGCATAGTGCTGATTCATGTTAAAGTGGTTGTCCACGAGGACTCCAAGATCCCTGTTGCACTTACTACTGTTGAGTCAGGTATCACCTATTCTATGCCTGTGCATTTCGTTTTTCTTTCCTAAATGTAGAACCTTACATTTCTCAATGTTGATTTCGTTTTGTTAGATGGAGCCCAATCTGTCGATCCTTCTTTATCACAAGCTTATTTTCTGGAATGTTGGTATTCCTGTCAATTTGGTCTTGTCTGCAAATTTGATGAGTTCCCCTTGTCTAAATTAATGAGGAAGATGAACACATCTTGTGAATCCTCCTGTTCTGTTCTTTTTTCCATGTTCAGGAGGGTCTTGTGTCCTTCGAGGAAGTGGCTGTGTATTTCTCTGAGGAGGAATGGTCTCGGCTGGATCCTGACCAGAAAGCGCTGCATTCGGAAGTCATGCTTGAAAATCATAGGAACGTGGTCTCTCTGGGTAAGAGTTTCTTAGTCCCCAATCAAGAAGTAATTTTGTAAACTCATCAAGGAGAGAAGCAACTTAGAAGTAAGGAGAAATTTCCTGGCAGTACAATTAATCAGTAGAACAACTTGACTCCAGAAGTTGTGAATGCTCCCACTGGAAATTTTTAAGAAGATGTTGGATAACCATTTGTCTGAAGTGGTGTAGGGTTTCCTGCCTAAGGAGAGGGCTGGACTAGAAGACCTCCAAGGTCCCTTCTGTTATTCTATTCTATTTCTTAACTGAAAACTGACTCTGAGTGAGATTTGCATATATAGAGACAATGTAAAGAAAGAGATGTTTTCTAGATATTTTCAAAGTTTTCATGACTCATGAATATAGAAATCATCATGTCTATATCACACCCCTGTAGGCATGGAAACATACAACCTAATGGAATTTCGGAGAAATTTCAGAAGGAATTTCACTTGACTTTCTACACTTTGATCTTTTTCTCTAACCTTGTTGTCGTTTTCATTTCCCTTTTGCTTTGAAGGTTATAATGAGCAGGAGAATCAAGATTCCTGTGAACTGTTCCAAGTGATCAGTGCTAAGGATGGAACGGAGAAGTTTGGAATTCGAATGGAATTCAAAAGCAACGAGAAAAACCAGTCAAAGAATTGGAATCAGGAAAGCTCATCTTCTACTGATGCTCCGATGCAAGACTTTTTTGCCCAACAAGAGAAAATAAGGAAAAAACATAATGGGAAAAGTGTGAAGCTAATCAAAGTGAAAGTACAAGTAAATGAACCCTATTTAACCCAAAACAAAGGAGAAGATGCTATAAGAAGACACAATGGAGGAAATTACAATGGAACATTAATTCTTTCTCTTGGGAATAACTTCCTTACATCTGAAAAGGTGATTGACACAAAAGACAAACATAAATGTTTGGAATGTGGAAAATGTTTTAGAACAAGCAGGCACCTTACTATCCATAAAAGAACCCACACAGGGGAGAAACCCTATAAATGCATGGAGTGTGGAAGGACCTTTGCTCATAGCAGTACACTTACTTCCCATGAAAGGATCCACACAGGGGAGAAACCATATAAATGCATGGAGTGTGGAAAGACATTTGCTCAAAGAAGTAATCTTATTTCCCATAACATGATCCACACAGGGGAGAAACCATATAAATGCATGGAGTGTGGAAAGACCTTTGGTCATAGCAATACACTTACTTCCCATAACATGATCCACTCTGGAGAGAAACCATTTAAATGCATAGAGTGTGGAAAGAGCTTTGCTCGAAAAGCTCATCTTATTTCCCATAAGATGATCCACACAGGAGAGAAGCCGTATAAATGCATGGAGTGTGGAAGGTCGTTTACTCATTGCAGTGGCCTTAGAAATCACAAAACAATCCACTCAGGAGAGAAACCATATAAATGCATGCAGTGTGGAAAGAGCTTTGCTCAAAGTGGTCATCTTATTTCCCATAAGATGATCCACACAGGGGAGAAACGGTTTAAATGCATGGAGTGTGGAAAGACCTTTGCTCAAAGTCGTAATCTTATTTCCCATAAGATGATCCATACAGGGGAGAAATGGTTTAAATGCATGGAGTGTGGAAAGCCATTTAATCGTCGCAGTGATCTTAAAAGGCACAAAATGATCCACACAGGGGAGAAGCCATTTAAATGCATGGAGTGTGGAAAGACGTTTACTCATGGGAGTGATCTTAAAAGTCACAAAAAGATCCACTCCGGAGAGAAACCATTTAAATGCATAGAGTGTGGAAAGGGCTTTGCTCGAAGAGCTCATCTTATTTCCCATAAGATGATCCACACAGGAGAGAAACCATATAAATGCATGGAGTGTGGAAAGACCTTTGCTCAGGACAGTGATGTTAAAAAGCACAAAATGATTCACACAGGGGAGAAGCCGTTTAAATGCATGGAGTGTGGAAAGTCGTTTACTCGTGGTAGTGGACTTAGAAAACACAAAAAGATCCACTCAAGAGAGAAACCATATAAATGCATGGAGTGTGGAAAGACCTTTGCTGAAAGAAGTAATCTTATTTGCCATAAGATGATCCACACAGGGGAGAAGCCCTTTAAATGCATGGAATGTGGAAAGACATTTACTCGTGGCAGTGGCCTTAGAAGCCACAAAAAGATCCATTCAGGAGAGAAACCATTTAAATGCATGGAATGTGGAAAGGGTTTTGCTCAGAATGGTCATCTTACTTCTCATAAAAGAATCCATACTCAGGAGAAACTATATAGCAATAGCAATTCTACTTAAGGGGGGGAGCACTGCAGGAGGGGCCGATTGGGATATCTGACAAGGTGAGCACGTGGCGACCCAGCTTTCAATGTCTTTGTCTATGCCCGGCTACCAGATGTAACTTCTCGCTAGGGCCTTCATTTTCACTATTCCTGGGTGCCCCTCATGCAATAATCCCAGGATTCTTTCTCATAATAGATTTGGCACCACCACTCTTTCTCCCCACAGCAAATATCCCCTTAATGCTGATAGTTCCAATTGTTTGTCTTTGAATGGTTTGAATTGTTCCCTTTACAACTTGTCCCGCCACCCCTGCCATACCCAGTTCAAAACTCGCGCCAACGTTTTGTCTTTTGTGGTGAACCTTGTGATGTCCGCCACTGTCACCAAATTTGGCTTGAAACATTCTACAAGGAATATGGTAGGCGCGGGGGCAGGGTCCTCCACTAGATCTGGTAGGTGGCATCGGCTGAGTGCATCGGCATGCGGAATGCTCTTTCTAGGTATGTGCAGCAGGCAGTAGTTATACATTGCTAGGAAAACTGTCCATTTAGCATTCTTGGTGATAAAATGTTTGGTGCGGGTTTGTCTTCGGCTGAGATTATTACATCGTCAAAATACGGAATTACCCCCGGCAGACCTTGTAGCAGTCTTTCCATTATGCTCTGGAAGAGGCGGAGAGCTATGCTAACGCCAAATTGTAGCCGGTTGCACCTAAGCACGTCCTTATGTGTTACGATCATTTGGGCTTCGGCAGTGGTTGTATCCACAGGCAATTGTTGATATGTTTGTGCTAGGTCTAGCTTAGCAAAAATTCTGCCCTGGCCCAACAAATGTAACAGGTGCTGGACTACTGGCACCAGATATGCACTCTGTTGTAGGGCATGGTTGAGGGTACTCTTGTAGTCCCCTCAGATTCTGATAGACCTATCGGGTTTCACAGGGGTCACTATAGGTGTCCCCCACTTCGCGTGGTCTACCGGTTCAAGAATGCCTTGAGCTACCAGTTTATTTAATTGCTCTTCAGCTTTTGGATGGAGAGCAAATGGGACTTTCTGGGATTTGAGACGGATAGGGGCTATGTTGGGATCTAGGCTAAAACTTATTGGGGTCCCCTTATACTTGCCCAATTCGCTGCTAAAAACATCCCGGAATTCTTTTTCTAAAACATCCAAATCTTCTCCGCTGCTTGCTCCAGTTATCGCTGTTGTGTGGATACCAGTGAGGCTGATTTGTAGCAGCACGAACCACTCTCTCCCAAGGAGGCTGGGTGGGCCCCAGTCCACGATAGTCAGAGGTAGGGATCCTTTAAACTCCCTGTATTCCACATGGCAGATCTTCTTTCCCAGGACTGGCATTTCATAGCCCTGGTATTCCTTTAATATTATTTGTTGTGGCTGGAGTTGATTTCGGCGGATCGCAGGGTTGATTTTCTGGAGTGCTGTCCAGGATATCATTAATATATATGATCCTGAGTCCACTTCCATCGGCCACATCTTTCCATCAATCTTCACTTCTGTGAGGAATTTGTCGCTTTCCATAGTACCTGTGTGTGTCACACAAGTGTGATTGTAGCCACCTATTGTGTGGTGTGTTTCTTCTTCCCAGCTGCCATCTTGTCTTTTAAATTTTGCACCAAACTTCTGGCTCTTGTAATGTTTGTTCGGGGAGTATGTTCTTCGGCTCAGTGTGTCAGCTGGTTGGCTGGCTCTGCAGGCGTCTGCAATGTGGCCTTTTCTCTCGCATTGCCTGCAGATTGCTTCTTTAAAATGGCAGGTGGAGCGAGGGTGGTTTCCCTGGCAGCTTCCACATGGTTTGCTCCCCTTTCCGTTTTCGGATTTACTGTTTTTTTCCTGATGAACCTCCTCCTTTTCGCTGTTGCTGCTTTCGGAGCCGGATGGACTATGCAAGGTCCTTCTTGCCACTTGGGTGGTGTGAACCTTGCTATGTCCTTTGACTCGGATGGCTGAGGATTCAGAGGTTTCGGCTGCTTTTGCTTCTTCCAGTGCTTGCTTGAAGGAGATGTCCTCTCTAGCGAAAAGTCTCTTCTGCAGTGTTAAATCCCTAAGTCCAAGGACTAAACGATACTGGATAATTTCTTCAATGTTCGAGGACTTGCAATTTTTTGACAATTTTCTTAATCCAGCTACGAAGTCACTTATACTTTCCCCTTCTTTTTGGATTCGGGTACAGAAGTCGTTTCAGTTTGCCATGTACAATGGGGTAGGGTCAAAATGCCCTTTCAATGCCTGTTGCAGTTCATTCCAGGAGACATTTTCCAAATCTTCTGTAATGAGGGCGTCTGCTAGTTCATAGAGTTCTGAATCACAATAGGTCAAGAAGTATGCCTTCTTCCTTTTGTCAGATTCTGTTTTCATCCCATTCATCACCAAACTCTGGTTGAATCTTCCCACATACGAAGACCACTTCTCTTTGTCTGGGTTGAATGGAATGGATAGGGGTCGATAGGCCATGTTGGTTCGCTGTTGGTCTAAATGGTCAGCTGGAAAATGGCCGCGGTGCCCCATGAGGTCCTTTGTCTTCCTTAGTATCCCACCTTCGTCGCCAGTGTTAGATATGTGTAGCAAGGAAGGAATGGACCCAGCAGTGTAGAGAACTCTTTATTTACAAATGGATTCAAAAAGCAAGAATTGGGGCCAGCGCCGGCTGTTTTATAGTCGGCGCTGTCCAATACTTCAGCCGCTGATGGATCTCCGATATTCCCGCCAGTGGCTGAAACCAATAAGTGGAGTCTGAGATCAGACTCCACTTTGCATCTGACTTGGATGACGTGGTATATGTAGATGTAACATCATGCATATTTAACACGGATAAACTTAATAAAAAATACAAATAAAAAGCCTATTGTTTTAGGGGCATTACCTGTTCCACAGCCAAAATAGGCCAATTTCTGGAGAAAAACTCTGCTCTGTATCTGCACTTTTATACTGGCAAAATTTCTTCCAAAACGTTACTTGACATATTTTTCTGCTGAAAGAGACCTTTGAAATTATGGTAAATATGCAGAAGTAACAGAAGTAAGAAAGGAGCTGAAAGCGGAGGAGAAACTAGGAAAAGGCCACAGAAAGAAAAAGGGTGATCCCTTCCCATTTGGGGCCGAGGGGCGGCGAATCGAAAGGAGCCGCTTCGTCCTGACGTTCCGAGCAAGAGAGACGCGGGTTTCAAGGAGGGAATCTCGCCTGAAGCTAAGCGGCGCCGAGCGGAGGATTCTCCCGGGAAGGTGGGAGATCCGGCTCCCTCCTCAACCAGCGCAGAAACTCTTCCCACGGTAGAAATCTTCCTCTGTAAACTGAAGGGGGATAGGAAGGGGGTGTCCCGGCCAGATGCTTCCAGCCCCAGAGGGTCTGAAATGGGCGGGGGAGAGCCTTTTTCTCGGACTTTTGAGTTGAGAGGGGCCAGAACCAATGGGAATTCTCCCTGCATGAGCGTCATCGGTCTCCGGGCAGAGTCCTTTGTGACTTCTCCTGAAGGAGGAGGGAGAGTTCAGCGCAGAGAGCGAAAATGAAAGTGGGAGGGGGATCCCTTCAGTCTTGGGGGCTGCAGCTCAAGGGGGGAGTTCATGGTAGCCCCAGAAGGGACCCTCCACTTTCTTTGCTCCCTTCACGATTCTCTGCCAGGGATCCCCCCCCCTCTTATTTCCCTCCCACATTGCCTGGGCATTGACAAAATCCCCCTGGGTCAATTGCGGAAGGCAGCTCTGCTTGGAGCGGCTTCAATCCCGCGAGGAGAGCTTTCAGCCATCCGACATGCGCATACAGCCCCTTTGCCAGGAAGGGTGCCAAAGGCAGAAGATTGGGGGGGAGGGCAAAGACCCCACGTGATTGGGGGAGGGCCACTCCCACCGGGTGTGGGGGGCTGTGGGGCTGCGTCTCCCCTTCTCATCCACTGCAGCCCCCTCCACGTCGGACTGACTGGGGAGGGCAAAAGGAAGCCCACACTCCTCTCCAGGGCTTGCATGGGAAATATCCCCCTCCCCCTTCTCTGCTTCTCTCTCTGTGCTCGGAACGATCTCCTCCATCGGGTGGAGACTGCCCGGAGACTGATGACGCTGCAGAAGGGAGGATTCTCATTGGTCCGCCTGGTCTTTCTGGACACTCCCAATTCTGAAGTTAGAGGAAAACATCCTCCCACTCCCAAAATCCAGATCCCTGGTAAGGAGGGGGCTGGGCGGGGAGAAGAAGGGCTGGGAGGGGCCGTCAAGGCTCCTGGGGGAAAAGTGGGGCTGAGAGACTCCCGTAATGGGGAAAGGGGTCGCAGGCAAGAGAGGCGAGAGCCCGAGAAGCTTCAATCTCCGCGTGGTGTCCGCTCCTCCCTTGCCCCACTTCACCCAGGGAGACGAAGAGGGGTCGCTGTCCCTTCCTTGTGACCGTGGAGAGGAGGGAGGGTCGTGGGAAGGCAGCCGAACTGAGATGAGACCGAGACGGACTCCCATTGCCCCCCTACTGGTGACTGGGTGGGAGTGGGACCTTTCGGGCCCCAGTTTAGACCCGGAGCCCCCAAAGCCGGTTGCCTGGAAAGAGGAAGGAGGCGGAAAGCGAAAGAGGGAAACTGAGGCACGTTCAGACCTGAATCCACAAAAGCCACCAAAAGTAGAAGAAAAATAGAATTTTTACAGCTTCGGAAACTCCATTCCCCACCCCGTACCCCCCCCCCCCACCCCGAGGCTGTGAAGGTCAGGCAGGATTTGAGCCTCGGTCCCTTCTGGGAGAGAACTGAATTTGGGGAGGAGACCAGGACTGCCCCTCCCCATAATCCCCCACCACCCGATCAGCACCTGGGAGGGAGGGGGAGCGGGGGCGGGGAACTGATGAATGGGGGGAAGTTCTGAATTGTCCCCCTCAATTGCCCCCCCCCCAGATCTACTATTGTAAAGGGACTGGAGACCCTCCCTTTGAGGTGGTCTTTGGGGGGCTGTTTTTTGGGGGGAGAAGAAGGAGTCCCAAATACTAGAAGGGCTGGACATTAGGGGGAGGGGGAAAGTTGGAGGTGTTAGGGATAACATTGTTTACCCTAACTGGTTTGGGTAAAAATAATAAATATGGTATCATGGTTTGTTAGTTAAAGTGTGTGTAACTTTAACAGCAAGAATGTAATTAAGGGTGTGGTTGTAAAAGCACTATATATGAAGCGAGGCAAATGCAGCTCTCTCTCTCTCTGGCTTACTGGATGGATTGATGACTGCATTCTTGTAGGAGTGTTGATTTTTCTCAACGGAGAGAAGATAAGATTGGACTGATTTATTGTAAGTGTACTGACATTGGCTATTCAACACGGACTTTGCAAATAGAGTATCCCTGACAAGACTTGACTGAAATTGATATATGACTAATGGACCGTTTATATTTGACTATGCTATAATTCTTAAATGGAATAAACTATATTCTTGATAGCACAAGCGTATCTGTATTTTTACTGCGTGTTAACTAGAAAACTTATCTCACACATGTACCTGTCTTCCTATCTGACTTCGCTGAACGTTCTGTTTAGTTTGTTTTCCTTAACACCCGTTGGGGAATCCAGGCATAACACTGGTTATGGGCACAGAGAGACTGCAAAGTCAGTTTAATTAGGATAAAAACAGGTTTATGTAAAAAGTGAGATTTTGTGTTGTTACACGTTACAGTAAACAGACAGCTGTGTTTTATCAATTATAGTTTTATATCCATATAGTGAAACATGGCACAAGGCAGTCTACAAAGTTTGTCCCTTATATCCAAGCTGGATGGAACAAACTATGTTTCATGGTCTATGAAATGTAGTCTACTTCTACGAAGAGAAGGTCTGTGGAACATAATTGAAAACCCACCTAACGTAGAAGAATGGGATTCTGAAGATGAGGAAGATAGTCAAAAGATAGAAGAATTTAAACAGAAAAATGAACAAGCTCTTTGCATCATAGGACTAACATTAACTGATCAGCAACTTGTTCATATACGTGGAGAGCAAACAGCTGTTGGGTGTTGGCAAAAACTGAAGAGGATTTATGTCAAAGATAACATTGGTGCTCACATAAATCTAACACGGAAGCTTTTCCGCACGTATCTCCAAAAGAATGGTAATATGCTGAGTCATTTGAACACTATGAAAAGCATTTTCCAAGAACTTCATGAGAAGGAGTTAATTTTCTCTGAACTACACCAGGTCTACATAATTCTATCTTCATTAGACAAAAGTTTTGATGACTACGTAACTTCCCTTGAAATATTGCCTAAAGAAAGCCTAACTTTAACTGATATCACTGGCAGATTGATTGAAGAGGCCAGAAGAAGGCTTGAAAGAGATCAGTTAAGGAGGGAGCAACCTCAAAAGGAAAATAATGAATCTCCTACTGCATACGCAATTAAAAAGTGTTTTAATTGTGGAGGGAGAGGATACTTTGCAAGATTTTGTAAGAAACCAAAGCGCCAGAATGCAAGCCAGAATACTGGAAGACATCAAAGAAGAAATAAGAATTATGAGTTAGCCATGTATAGTAATGGAGTTGTAAAAAATAATTTATGGGTGGTTGACAGTGGTGCGTCCCACTGTATTACAAATGATAACAAAAAATTTGTAAAAATGTCCATGAGTTCACAGAATATCTCATTGGCAAGCGGATGGAAACTGAAGGCAAAAGGTGAAGGTATTGCTCATTGTTCTAGTATAAAGGAGAACATAAAAATGTTATATGTACCTCAACTTAAATTTAATTTGCTTTCAGTTAGAATGTTGGTTAGATTAGGATACATAGTTACCTTTAGGGGAGATACTTGTTTAATTGAAAAAGAAGGTAAGAAAATTACTGCGTCTTTAAGAGGTGACTTATATGTGTTAAATGATAATGGTTTAGAAGTGGCTAACACGGTTTATGAAAATAAGAAACCTCATAATGAATGTATTCACTTGTTACACCGACGGCTAGGTCATTTAAATTTTAAAATGATTAAGAGAACTGTTCAACTATCTAAAGGAATAAGTTTGAAACCTTGTAATAAGTATTTGCAATGTTCTGCTTGTAATCAAAACAAAAGCAAAGTTATACCGGCAAATAGAGTTGATGGATTTACTACCACAGAGCCTTTAGAGGTAGTATTTGCCGATATAATAGATCCTAAAAAGCCAAGTGTAGGTGGTGCTAGATCAGGGGTGAGCAAACTTTTTGACCCCTGTGCTAGATACATATTAAGCATAATGGACCACTATTCTAGGTATGGTTTCTGTTTTCTAATGAAGAGAAAAACTGAAACGTATACCAATTTCTTTAATTGGTTAAAATTTGCAGAGAGAAAAACTAAAAAGAAATTAGTAACTCTTATAACAGATAATGGTACGGAATTTACAAATAATAAATTCCAGAGTAGACTTAGAATGGCAGGTATTCAACATAAAAAGTCTGCACCATATAGGCCTCAGCATAATGCATTTATAGAGAGAAGAGGCCAAACACTGCAATCAATGGGAAGGACAATGTTATCTGATTCTGGATTACCTGACAATTTGTGAGGAGAAGCTATAATGTGTGGGAATCACATATTAAACAATGTTGTTAATTCAACAACAGGTGAATTACCATTCACACTGTGGCATGGTAGGAAACCTGATTTGAGTTATATTCACACATTTGGTGCACCAGCATGGGTGCATACCCCTACACAACTCAGGCACAAAGGACAACATAGAGCTAAAAGATTAATTTTTGTTGGATATCAAGCAAACCATAGATCTTATAGATTCTGGGAACCAGGTACATCTAGAGTATACTGCAGTGCTAGTGCACAATTCCTAGAACATATAGGATGGAATAGATTAGAGCAGGATTCAGATAATGATGTTATTATAGAACCCTATAAGAGGCAGAAAGATAAGACTAGTTATAAGAAAAGTCCAATTAAAGAAGTCCATGAAGAGCAAATAGAATCAGATCAAGAGGAAATAATTGATCAAGAAGAGATAGATAGTCAAGAACAGGAAATAAAGGAAAGTCCACCTGTAAGTCCTGTTATACCTAGACGCACAACACGTATAACCAGACCACCTGAAAGATATCAGGCAAGTATTGTTTGCCAAGTAAATAAAGTTCCTACTAGCATAGATGAACTTAAGATGTATCCTGCTAAGGATCAGGAGAATTGGCAAAAGGCAATGGAAAAAGAGTTAAATTCATTAAAGGAAATGAAGGTTTATGAAGAAACCAAATTACCTCCAGGAGAAAAATCCATTGGGTGCAAATGGATATTTAAAGTAAAGACTGGAAATAATGGGAAAGTAACTTATAAAGCTAGATTAGTAGCACAAGGATTTAACCAAAATACATTTGATTATGATGAGGTATTTGCACCAAATCTTAAGGCTACAACTTTAAGAGCAGCTTTAGTGTGGGCAGCTAAGAATAATTATATAGTTAACCATTTAGACGTAGAAACTGCATATCTGCATGCACCATTGCAGCATATAATATATTTGAAAAAACCAGTTGGTATAAATGATAATAAAGTAAATAGCAATGATTGTTGGAAACTCAAGAAGAGTTTATATGGATTGAAACAATCTGGCTATGAATGGAACCAATATATTGTGAAAGAATTAAACAATATAGGGTTTAAATCTGGTTTAGCAGATCCATGTATGTTTAAAAGAGAAAATAATGGAACGGTGTCATTATTATTATTTACAGATGATATTGCTTTGATTACTAAGACCAATAATGAAGCTACTGAGATTATTTCATTATTAACCAAAAGGATAAAATTAAAGCATTTAGGTGAAATTAAAAAGTATCTAGGATTGACAATAAACAAAACCACAAAAGGATTTAAGATATCTCAAGAGGATAAAATTTGCCAATTAATTAAATTGTATAAAATGGAACTTTGTAAGCCTGCAAAGACTCCAATGAGTCAGGAAATTTGCAAAATTGATGCTCAAAGTCCCAAATTTGATAAGACCATATATCAATCTTTGATTGGTAGCTTATCATATATAAGCAATTGGTCAAGGCCAGATATAGCTTATAGTATTAATCAGCTGGCACGATTTAATAATGATCCACATCAATGTCATTGGCAAGCATTAAAGAGAATTTTAAGATATCTTAAAGGAACAATGCACCATGCATTGTATCTAGAGCCAAAAGGTGATTTGAATCTTAGTGCCTATGCAGATGCAAGTTTTGCAACTGACATAAATACTAGAAAATCAACATCTGGGATGGCTATATTACTTGGTAAGACACTAATAGGGTGGAGGTCAATCAGACAACAGCATATTAGCTTGTCAACGATGGAAGCAGAATTTTCATGTCTGTCATTACTATGCACTGACTTAATTCTGTACAAACAGTTATTATTAGACATGGGTATAACTGTTAAAGATTCTATTATTGTGTACGAGGACAACCAGGCAGCTATACAATTAGCTACTAATATTGCTGTAAAGACTAGATCAAAGCATACTGATTTAAGATACTTAAATGTTAGAGAATCTGTTAAAAATGGTCTAATTAAACTTGAGTACTGCATGACGGAAGAAAACATTGCAGACCAGTTTACAAAAGCTCAAGGTGTTGTAAAATTTAAAGAGAGTTGTAACAATTATGATTTAAAGGTGTAAATGGTTATATTATTGTAATATTATTATTATTACCCAAAAGGGGAGAATGTTAGCGATAACATTGTTTACCCTAACTGGTTTGGGTAAAAATAATAAATATGGTATCATGGTTTGTTAGTTAAAGTGTGTGTAACTTTAACAGCAAGAATGTAATTAAGGGTGTGGTTGTAAAAGCACTATATATGAAGCGAGGCAAATGCAGCTCTCTCTCTCTCTGGCTTACTGGATGGATTGATGACTGCATTCTTGTAGGAGTGTTGATTTTTCTCAACGGAGAGAAGATAAGATTGGACTGATTTATTGTAAGTGTACTGACATTGGCTATTCAACACGGACTTTGCAAATAGAGTATCCCTGACAAGACTTGACTGAAATTGATATATGACTAATGGACCGTTTATATTTGACTATGCTATAATTCTTAAATGGAATAAACTATATTTTTGATAGCACAAGCGTATCTGTATTTTTACTGTGTGTTAACTAGAAAACTTATCTCACACATTTACCTGTCTTCCTATCTGACTTCGCTGCACGTTCTGTTTAGTTTGTTTTCCTTAACACCCGTTGGGGAATCCAGGCATAACAGGGGGTAACCAGAAGAGGTGGGGGTTGAGGGGTGGGAGGGTCTGGGAGACCCCAGAAGGATCCATTTGGATGTCCCCATTGTTCCCCCTCCCCATATCGCCCCCCCCAAAGGAAGAGAGAGAGGCGGAAGCATAAGATATTTGTCTTTATTTATGTATGTTACATTTTTTATGGTGTCCATCTTGTCTGAAATGGTCTGAAGGGATTCCTGCCTGAGGAGGGGCTGGACTAGGTGACCTCCAGGGTCCCTTCCGTCATTCTGTTCCATGATGTCTCCCCTACAAGGGGACTCTGGGCGGCTTAGAGGTTAAAATTGAAAACTTTATTAAAATCTCCTAATATAATATATTTAAGTGTATATTATATATATATATATAGTCGCTCCTCCCTCCCTCCATCCTGCCTGCCCCGGTCGGTCCTCCTGGGATGGAAAAGGGGGCCGGCGGGTGAAACCTCCGAGGGGATCCAGCCTGGAGGGGCTTCCAGGGAGGCAGTCGGACCCCCTGTTTCTCCGGGGCGGCCCAAGGGCTCCTCCTGCCTTGGGCGGCGGGCACAGAGAAGCGGCGGCTCCGTCCTGGGAGTCGCAGCCCTGCGAGTCTCCCTGAGGTGAAAGGCCCAGAATCTCCTCTGTTGTATATAGACATTTGCATACTCATAATACAATGTTCCGATTGGACAATCACTGCTGCCTAGCGATTGGTGGTTAACAACAAATTATGATTGGCCGCCTAAATGGCGGGAAGTTTAAAATGATGCTATTGGTTGCGAGCCGCGAGCAGCCGCTATAAAAGAGGCTGCGGCGGCTCGAGTTTAGTTGAAGTTACTGACAGTTAAATAAAGAGCTGAACTCAACTCTGGTCTCAAGTCTACTTTGTTCTGGCTATAGAACACTGGCGATGAGGATGGGAGTGTTAGGGATATACACCCTAGCAGAATGTGCAACGGTAGTCAGGCAGGCAGGCAGATATGTGAGATAAACGTTGTTGTAGCTTACACTCAGTAAAACAGATACACTGTGCCAGTTAAATAGTTTTTATTCCAGTCAGAGTTATAGCATAGTCAAACAGTCCATATATCATACACTAGTTCAGTCCATCCGGGGATTAATCAGTTGCAAAGTCCAGTGTCGAAAAAGAGGTCAGTAAACTTACAAATAATCAGTCCAGTAATATATCTCTTTTGCAGTTAGAGATATGAAGAAAATCAAACCTCTTTTCTTCTCTCAGCAATAGCAGGGAAAACACGCAGTTATCACCATCAATCCATCATTGTCAGCAATCCAGTAAAAGCCAGCAAACAGTGAGCTCTCTTGCTCCCTCTTATGGTGATTTTACAACCGCACCCAAAATACATGTTTTACAGTTAAAGTGATACACACACTTAAACTCACTAACATAGTTTATATATATTATTTTACCCAAACTAAGTTAGGTAACCAATGTTATTCCTAACAGGGATCAAAGGAACAAAGACCGTAAGCACGTGGCAACGAAAGCCGAAAAATCAACGAGATGGCCGGCAACAACTCGCCACCCGCACCATTCAACCCAGCCGAAAAATCAACGAGATGGCCGGCAACAACTCGCCACCCGCACCATTCAACCCAGCCGAAGAAGACTGGGAATCATATATTGACAGGTTCCTGATGTTCCTGGAAAGCAACGAACTACAAGGAATCACTGACCAGAGGAAGAGAGCTGTATTCCTGACGCATTGCAGTCCGACCATCTTTAAAATGGCGAAAGCATTGGTGAAACCGAACGATGTCAAACAGATGGCATGGCCGGACATGAATCGGATGCTGAGAGCCCATTACTGTTGTGTCCAACCTCATTCGAAGACACAAATTTTATAAACGGGATCAACGAGAAGGCGAGAGTATTGGGGACTTAGTAGCAGCCCTAAGGGACATTGGAGGAGCATGCGAATTCCTCAACATGGATGAAGCCATGAGAGATCGCATAGTCCTTGGATTGAGAGACGCTACCCTGCAGAGCAAACTGCTAAATCGACCCAACATCACCATAAATGAAGCCATCGCTGAGGCAACTGCAGCTGAGGCAGCAAAAAAATCTGCAGCAAAAATGAAGCAAATGAATACGGCCAACAGCCCAAGCCAGAGCAGAGAAAAGAAAGCGGAAGGTACCCAGAAACACACTACCGCAACCACCCACCATGAAGACATCGAGTCATCAACCAACTCTGAGGAAGAAGACGAGGAGGTACATAGGCTCCAGTCAGAACGGAACCGGCGAGAAAAAAGAGGAAAAAAACCTGAATTTCAGTGTGCCGGATGCAGAGGGAATCACCCGTGTTCTGAGTGCTGTTTTTTGGACGCCATCTGCAGACACTGCGAAAAACGGGGGCACATTGCAAGGGTTTGCTGAAACAAAAAGTGCTGTAGTCCAAAAAGACAATGCAGTACCCCCCCCCCCCCCCGAACTAAGGAGAAGCCAACCGGAAGTCGTTGGAGCCGGGAAAATAGAAGTCAGCGGCTCAACGAAAAGGAAGAAACACATCAGACAATTATCATTGGGAATGCCAGAGCAACTGATGCTAAGAAGGTTTGAATAAATGTCAAAATAGAAGGGGAGCCATGCGAAATGGAAGTGGACTCTGGCTCATATCTATCAATGGTATCATGGAACACAATAAAAAAACTTGATACCAGACATACGACGAAAAGAACTCGAAGAGCAAAGCCTGACGTTAAAAGACTACCAAGGAAACAAGATTCCGGTAGTTGGATTGGGACATTTCAATGTAAAATTCAAGAAAATTCTCCCATTGACCATCGTTGACCGAGACCGCCCCAGCCTGCTTGGTTTAGAATGGTTCGCGCCTCTGGGGATCGAAGTGACAGGAATCAACAGCGTCACCGAGACAGACTGGGAAGAAGGCCTGATGAAGGAGTTCCAGGACGTATTTGATGGGACGCTAGGCAAGTACCGTGGGACCCCTATCTCATTTAGCCTAAACCCGAACATAGCCCCCATCCGGCTAAAGGCCAGATGCGTTAAAGCCAAAAATCGATGAGCAGTTGAACAAACTCATCACACAAGGGGTGCTAGAGCCAATCGACCATGCAAGATGGGAAACCCCGATTGTGACTCCCGTGAAACCAGATGGGTCCGTGCGCATCTGTGGTGACTATAAGGCCATCCTGAACCACGCATTACATACCGCATACATACCGCGCATACCCCGTTCCAGTAGTTCAGCACCTCTTGCACTCGTTGGGGGGGAGGAAAAGTTTTTGCAAAGCTCGATCTCGCGCAGGCATATCAACAATTGCCGGTTGATTCCGAGACGGCAGAGGCACAAACTATTGTAACACATAGGGGGGCTTTTAAATGCAACAGATTGCAATTTGGTGTCAGCGTGGCCCCCGGCGTTTTCCAAAGCCTGATGGAACACCTCCTCCAAGGACTAAAAGGGGTGGTTCCCTATTTTGATGATGTATTGATATCCGCCAGAAATAAAAACACAAATAACAGGCCCCCGGTCGTACCGATTAGAAACGATGGACAACTGAACCTGGAAAAGGCACATACACCAACTACGATCTCGATACCTCGAATGCAACACCGACACAACCCGAAACATAGAGCAAACTCATACAAAACAGCCAATAAGTAATAATAAAACCAGAGGGGGGGGGACCCTTAAATAATAAAGAAAAGGAAGACCCTCTCTTAACTCAATTAAAAACAGGCCACCAACCAGCAACAGAAAGCCCAAGAACAAATAAAAACTACTTACCATTAGGCGAGTTCGAAAGAAGAGAGCTGGAGGAGAACCAGGGAAGAAGCAGCCAAGCCAACTCTACCTGCCCGAGTAGGAAGGGAGCAACAACGCCCAACCAACCAACCTAACAAATCATGGCGGGAGCGGCATGACTGGCTCACCCTTCCAGGAGGTTCCAGAGAGAAGGACAGGAGAAACATCGATCCTGTCCGAACCAAGTGAAGACACCACAGAGACTGCACTGCGCAGGTCAAGTAGGATCCACAAAAGCCCTGCCTATTTGCGTGACTATGTCACGTAAGGATGGACCATACCAAGAGGGGAGGGGTGTTGTATATAGGCATTTGCATACTCGTAATACAACGTTCCAATTGGACAATCACTGCCGCCTAGCGATTGGTGGTTAACAACGAATTATGATTGACGCCTAAATGGCAGGAGGTTTAAAATGATGCCATTGGTTGCGAGCCGTGAGCAGCCGCTATAAAAGAGCCAGCCGCGGCTCGAGTTTATTTGAAGTTACTGACAGTTAAATAAAGAGCTGAACTCAACTCTGGTCTCGAGTCTACTTTGTTCTGGCGATAGAACATCCTCCTCCTCCCTCGGCTTCCTCGCCCCCTTCCCATCCTCCACGCCGGAGCCTCCCGGCCTCCCTCCCTCCTTCCCCCGCGGAGCCTTTCCAGGGGCTCCTCCGATCTCTGCGCCGCCCACAGGGCGGCGGTTCCTGAGGGAGGTGAGTCCGGATTCCCATGAGAGGCTTTTTCCCTCCGTCTCCACCGATGGTTCCTGGGCAGGAAGGAAAGGAAGGCGGAGAAAGAGCCACCTCCCAAGACCTTGACAGGGAGCCATGGAGCCTTTCTCTCTACTCCCAAGCCGCCCCCTCCCTTCCCCCTCATGCGCTCCTTTTTCCCGCCCTTTCTATCATCGGATGCTTTGGCCCAGATCCACCAGGGGGCGCCCTCTGCCAAAAGGAAGGGAATTCCAGGCGCTTCCCCATTGGGCCACTGGAGGGCGAATGTCACGGCTGCCTTCCCGGAGGAGGAGGGAGGAGGAGGAGGCGAAGGAAGTGACATCACTGAGCCTTGCCTCTTTAAGATGCTGCACTCGCTCTCCTCAAACCCTGGCGTGCCGTAGGAGGTGGTGAGGCTGTGGGAGAGTCTGGCGGAGAGGGGCGGAGACATCCAGATGTGCCCCGGGTGAGGGGGGGGTCTTTTCCTGGGTCCCATTCTCCTCAGCAGCCCTCTCCATACGAAGGGGGGGAGGAGAGGGTGGGCCTTGCGGAGGCCCAGCAGGGGAGGAGAGAAGCCGGGCGAGGAGGAGGCAGGATTCGCACCAGGCATCCTGAGGGTCCAATCCCATCTCCGGAGGGGGCTGAGAAGATGAAGGGGGCGGCCTCTCCAGCTGCCTCCTTCCCGGCCCTGTTCGGGGGCGGGGCTATGCCCGGCGCTGGGAGGAGCCTCTTGGGGCTCCGGGCAGGTTGGGGGAAGGGGGTCCAGGGCCTGAATCCCCCTTTCTGATCCTGGGCGTTGTTTTTTCTCTCCCTCCCAGATCCGGAACCTCGGAGCCTCTGCAGCCTTTGCAAGCCAGGATTTCCTCTGCGGAGGAAGGAAGGAAGAAAGAAAGAAAGAGAGCGGAAGGACCTCCAGCAATCCGTCCTGCAGACCAGAAATGGTCCTGTGAAGGAAGAAGCCCCTGGAGACCCCCCCAAAAAAAGTCCCTGGAGCCCTTTGGAGCTGCTCTGCTGGAGAGAGGAAGGATGGAGATACCCCCTTTGGTCAAGGAGGGGACTGGAAAAGGCCCTGCAGCTCTTCAGCCTGGGAGCTATGGGGAGAGCTGGACCAGAACCAGGCAGAAGGTCCTGCAGGAGGGGACCATCCTCCCCTCAGCAGTTCCACCCTGGACCTCCATCCAATACCGGGAGGCTGAGGGTCCCCGAGGACTTTGCAGCCGACTCCATGATTTGTGCAGGCAATGGCTGAGCCCAGGAAAGCACACCAAAGCCCAGATGCTGGACCTGGTGGTTCTGGAGCGGCTCCTGGCTCTCCTGCCCCCAGAGATGGAGGGCTGGGTGCGGGAATGTGGAGCAGAGACCAGCTCCCAGGCGGTGGCCCTGGCAGAAGGCTTCCTCCTGAGCCAGGCGGAGGAGCAGAAGGAGCAGCTCCAGTGGCAGGTGGGAGACTTTAGGGAGTTTGGAAGGGAATAAATAGAGTGCTTGAACTCTTCACCCCTCCTTCCCAAACTTCTCCCACGTTCATAATATGTGGCAATTCTCCAATTCTTGTAGGACATTTTTCCATTGTTTTCTCACTCAGCCACACGGATGGATATTGGGGGCTTTGAAGTTGTGCTCCAAATATAAGAATCCACTTTCTGCCATGTGATGTACATTAATTCTGCTTTTTCCTTCCTTCCTCCTATTTGAAGTGCTGCACTGTGGAGATCAGAGATCCTGAGGGAAAGAAGAACCCATCAAGTCCCCCTCAGGAGCTATTTTTCAGGAGGATCCCTTGGGAAGATCCAAGTCAGGACACCTCAGGAGGTAATGGAAGATCCTCCAATTCCCCATCTCTCTTACCTTCCCTCTTTCTTCTCACCTTTAGAATACCTCCTCCTATTTTGTTAATTATGCATTTTGAAATTATTTATTCCTTACAGAGAAACAAAGAATGAAACTTTCTGGTTTTTATGATGGAAAGCTAACAGCGGTTGAACCTCCCAATCAAGTAAGAAAGGGAAAAGATACCAGATTTCTATTCTCCCTTCAGGAAGTGAAGTGGGTGTGCAGAGTGTTCTCTCCTTCTGTTTTCCCCCCTTGTTTGGCCTGGATTATTTTTGTGTTCTTCCACAACATGGAGAGCAGAATAGCAGGTTCAAGTTGCTGTCGGCCAGCATAGTTTCCTCTGGTTGTCTTGTTTTGCTAGGTTCTTCTCCATGTTGTAGTTTACAACAAGCAGTTTTTAAAAACTCCTTGAAGAAATAGGAATAAACAGTGGTAGGAACTGCTAGAGACCCCCAAAAAATGTTGTAATTCTTTGACTCGCACTTGTGCAACGCTAATGAAAAATAAATAAATACATTACCATTTTTAAAAACCCTTAAAAACCAGGGTCTGCACAAAACCATATGGGCTACTGCATTTTGCACCAACTGGAGCCTCCAGATGCTCTTCAAGGGCAGCCCCATGTGGAGAGCATTGCAATAGCCAAGACAGGAAGTGACAAGGACATGAGTGACTTTGAGTAAGGACTGTTGGTCCAGGAAAGGGCATAACTGGCGCACACCCTGAAGTTGCACAAAGGCCCTCCTGGCCATGACCGTCACCTGGTCTTTGAGCAGGAGTTGTGAGTCCAAGAAAACCCCTAGATTACACACAGGGTCTGTTTAGGGTAGTGCCACCCCATCCAAGACTAAAGGTGGCAATTCTACCTGAGCCAACAAACTCCAAACCCAGAGTCACTCGGTCTTGCAAGGGTTTAGTTTCAACCCATTGCTTCCCATCCAGCCCCTAACAGCCTCCAGGCACTGCGAGAGGGAGGACATGGCATCACTTAACTCACCACTGGCTGAGACATACTGCTGAATATCATCAGCATATTGGTGATACCTCAGTCCATGGTGACGGATGATCTCATCCAGTGTCTTCATATAAATGTTGAACAGGAGCAAGAGAGAATACCAAGCCTTGCGGTACCCCATAAAGCAGTGGGCGAGGGCTGGATCTCTCCCCTCCTATCAACACTGACTGAGAGCAGCCACAGAGGAAGGAAGTGAACCAGGATAGCACAAAGCCTCCCATTCCCATCCCCTGAAGAGGAGGAGAACAAGAGAATCCCATGTTCGGTGGTATTGAAATTACTTTACTGAAAGACACTGAAGGTTTTGCAGAATCAATCAATTTGATAAAACTCCAAATATTTCTTCAGTGAAAGCAATTTTCAGATTTGCCCATTTTCTCACCTAAAATTAGGACTTGTGTGACCCACAGCCATTTAACTTAATGCATATCTCTGCTTTGGGAATTTGGGAACAATGGAACGGAATAACAGAGTTGGTAAGGATCTTGGAGGTCTTCTAGTCCAACCCCCTGCTCAGACAGGAAGCCCTATAACATTTCACATAAATGGCTGTCCAGTTTCTTCATAAACACCTCCAGTGTTGGAGCACCCACAATTTCTGGAGGGAAGTCATTCCACTGATTAATTGTTCTCAGTGTCAGGAAATTTCTCTTGACTTGTAGGTTGGTTCTCGCCTTGAATAGTTTCCATCCATTGCTTCTTGGAACACTGCTATCATGTTACCCCCAGTCCTTCTTTTCATGAAACATACCCAATTCCAGGCACCGTTCTTTATATGTTTTAGCCTCTGGTCCAACTAATAATTTTTCTTGTTCTTGTCTGCACTCTTTCTAGAGACTCAAGATCTTTTTCACATCTAGCAACCGAACTGGATGTAATATTCCAAGTGTGGTCTTATCAAGGCATTATCAATTCATGTCATCTTGATTCTATCCCTCTTAATGCAGCCTATGCTTCTGTTGGGGTTTTTTGGGGCAACTGAAGCATAGTGCTGACTCAGTTTAAGTGGTTGTCCACTAGGACTCCAAGATCCCTGTTGCACTTGCTACTCTTGAGCCAGATATCACTTATTCTATGCCAGTGCATTTGTTTTTTTCTTTCCTAAATATAGAACCTTACATTTCTCAGTTTTGATTTCGTTTTGTTAGATGGGGCCCAATCTGTCGATCCTTCTGTATCTCAAGGTTAACTTCTAGAGTGTTGGTATTCCTGTCAACTTGGTCTTGTCTGAAAATTTGATTAGTTCCCCTTCTTTCCTCTTGTCTAAATCAATGTTGAAGATGAACAGATCTTGGGAATCCTCCTGTTCTGTTCTTTTTTTCTATGTCCAGGAGGGTCTTCTGTCCTTTGAGGAAGTGGCTGTGTATTTCTCTGAGGAGGAATGGTCTCAGTTGGATCCTGACCAGAAAGCGCTGCATTTGGAAGTCATGCTTGAAAACCATAGGAACATGGTCTCTCTGGGTAAGAGTTTTTAGTCCCCAATCAGAGAGTTCAGAGAGTTCAAGAAGAGAGATTATAGTTAGTTTTTTATTTAAAAAACAGTCAGAGATTGTCTCCTGAATGGGAGAAGGAAAGGATCTGACCTTCTCGTGATCCAAAGAAGGAAAGAGTCAATGTGTCTTTGCTTAGATGTTTTCTGTGCCATTTCTTATCTGTATTTTTCCATTTCTATTTGAACTTCTCTGTGGAGGCTGAAAAGAACGAGGTATGCTTTTATGTGTCCTCTGGAGGTCGTGTGAGAGGAGTGTGTTGTCATTTGTCCTCTGGAACCTCCCCAAATTGTGTGAGAACAGAACTTTCATGTTCAGCCCATGGAACAGCATTCTCCCAATCCAATTCAAGAACAAAGGCCTCATGCAGTGTGACTCAGAGCATCCTAGGGTACAAGTAATCCCCAAGTTATGACAGTTCACTTAGCGACCGTTCCAAGTTATGATCAGCCCTCCTCCAGTACTTGAGACCCAGTCCCCTCTTTGTTTTCAAAGACTTTTTACTTGGATCTCGTGAAGTCCTCAGTTCTTAAAAGAACACAGGTCTAAAGTACTGCAGTGCGAGATCACAGAAGATTAGTAGCCTGAGATCTTGCACTATTGGGCTTGTGTGATCTCATACTAAAGTACTTTAGGCCTCCGTTCTCTGAGAACCAACGCTTATACAAGATATGGCCCAAGAGCCCTTGCAAGGCTTTGGGGCAGTGAAATAGCCATTCTTGAAGCATCCCAACCTTTCCAGTCTCAGCACAAAGAGCAAGGGATTTATCTCCAAAGTTTCATCGCTGGGATCGAAGAACAGGCCAAGCAGGGGTCCTGCCCACCAGACAGATGCCGTGGAGCAGCTGCTGCAAGGTACACCGGGGAAGAAGGAGCTTGTTTCAAAATTGTTTCATTTCTCACAGGTCTCTGCTGAAATTAAGCCACCCCAATAAAACTTAAGTTTTCTCCTAATTCCTGCTTGGATGTTTCCCCTGATTGTTCCTTAACTCAAAACTGACTCTGAGTGAGATTTGCATATATATAGATAATTGTAAAATAAGAGACGTTGTTGTAGATATTTTCAAAGCTTTCATGACTCACGAATATAGAAATCATCATGTCTATATTACACCACTGCAGGCATGCAAGCATACAACCTAATGGAATTTTGGAGAAATTCAGAAGGAAATTCACTTTCTACACTTTGATCTTTTTCTCTAACCTTGTTATCATTTTCATTTCTCTTTTGCTTTAAAGGTAATAATGGACAGGAAAATCAAGATTCCTGTGAACTGTTCCAAGTGATCAGTGCTAAAGGTGGAACGGATAAGTTTGGAATTCAAATGGAATTAGAAAGCCATGAGAGAAACCAGTCAAAGAATTGGAATCAGGAAAGCTCATTTTCCACTGCTGCTCCGATGCAAGACTTTCTTGCCCAACAAGAGAAAATAAGGAAAAAATATACTGGAAAAAGTGTGAATCTAATCAAAGCTAAAGTACAAGTAAATGAACACTATTTAACCCAAAACAAAGGAGATGATGCTATAAGAAGACACAACGGACAAAATTACAATGGGACATTCATTCTTTCTCTTGGAAGTAACTTCCATACATCTCAAAAAGTGATTCACACAAAAGAGAAGCCTTATAACTGTTTGGAATGTGGAAAATGTTTTAGAACAAGCAGGGAACTTACTATCCATAAAAGGATCCACACAGGGGAGAAACCATATAAATGCATGATGTGTGGAAAGAACTTTGTTCAAAGTGGTCATCTTAGTTCCCATAAAAGGATCCACACAGGGGAGAAGCCGTATAAATGCATGGAGTGTGGAAAGACGTTTGCTCAAAAGCAAAGTCTTATTTCCCATAAGATGACACACACAGGAGAGAATCCATTTAAATGCATGGAGTGTGGAAAGACCTTTGCTCAAAAGCAGAGTCTTATTTCTCATAAGATTATCCACACAGAGGAGAAACCGTATAAATGCATGGAGTGTGGAAAGACCTTTACTCGAAGAGATGTTTTTATTTCCCATAAGATGACCCACACAGGAGAGAAGCCATTTAAATGTATGGAGTGTGGAAAGACCTTTGCTTGGAGCAGTGGCCTTAGAAGCCACAAAAAGATCCACACAGGGAAGAAACCATTTGAATGCATGGAATGTGGAAAGTTCTTTGCTTATAGATATAAACTTATTTCCCATAATATGATCCACATGAAAGAAGCCATATAAATATATGGAATTTGGAAAGACTCATAGATGAAATGTTATTTCCCATTAAAAATTAGGTGAAGGAATATTATTGTTATGTAGGAATTAAATACAAAGAAGGTTGACAATTAGAAACATGTTGATACAATTAACATAAAAAGTATAAATAAGCTAATACAAAAAATGACTTAAAATCATGATTGTTACTAGTATATATGTTGATATTTGTTTTTTCTTTTGCATTTTCGTAAATGATATGCCCTGACATACTGTATTCAAAATGTTTTTGAACAAAACATATACTCAAATAAAATAAAATGTATGGAATGTGGAAAGAGTTTTCTTCAGAATGGTCATCTTATTTCTCCTAAAAGGATCCATGCTCAGGACAAACTTTATAGCAACAGCAATTCCACTTAGACTTATATACCACTCAACAACGCTTTACCACACTCTGAGCAGGTTACAAAGTCAGCTTATTGTCCCCAGCAATCTGAAAAAATATAGATTCTTAGAGGGCTTGAGATGGTGGTAGGATAACAGATTAACAGAGTTGGGAGGGATCCTGGAGGTCATCTAGTCCAACCTGTCGAAGGGATTTTTATCAGGGGCCACTTTGTGAGGAAAAGGAGGGTCCTGACCCACAGAAGGAAGGAAAGGGGGCATTGGAGGGGCGGGAGACCAGAAGGAGCGGCTTCGTCCAGACATTCCAAGCAAGGGGGACGGGTTTCAAGGAGGGGAATCGCCTTTTTCTCCCCCGAAGCAAAGCGGTGCCTCTTCCTGGTTTAATGGAGGGTTTTCCAGGGTTTTCCTCCCTTTTGGGGGTGTCTGTGGTTGACCCCCGACTTCCCCCCACTTGCCATCCAATACAGCAGCTCTTCCCATGGCAGAATCCACCCATGAAATGAACACGCGTTTGTGTGTTTGTATTTGTGTGTGTGTGTTTTCTGTCTTCTGCACAGTGGTGGATTTAAGCTGTGCAGATACAGATAGATAACAAGACGTCCATAACAAAGCACATTTATTGGTTCATCAGGTATCCTCACAACTCATATTTGTCACAAAGTTCTTCTTTAATGACCAATCCTTCGTATATCTGCCTTGTAGTAAAAGATGGTTATCTCCTAACCCATCTCGTAGGGATAGAAAGCAGCTGCCATGAGTTAGGGAGTTCAGGCAAAAGTGAGGGAAACTCCCCCAACCCATGGAGGGTCAAATTAGTGACCAATCAGGATTACAGATATGGCCACCTGACATGAACTACATTTCCCAGGATACCTTTAACTACATTTACCATGATGCATTCCCCTAAGGAGACAGCTCATAATTCCTAAGTAACTATCCATTTACCATAGACTGGCTGGGACAGCACAGTGTGTGTAAGGAGGAATGTGTGTCAAGCAGGAGGGTTTTTCTTGGACTTTTGAGCTGGGTGGGGCAGAACAAGCTGAAGCACCAATGGGAATTCTCCCTGCTGAAGCATCATTGGTGTCCGGGCAGATCCTTTGTGACTTTACCTAAAGTGGGAGGAGGATGTTCGGGGACAGGGAACGAAGCTGAAAGTGGGGATCCCTTCAGTCTTGGGGCCTGCAGCTCAAGAGGGGTTCATGGCAGGCCGAGAAGGGACCCTCCATTTCTTTGCTCTCTTCACGATTCTCAGCTACACTTTCCTTTGCACGGAGGGATGGACTAGATGTCCGCTTAGGTTCCCAAACTGCCCGCCCCCTGGTCTTCCTCAGAAAGGGGCCTCCGATTTTTTTCTAGCTAACTCGGGGGAGGGTCCATGAAAGGGGGACTGGGGGTGGGGGGGGACGCTTGGCTGAGGAGAAGGGAGAGAGGAGGGAGGGGCTACTCCAGGGGGAGGGCCTCGTAAAGGGATGGCAAACCTTGTAGGGACCGAAGGGCCCAAACTGTCCCCCAAACCCCCTTATTTCTCACAAAGGGCCAATGGGGCCATTTAACACACAACTCAGGAACGACGGGAGGGTAGAGCAGGAACCTCTGAAGGGCCATCCGGCGATTCCATCCTCCCTCCCTCTCTCTCTCCCCCCTTCCTCCCTTCCCTCCTCCCTTCCCTCCTCCCTTTAATCCTGTATATTATGGTTCTTTATTGTTCATATTTATTAAAGAATGCCGTGTAGCTTAGAAGCTCTCAGGAAAAATAACCGCAGCTGTTCTTTGTGGCTAAAGCTGTCCTCGGCTGTCATTTACACACACACACACACACACACACACTCCCTCCCTCTCTCCCTCCCCCTCCCTCACAGCCCTTCAGCAACGAGGGTCCCCCCCTTCCTCCCCACCTCCCCACTTCGAACCAGGCGAGGGAAGGAAGCCGGGAGGGGGGGAGTCTGGGGGGAGGGAAGGAGAGACCCAGGCGGATCCTTCTCGGAAGAGCCTCCTGCCCAGATTGCAACCCCCGACCCTCCCACGAACAGACCCCCCCTCCCCACTTTTGGGTCTCTGGACCGCTGGGCTTTTCTTTCTCCCATTGATTGGGGGAAAGAATTGGAGGTTTTGGGGGGGGTCTCCGCCTCCCCCAAAAGAAAAGCCAGCCGGGCTTCTCCTCCAAGCTCCTCTCCCCTCCCCTCACTCAACCCCACTTCGGGACAGAGGGGACCCGCTGGGAACACGTGTTGGGGCCATGTCGGAGCGCGCCTTCTGACCCTCCGGCGCTCGGCCCGCCACTCTCCCTGCTCCTCCAGGCCGGGCTTGCTGAGGAGGGGAGGGAGCAGCCCTGATGCCTCCCCTCTGCCCGCCCCCTGGACCCCCATCGCTGCCCAGCTGCCTGGAAGAGGCGGCGCATTTCTAAGATGGCTGGAGGGGCCCAAAAGTGCCCCGTTGCCAGAGCCGGCCCAGGCCCCTCCGCCCTCCGGCCCGCCAAGGGGTCGCACTTCCTCCCGCCGCCCCCTTCTTTTTCTCGGTCCCGCCGATGTGGGAGGAGGGAGGCCAGGCTTGGGGGAGCCTCCCCTGCCAGAGCCGCCCCCGCTCTTCCATCCCCGGCCTCTTTGCTGGCGGCCGCAGCTCAGGTCCCGCCACGGAGGCTTCGCTCCCGTCCTGAGGCTTCAGCCATCGCCCCCGCCATGCAGAGGACGAGAGGGCCACGGGGAGCTGCCGCAGAGCGGGGAAAGAGCCGCATGGGACTCCGGGGCCACCGGTGGCCGACACCCATCCTGGGCAATTAGAATCTGGGTCCCGAAAAGGGAGGGAGGGAGGGGGCCTTGGGTGCCAAAACAGGGTAGGACCCTCCGGCTGTGAGTGAGAGAAATGGCTGAAATGGCGGGGTGAGTGTAGGGGGTCTCAGGTGCCCCCAATGTCTCTCCACAAGCGCTCAGGGAGGACCCTGCCTGCTGGCATTCTGCTCCTCCAAAGGGGGCTTGAGGGGAAGCAGAGCAAGGGGGCCTCTGAGCAGGAGGGGGGTCCAGCCCCTTCCCCTCCCTGGATCTGGCGACCCTTCTCCTGAACCAGTTCTGGCCTCGGACCCCCCCCCCCCAAAGTTGCCGGGATGGTGGATCCAGAGGCAGTAGAGGGAGGAGCCTCCTATGGGGGCAGGAAAGAGGAAGAGGAAGGAAGGAAGGATTCCAGGGTTTTCCTACATCTGAAGTTTATTCTTTTTATTATTATTATTCATATGTAAACATTTTGAATACAGTGTATTGTCAGGGCATTTCATTTACAAAAGAAAAGAGAAGGAAAAAAATAGCAACATATATGCTAATAATAGTAATGGTACAACAGAATAATTTTAACCAAACATATCTTTATGTCAGCTTATTTATAATTGTGGTAATTATATTGGCATACTTATAAACCATCTTTATGTTTAATTCATACATAGCAATCATCTTTCTACCTCTTATCTCCAACCAAGAAGTTTATTCTTTCATAGCAAAGCGAAGGGAAGTGACTCGGAGGAAGAATAATGTAGATGAAGCTGCTGTGGGTTCAAAACCAGGAGAGATGTAGGGGCTAGAGTGACAGGTCAGCCCAGCATCCCTGGGGACAGTCTAGATGGTCTCCACCCTTCCCTCCCAAGAAAGAGCAGCCCTGAAAGGAAGCTGGAGGGGGGGGTCTCAGCAGGAGAAGGTCCAGGCTTCCATCCTCCTCCTCCCCCCATCCTGCCACCTTCACCTCCATTTCTCAGAGGTTGCAAACAGGACAAAGAGTCATCAGCTACTAAAGAAAAAAAAATTCCTTTTGCATCGGAGAGCAGGATTAATTCATGAGGGCCAAAGAAAAAGAGAAGGGGAAGAAAATTAGAATATAAAGAGAAACCCTACTTCAACCAATCCACCATCACCCAAGACGAGGCACGCACACCACCAATTACCTCAATTCAAACTACAATTGGCCTTAAATGCAAGCTACTAAATGCAAGAAGCCTTGTGAATAAAATACCTAAATTTCTCCTCTTACTAAATATGGCTAAATTCAACATCGTATTTGTCTGTGAAACATGGCTCAACACATCTCTCCCTTACTCCATTACCATAGTAAGAGACTATCATGTTTACCAATCAGATCGTGAAATTCGTAGAGGAGTTGGTGTTGCTATCTTCTATAAAAAGTCCTTACGTCTAAAAAACATCCAAGTTACCCAAGAGCTTGCTATTCCTGAGACCATTATCTGTGAACCGACCTTAAACATCACATTTCGATTCTTACTATGTTACAGAGCCCGATTATGACATAGAACATGTAAACGAGCTAAATACACTACTAACATGAGCAGCATCCTGCCCACACACTTTTTCTTGGTGACTTCAATCTACCTCATATTAACTGGACCCTTAACAAATGTACATCTGAACCCACACATGCAACCTTCTACAATGCAGTAACAAATCTGGGGCTAGAACAACTAGTAACCAACAATACTAGGCTTAACAACTGCCTCGGTCTCATCTTCTGCAATAGTTTGAATTCAATTTATGGAATACAAATAAAAGAACTCTTTTCCAACAGTGACCACAACATGATTGACTTTGGTCTCAACATATGTTCACACAAAAATCATCACAACAACAAAATCCCCAATTATAACTTTAAAAAAGGCAACTATGATCTTATAATCAGCAATCTCTCATCCCTTGATTGGCAATTTCTATTCACTTGATGCAATACTGTTGAAGACCATTACAACATATTCTTATTAGAAATCAAAAGAGCCATCAAACTATATGTACCAATAACTCCAAAAACCAGGAAAAACAGATTACCCATAACAATAAGGAAGCTTCAATCCAAAAAGAGATCACTTTGGTGAAAAAACGAATCTGGTCACGTTGCCAACTTCAAAAGCCGATACAAAAATCTATGCCACCAGATAAAAACTGAATGCACTAATTATCACATTAAACAAGAGGAAAACCTTCTACGCACCAATTCCACCCGCGCTTTCTATAATTTTGTAAACAACAAACTAAAAGACTCAAGGTCCATCCCACCCCTGAAAGGACCTAATGGTAAAGACTACAACGACGACCCTATTAAAGCCAACCTCTTTAACACATTCTTCGGATCAGTATTTGTAAACAGCAATGGATCAAGCCCAGTACTTCCTAGTCCAACCACAGACAATGATCTAATACATATCGATTTTACAGAAGACAATGTTGAAAAAGCACTACTCAATCTAAAACCATCTCTATCCATTGGATCAGATGGAATATATGCTTACTTTTTAAAAAAGCTATCCACTGCCATAGCCAAACTTCTAAGCATAATCTTTGAAAAATCTTTCAGGACCAGCTCCTTGCCAAAACTATGGTCACAAGCCACAGCCATCCCCATCTTCAAAAAGGGAGACCCCAGCCTAGTTGAAAATTACAGACCAATCTCCTTATGCTGCATCACCTGTAAAGTCATGGAATCAATTACTAACCAATCCATTATCCTACACTTAGAGACAAACAACCTACTCTCTAATAAACCATTTCAGAAAAAACTATCCTGTAATCTGCAACTCTTACACTGCAAAAACATATGGACTACACAAATCGATCAGGGCAAAGGAATAGACGCAATCTACATAGACTTCTGTAAAGCCTTTGATTCAGTGGTACACGACAAACTACTCCTAAAACTAAAATACATTCATCAAGAGACGACAATCAGAAGGTACGACACTTAATGATAGTCATAGGGTGCAATAAGCAATTAAATCATACTGGGAAACAGTCCATATAAATGTTAAGGATACAAGCGACATTGGGGTCACTGCCCCCCCGAATTTTCTACCTTTGGCTCCCTTCCTGACAAAAGGGGTTGCCGGAAGGCCGGTTGCACCCCTGGCGCTGTGGGGTTTTCTGACCCACCGCAAATAGTAGGTCGGTGTTTGGTTGAAGAAGGGCTGTCGCTGATCTGAATGTGTGTGTGGGGGGGGGGATTTAAAAGGTGGGGAAAGCGGGAATCCCTGGCTGAGAATCGTGAAGGGAGCTAAGAAAGTGGAGGGTCCCTTCTAGAACTGCCATGAACTCCCCTCCTTGAGCTGCAGCCCCCAAAGACTGAAGGGATCCCCCCTCCCACTTTCACTTTCGCTCTCTGCGCTGTACTCTCCCTCCTCCTTCAGCTGAAGTCACAAAGGACTCTGCCCGGAGACCGATGACGCTCCAGCAGGAAGAATTCCCATTGGTGCTGCAGCTCGTTCTGGCCCCTCCCAGCTCCAAAGTCAAATAACGCTTCCTCGCCTCAATTTAGAGCCCCGATTCCTCCTCTGGGGCTGTAAGCATCTGGCCGGAACACCCCATTCCTCCGCCCCCCCACTTCACTTCGCGTATGAAAATTCCTGCCGTGGGAAGAGTTTCTGGGCTGGAGGAGAAGGGGGAGGGGCACCCCGCAGCTGGGAAGACTTGGGAGTCACAGACACCCCCAATCCGAAGGGAATCCTCAGCTGAACCAGGAAAAGGCGGAGAGGATCTGCAGGGATCCCTCCTAGCCCAGCAGGATCCTCTTCCCAGCCCCTCCCCCCTTCCCGGGGGAATCCTCCTCTCGGCTCTCTCGGGAAAGACGCCGCTTCTCTTCACGGGAGAAAAACGCCTTTTCCCTCCTTGAAACACGCGTCTCCCTTGCTCTGAACGTCTGGATGAACCCACTTCTTCCGATTTTCTTCCCCCCCTCGACCCCTCATGTCCAGGACCCGCCCTCTTTCTGTGGGTGAGGAATCCGGGTCCCCCTTTTCCTCAGGGCCCCGAGGGAAGATCCCGGAATCCAGGTGAGCCGTTTCTCCTCCGCTTCCTTCTCCTTTCTTCGGAAAACGTCCACCTCTTTGCCATCATTGCCAGGTATTTCTCTCTTTCAACAGAGAAAAACATCAAGTAAAGTTTCGGAAGAAATTTTGCCAGTAGAAAAGTGCGGATATATTGTGGAATCCGGATGAACTTTTTCCCCAGGAATTTGGATATTTCGTCTGCGGAACAGGAAGCACCCCTTTAAAAAAGGCTCCTTTTGGTTATTTTTTTATGAAGATTCCCATGGAATGAAATAGAAAATAAAGGTCGGGAAATGGGAAAGAGAAGGGGGGAAGTGTAGAAAAAAGGGGAAAAGTTTATTTTCAAGGAAGCAGAATACAAAGTGAAATTTCAGCCTCAATTCTTCCCTCTACTGTTCATTCTTAGTAAATTTGGTACATTTCTATAAAAAGCAATCCTAATCAGCAAATCCTATAGAGAAGGTTTCCCTTCCTTCTGCCTCAAGCACAAAGTCCAGAAGTGGTTTCCAGGTAGAAACACAGCTGGATCTTTTCTTTTCTCTGGTCAAAATAGCTCATCTCACCCTCCCAGCCCACTCCCTCATTTCTTCCGTCCATCCACCTTCAATCTTGGGGATGGAGGTATATTTCCAGTTTTACATATTAAAAATTCCTATTTGTACTAGCTTGTACAGTAATAAAGCTCCAATTTTTTATTTAAAGTTCTTTATCCAGTAATCCTAAAAGGTCAATCTCTGGTTTTCAACAGATGCAGAGAGATAAATCACATTTATGCAATAAAAAAATCATAGGAAGGAGATGAAAAAGACTCTCCCCTCCCCTCCAAGATAAGCAGGGATCAGCACCAGACAAACAGGCAGAAAACAATCCTCCAATCAAGGAACCATCCAGGAGGGAACCACACAATCTCTGGCAGGGCATCTAAACAGGCAGCCAATCCCCTCTCTCTTTTGCACTGAGGATGTTACCTAGCTGGATAATGAAACGTCTCCAAGCGAACCAAGCACCGAGGGCCCCAATGACCCCAGTTTAACCCAACCTCCAGATATTCTCTTCTGTGGACCACATCTTCTTTCAAATCCCATCTTCCTCAACTGATCCCAAGGTTTGTCCATTTCCCTCACCTTCTCCCCCCTCTCCCAATCTCGATCAACTGGATTCTTTGTGATTCACGACATCCACCTGCTACAAGCAGCTTCTCCTTCCTCCCCTCTGAACCCCCAGAAAATGTCAGTTCCCTCTTGTGTGTGGGACAGAGCACATTCCACCTTCTGCTGAGCATCCAAAATTCAGGGATGGAGGGAATTTATCTGACCCAGTTACCTAGTTGGTTAATTCAATGTCTCCAAGGAAATAACCAAGCTCAGAAGCCCCCAAGGACCCCAGAGTTGAACTAAGCTCCAGATAATCTCTCCTGTTGCACTAGGATAGGATAGAATTCTTTATTGGCCAAGTGTGATTGGACACACAAGGAATTTGTCTTTGGAGCATAAGCTCTCAGTGTACATAAAGAAAAAAATACATGTATCAACAATCACAAGATACAACACTTGGTGATAGTCACAGGTTACTAATAAGCAATCAAATCATACTAGGGACCAAATAAAACAATATAAATTGCAAAGATACGAGCAACATGGTTATAGTCATAAGTGGGAAGAGATGGGTAATAGGAAGGATGGGAAGAACTTACAAAGGCTTTATAAAACGGTACTAATACTTCACATGATTTTGATTCTATGCCTGTTTATACAATCAAGGATTATATTAGCTTGTTTGGCTGCTGCTGCACACACTTGTCTTAGGTTTAAGTGATCATCCATTCAGACTCCCAAGGTCGCTCTCAGTTACTGTTTTTGAGCCAGGTTTCCTGTAATGTTTTTCCTGCCCAGGTATAAAATCTTACTTTTCTCCACATTAAGTTTCAATTTGTTGGATTCAACCTTGTCTCATTTGGATTATTATACATACAAATTTATAGAGACCTATAGAGGTCAGTGGTTAGAATGTAGTACTACAGGCTAATTGTCCATAGCCAGGAGTTCAATCCTGACCAGCTCATGGTTTATTGAGTCTTTCATCCTTCTGAGGTCCCTAAAATGAGGACCCAGATTGCTGGGGACCATATACTGACTTTGTAAACTGCTAGAGGGTGGTAAAGCATTGTGGAATGGTATATAAGTCTAAATGGATTGCTATTGCTATCTCCGGAGCATGAGAAGATGACCATTCCAAGAAAAACTATTCCCACATTGCATGCATTTATTTTATTTTATTTGAGTATATATTTTATTTTTATTCATAAACATTTTCAATACAGTGTATTGTCAGGGCATATCATTTAAAAAAAGCAAAAGAAAAAACAAACAAATATCAACATATATATAGTAACAATAATGATAGTGTAACAAAATAATTTTAACTGAATTTCTTTTATTAGATAACTTAAGAGTTCTGTTAATTATATTAACATGTTTCTAATTGTCAACCCTCTCTGTATTTAACTCTTACATAACAATCATCTTTCTTCACCTAATTTCTAATGGGAAATAAGATTTCATCTATGAGCAAAGGTCTTTCCACATTCCGTGCATTTAAATGGTTTCTCTCCTGTGTGCATCTTTTTGCGTCTTTTAAGATCACTGCCATGAGTAAATGTCTTTCCACACTCTATGCATCTATACGGCTTTTCCCCTGTGTGGATCCTCTTATGGGAAATAAGATGACCTCTTTGAGGGAAGTTCTTTCCACACTCCATGCATTTAAAAGGCTTCTCCCCTGAGTGGATCCTTTTATGGATAGTAAGTGTACTGCTATGAGCAAAGGTCTTTTCACACTCCATGCATTTATACGGCTTCTCCCCTGTGTGGATCCTCTTATGGGAAATAAGATTACCTCTTTGAGCAAACGTCTTTCCACACTCCATGCATTTAAATGGATTCTCTCCTGTATGGAGGTTTTTGTGCATTTTAAGGCTACTGCTCCGAGTAAAGGTCTTTCCACACTCCATGCATTTAAATGGTTTCTCTCCTGTGTGGATCTTTTTGTGCCTTTTAAGATCACTGTCCTTAGCAAAGTTCTTTCCACACTCTATGCATTTAAAAGGCTTCTCTCCCGAGTGGATCCTTTTATGGATAGTAAGTGTACTTCTATGAGCAAAGGTCTTTCCACACTCCAGGCATTTAAATGGTTTCTCCCCTGTATGGAGCGTTTTGTGGCTTTTAAGGCTCCTGCTCCAAGCAAAGGTCTTTCCACATTCCATGCATTTATACGGCTTTGCCACCGTGTGGATCATCTTATGGGAAATAAGATGACCTCTTTGAGCAAAGCTCTTTCCACACTCCATGCACTTATACGGCTTGTCCCCAGTGTGGATCATCTTATGGGAAATAAGATTACCTCTTTGAGCAAAGCTCTTTCCACATACCATGCATTTAAAAGGCTTCTCTCCTGAGTGGATCCTTTTATGGATAGTAAATGTACTGCTATGAGCAAAGGTCTTTCCACACTCCATGCATTTAAATGGATTCTCTCCTGTATGGATCTTTTTGTGGCTTCTAAGTCCACTGCTCACAGTAAACGTCTTTCCACACTCCATGCATTTATACGGCTTCTCCCCTGTGTGAATCCTTTTATGGATAGTAAATTGCCTGCTTGTTCTAAAACATTTTCCACATTCCAAACATTTATAAGGCTTCTCTTTTGTGTCAATCACTTTTTGAGATGTAAGGAAATTATTCCCAAGAGAAAGAATGAATGTCCCATTGTAATTTTGTCCGTTGTGTCTTCTTATAGAACCTTCTCCTTTGTTCTGGGTTAAATAGTGTTCATTTACTTGTACTTTAGCTTTGATTAGCTTCACACTTTTCCCAGTATATTTTTTCCTTATTTTCTCTTCTTGGGCAAGAAAGTCTTGCATTGGAGCATCACTGGCAGATAAGCTTTCCTGAGTCCAATTCTTTGACTGGTTTGTCTCATGACTTTCTAATTCCACTTGAATTCCAAACTTCTCTGTTCCATCTTTAGCACTGATCACTTGGAACAGTTCACAGGAATCTTGATTCCCCTGCCCATTATTACCTTCAAAGCAAAAGGGAAATAAAAATGAAAATAATGTCTATAGTAAAGAAAAACATATTTAATTATACATATATTAACAGCAGCTAGAATTGTATTTGCTCAAAATTGGAAAAATGAAAAGGTTCCAATGGAGGAGGTGATTAAGAAAATATTGGAATGTGAAGAAATGAGTAGATTAACATTGGCAATTAGAGAACAAGAAGAAATGGAATACTATATGATATGGGATTTATTTTATAAATGGTTGGAATATAAAGTGTAGATATTAAATGATAGTTATAATGACATATAATGTTGAATAGATTGTAATATGAATGTAAACTTAGTAAGAAATGTATACAAAATATTAATATGTGCATAAGATATATGTACCCAGTCGACACACTGTGTAACTGAAAGATGGAGTTGTTTTTTAAAAAAATAAAAATAAAAAACTTAAATAAAAAAGAAATATAAAATGATAACAAGGTTTGAGAAAAAAATCAAAGTTGGAAAGTCCATTGAAATTCCTTCTGAATTTCTCCAAAAAGACAATTAGGTTATATGTTTGCATGCCTATAGGCATGTGATATGATTTCTATATTCATGAGTCACGAAAGCTCTGAAAATATCTAGAAAACATCTCTTTCTTTATAATTATCTATATATATGTAAATCTGACTCAGTCAGTTTTGAGTTAAGGAATAAGCAGGGCAAGCATCCAAGGAGGAATTAGGAGAAAACTTAAGATTTATTGGGGTGGGTTACTTTCAGCAGAGACTGTGAGAAATGAAACCATTTTGAAACAAGCTCCTTCTTCCTTGGTGTATCTTGGAGCAGCTGCTCCACAGAGTCTGTTTGTCTGGACCCCCATTTGTCCTGTTCCTCGATCCCAGCGATGAGATTTTGGAGATAAATCCCTTGCTGAAGCCTCCCATTGCCTTGTAAACACTCTTTGTGCTGAGACTGGAAAGGTTGGGATGCTTCAAGAATGGCTATTTCGCTGCCCCAAAGTCTCATTGGCTTGGAAGGGCTCTTTGGCCGGATCTGGTACAATTCGCAGAGAATGGAGGTCTAAAGTACTTTAGTGCTAGATCACACAAGACCAGTAGTGCAAGATCTCAGGCTCCTAATCTCGTGTGATCTCGCACTGCAGTATTTTAGGCCTGAGTTCTTTTAAAAATGGAGGACTTCACGAGGTCCAGTTAAAAAGTCTTTGAAAATGAAGAGGGGACTGGGTCTCAAGGACTAGGAGGAGGGCTAGTCATAACTTGGAACAGTTGCTAACTGGACTGTTGTAACTCGGGGATTACCTGTACCCTAGGATGCTCTGAGTCACACTGCATGGAACCTTTGTTCTTGAATTGGATTGGGAGAATGCTCTTCCATGGCCTCAGAGTGAAAGTTCTGTTCTCACACAGTTTTGCAGGTTTCAGAGGACAAATGACAACAAACTCCTCACGCAGGACCTCAAGAGGACACATGAAAGCAAACCTCTTTCTTTTCAGCCTCCACAGACAAGTTCAAATAGAAATGGAAAATACAGGTGAGAAATGGCACAGAAAGCATCTTAAGCGAAGAGACATTGACACTTTCCCTCCTTGGAGCATGACAAGGCCAGATCATTTCCTTCTCCCTCCCACAATACAATATCTGATCAGTGGTATTTTAATAAAAACTAATTATAATCTGTCTTTTTGATTGGGGAGTAGAAAACTCTTACCCAGAGAGACCACGCTCCTATGGTTTTCAAGCATGACTTCCAAATGCAGCGCTTTCTGGTCAGGATCCAGCTGAGACCATTCCTCCTCAGAGAAATACACAGCCACCTCCTCGAAGGACACCAGACCCTCCTGGACATGGAAAAAGGAACAGAACAGCAGGATTCACAAGGTCTGTTCATCTTCATCACTGATTTAGAAAAGAGGATAGAAGGGGAACTCATCAAATTTGCAGACAAGACCAAATTGACAGGAATACCAACACTCCAGAAAATAAGCTTGAGATATAGAAGGATCGACAGATTGGGCCTCATCTAACAAAATGAAATCAACAGTGAGAAATGTAAGGTTCTATGTTGAAGAAAGAAAAACTAAATGCACTGGTGATACCTGGCTGAAGAGTAGTAAGTGCAAAAGGGTTCTCTGAGTCCTAGTGGACAACCACTTAAACATGAGTCAGCACGATGCTTCAGTTGCCAAAAAAAAAAAAAAAAAAAACCCAACAGAATCATAGGCTCCATTAAGGGATAGAATCAAGGTGACGTGAAGTGTTAGTACCACTTTATAAGGCCTTGGTAAGACCACACTTGGAATATTGCATCCAATTTTGTTTGCCAGATGTAAAAAAGATCTTGAGACTCTAGAAAGAGGGCAGAGAAGAGCAACAACAATTATTAGTGGACTGGAGGCTAAAACATATAAAGAATGGTTGCTGGAATTGTGTATATCTAGTTTCATGAAAAGGGGGACTAGAGTGTGGCATGATAGTAGTGTTCCAAGAAGCAATGGATAGAAACTATTCAAGGAGAGAACCAACTTACAAGTAAAGAGAAATTTCCTGACAGAGAGAACAATTAATCAGTGGAATGACTTCCCTCCAGAAACTGTGGTGCTCCAACATTGGAGGTGTTTATGAAGAAATTGGACAGCCATTTATCTGAAATGTTATAGGGCTTCCTGTCTGAGCAGGGGATTGGACTAGAAGACCTCCATGATCCCTACCAACTCTGTTATTCTATTCCATTGTTCCCAAATTCCCAAAGCAGAGATATGCACTAAGCTGTGCATCACAGAAGTCCTAATTTTAGCTGACAAAATGGGCAAATCTGAAAATTGCTTTCACTGAAGAAATATTTGGGGAAGTTTTATCAAGCTCATTGATTCTGTAAAACCTTCAGTGCCTATCAGTAAAGTAATCCCACTTCTGGATCAACTGATCTATCGCTCTGTCTATCATTGATTGATCTAGTAATCTGAAAGGAAGAAAGCAAAGGGGAGAATATTCCCTGGGAAAGTCATTTCTCAGCCTTTGCAAAGAGGAAATGTTTGATTCTCCTAATCAAGGCGAAAATCAGAGGATTGGAAATTATTTTCTAGATCAAGGTCCCATAATTACAGGCTCAACATGGCCACTCCCTTCGGATTTTAATAGTCTGCTTTATTTTTTAATACAATTTGTTTATTTTTGAACTACTGGTTATAAATAACCAGTAATGTTAAAATGGTAATGTGGCAATGTATTTATTTTTCATTAGCCTTGCACAATTCCGAGTCAAATAATTTTTTTAAAAAGGTCTCTAACAGTTCCTGCCACTGTGATATGTTTATTCCTATTTCTTGAATGACCTTTAAAAATGGCTTCTTGTAAACTCAAAGTTGGAGGAGAACCTAGCAGAGCAAGATAAGACAAGTCTGACAGCAACTTGAACCTGCTATTCTGCTTTCCATGTTGTGGAAAAACACAAATATAATCCAGGCCAAACAAAGGGGGTGGGGGGGAATAGAAGGAGAAAGCGCTCTGCACACTCCCTTCCCTTCCTTGAAGGGAGAATAGAAATCTAATATCTTTTCCCTTTCTTACTTGATTTGGAGGTTCAACCACTGTTTGATCTCCGTCATAAAAACCAGAAAGCTTCATTTGTTGTTTCTCTGTAAGGAATAAATAATTTAAAATACATAATTAACAAAAGAGAAGGTATTCTATAGAAGAGAAGAGAGAGGGAAGGTAAGACAGATGGATAATCGGAGGATCTTCCATTACCTCCTGAGGTGTCCTGACTTGGATCTTCCCAAGGAATCCTCCCGAAAAATAGCTCCTGAGGGGGATTTGATGGGTTCTTCTTTCCCTCAGGGTCTCTGATCTCCACACTGCAGAACTTCAAATAGGAGGAGGAAAGAAAGAAGTAGAATTAATGTATGTCACACGACATAAAGTGGATTCTTCTATTCGGAACACAACCTCAAAGCCCCCAATAACCATCCGTGTGGCTGGGTGAGAAAACAGTGGAACAATGTCCTACAAGAACTGGAGAATTGCCTCATATTATGAACATGGAAGAAGTTTGGGAAGGAGGGGTGAAGCATTCAAGCACTCCCTCTATTTATTCCCTTATGAACTCCCTAAAGTCTCCCACCTGCCACTGGAGATGCTTCTTCTGCTCCTCCGCCTGGCTCAGGAGGAAGCCTTCCGCCAGGGCCACCGCCTGGGAGCTGCTCTCTGCTCCACACTCCCGCACCCAGCCCTCCATCTCTGGGGGCAGGAGAGTCAGAAGCCGCTCCAGAACCACCAGGTCCAGCATCTGGGCTTTGCTGTGCTTTCCTGGTCTCAGCCATCGCCTGCACAAGTCATGGAGTCGGCTGCAAAGTTCTCGGGGACCCTCAGCCTCCTGGTATTGGATGGAGGTCCAGTGTGGAACTTCTGAAGGGAGGAGGGTCCTCTCCTGCAGGACCTTCTGCCCGGTTCTGGTCCAGCTCTCCCCACAGCTCCCAGGCTGAAGAGTTGTGAGGCCTTTTCCGCTCCCCTCCTTGGCCAAAGAGGGTGTCTCCATCCTTCCTCTCTCCGGCAGAGCAGCTTGAAAGGGCTCCAGGGACTCTGTGGCGTCTCTGGAAACTCTTCCTTCATGGGACCATTTCTGGGGCTGCAGGACGGATCCCTGCTGGTCCTTCCGCTTCCTTCCTTCCTTCCTTCCTTCCCACCCAGAGGAAATCCTGGCTTGCAAAGGCTGCCGAGGGATCCGAGGTTCCAGATCTGGGAGAAAAACCAACGCCCAGGATCAGAAAGGGGGATTCAGCCCCTGAATACCTTTCCCCCAACTTGCCCAATAGGCTCCTCCCAGCGCAGGGCTGGAAAGCTGGTGAGGCCGCCGCTCCCCTGCTTCTCTCCCCCTCCGTAGACAGGATCGGGCCCTCGGAAAGCCTGGTGCGAATCCTGCTTCCTCTTCCTCCTCGCCTGGCTTTCCTCCTTCCCGGCTGGGCCTCCGCCAGACACCCCCTCCCTTCCCCCGCTTCGCATGGAGAGGGCGGCTGGGGAGCATGGGACCCGGGAAGAGCCCCCCCTCACCCGGAACATCTCGACGTCTCCCCGCCAGACTCTCCCGTATCTCTCCGCCTCCTGCGGCGCCCCAGGGGTTGAAGAGAGCGAGTGCGACGTCCTAGAGAGGCAAGGCTCAGTGATGTCACTTCCTTCACCGCCTCCTCCTCCTCCTCCGGGAAGGCAGGCGTGAACTTCGCCCTCCAATGGCCCAATGGGGAAGCGCCTGGAGTTCCCTTTCTTTGGTGGAGGGCGCCCTCTGGTGGAGTTGGGGCAAAGGGCCAGGATGGAAGAAAGGGCGGGAAAGAGGAGCGCATGGGGGAGAAAGGAGGGGGCAGGGATGATGGGCTTGGGAGTAGCAGGAAAGGTTCCTCTCCGGGGCTTCCTGTTAAGTCTGGGCGGTGGGTCCCAAGGAGAGACGAGACTCGAAGTAGTGACAACAGCTCTTTATTAAGGAAACCAGATACTGAGACAAGACTCCCAGCCGAGGCAGCTCCTTTTATAGAGCTGGCTGCGGCTAGGCAGCCTATGGCATGCATTTGAGCTTGCCGCGCTTGGTTTTACCCAATCGCAGCAGCCGAATAAGAACCAATCAGAACGCTTAGTTTTGTCCAATCACGGTCCGGATTTTCCAGACCAATAGGAATGCAGGCCTACAAGCCTGCTAGTATGGAACACCCCTCCCCTCTTGGTTCCGTCCAAGGGGCGGGGTAACGTAATCACGCACGTAGGCAGGTCTTCGTACCTGCCTACTAGACTTGCGCAGTTCACAATGTCTCTGTTCACTATCGGGTTCGGACGGGCTCTGCGTCGCTCTCGAGCTGCAAGATGGAACTGCCTGGAAGGGTGAGCCGGTCCTCTGGCTGCGATTCCCGCCTGGTGATTCCGGGTCGGTTGGGTCGTTTGCTCTGCTGCTCCCGCCTGGGCTCTCTGGGCTGGTGGAGCTTGTCCGGCTGCTGCTTCCAGGCGAAGTGCCCATCTGCCACGACTCCCTTCTGGCTGGTAAGTATTGTTGGTTTTTGTTTAATGACTGTGGGGGGTGTTCTACTTGTACAGATGTTCGTTCATTTTCTGAACTTGAGGTTCCCCCCTCTGATTTCTTGGTTAGAGTCTATGAGGGGAAAGCGGCCAGCCTGGATCTTAGCTGGTCAATATGACGTTTCCACGACCTCCCATCGGTGGTCTCGAGCCGGTAGGAGCAGGGGCCTGTGACTTGGGTGATTTTTGCAGGGATCCAAAGTGGGTCCCCTGTAAAGTTTTTGGCAAATACAGTGTCTCCTACCTTGAAGGCGCGGTGCTTGCTGCTGGAACCAAGGGGTTTTTCTGGGGTGTAAGCAGGGTGCAGGCAGTCTAGAGGTGACCTGAGTCTTCTGCCCATTAATAGCTCTGCTGGGCTCTTGTTGGTGGTGGTATTTGGTGTGATATGTTGTAGAAGAAGCATCCTGGTGATCTTCTCGTGGATGTTGCCATGTTCCATTTTGTGCAGAGTTTTTTTTGTAAATTGAACCATGCGTTCAGCTCTACCATTCGCCACTGGGTGAGCTGGCGATGTCAATGCGTGTTGGATGCCGCGGTTTGCCAAGTATTGTTCAAAAGCCAAGGCGGTAAATTGTGGCCCATTGTCAGAAACGATGACATCTGGCAGACCATGCATTGCGAAAAGTTTATTTAATTTCTTGATGACAGCTTCTGTGGTGGTTGTCTTCATTGTGCTCACCTCGAGCCAATTTGAATAAGCGTCAACAGTTATTAAGAAGGTGTGCCCCTTGGTTGGCCCTGCGAAGTCAATATGGATGCGCGACCAAGGGCCTCTAGGTGTTTCCCATTCTAATGGTGGGGCATTAGGGGGAGCCGAGCGAGTCTCTTGGCATCTGTTACAAGCGGCGACCCAGGTTTCAATTTGCTTGTCCATGCCTGGCCACCAAGCGTAGCTCCTGGCCAGGGCTTTCATGCGCACAATACCAGGGTGCAAGTCATGCAGCAAGTCTAAAACTTTTTTCTGTAGTGTCTCTGGTATTACTACCCGGTCTCCCCACAACACACAACCTCTTTGCGAAAAGGGTTCAGTTTGTCGGTTTTTAAACGGTTTTAAAAGTTCGTTTGGCTCGGTTTCTGGCCATCCCCTCTCCACCCAGCTGAGAACTCGCGCCAAGCGCCTGTCTTTCCTATTTTCATGGGCGATGTCTTGCGCGGTTACTGGTGGCATGGGGATCATTTCAATTTACAAGACTGGTAATGTGGGTGCTGGGTCTTCTTGCAGGTCTGGCAAGGGGGAGCAGCTTAAAGCGTCGGCATGCGAGATTGTCTTGCCAGGGTGATGTATCAATTTGTAATTATAAGCGGCAAGAAATTCAGACCATCTAGTCATTCTAGATGACAAGATGTGTGGGGTGGGCTTGTCACCCGCCAATATGCCAAGTAGGGGCTTATGGTCTGTAATAATGGAAAATGTCCTACCATAAATGTATTGTGGAATCTCTTTACTGCTGACACGATGGCAAGGGCTTCTTTGTCCAGCTGGCTATAGTTCCTCTCTGGCTTGGACAATCTTCTGGAAAAGAATGCAACGGGGGCTTCTGTTCCATTTGGTAAAACGTGGCTCAGGATGGCGCCAACCCAAGGCGATGCGTCGCAAGTAACAGTCAGAGGTAGCGTTTCATTGTATTGCATGAGGACTGCGTCTGAAGTCAAAAGGTTTTTTATCTGGTGAAAAGCATGCTCTTCTCGCCGTCCCCATATCCAGGAAGCCTTTTTATCAAGGAGTCTATGCAGAGGTTCTGCGACAGTCGTTTTCTGGGGTAGAAAAATGTTATAGAAATTAATGAGTCCGAGGAAGGCTTGGAGGTCCGTTTTGTTCTTTGGTCTGGGGGCGTTTTTGATGGCTTTCAATTTTCTGGAGTGTTGGTATTCCTATCAATTTGGTCTTGTATGAAAATCGGATGAGTTCCTCGTCTATCCTCTTGTCTAAATCAATGATGAAGATGAACAGATCTTGCGAATCCTCCTGTTCTGTTCTTTTTTCCATGTCCAGGAGACTCTTGTGTACTTCGAGGAGGTGGCTGTGTATTTCTCTGAGGAGGAATGGTCTCAGCTGGATCCTGACCAGAAAGTGCTGCATTCAGAAGTCATGCTTGAAAACCATAGGAACATGGTCTCTCTGGGTAAGAGTTTTCTAGTCCCCAATCAAGAAGAGAGATTATAGTTAGTTTTTTATTAAATAACCACTAATCAGATATCATCTCCTAGGAGGGAGAAGGAAAGGACCTGGCCTTGTTGTGATCCAAGGAAGGAAAGAGTCAATGTCTCTTTGCTTAGATGCTTTCTGTGCCATTTCTTATCTGTATTTTCCCATTTCTATTTGAACTTATCTGTGGAGGCTGAAAAGAATGAGATGTGCTTTTATGTGTTCTCTGGAGGTGCCAAGAAGCAGCCTTTGAAAAAGTGAGAGGAGCGTGTTTTCATTTGTCCTCTGAAACCTCCCCAAATTGTGTGAGAAGAGAAGTTTCACACTCAGCCCATGGGAGCCCATGGAATCCAATTCAAGAACAAAGGCCTCATGCAGTGTAACTCAGAGCATCCTAGGGTACCAGTAATACCCGATTTATGACAGTTCACTTAGCAACCATTCCAAGTTATGACCAGCCCTCCTCTAGTACTTGAGACCCAGTCCCCTCACAAAGACTTTTTACCTGGATCTCGTGAAGTCCTCAGTTTTTAAAAGAACACAGGCCTAAAGTACTGCGGTGCGAGATCACAGAAGATTAGTAGCATGAGATCTTGCACTATTGGGCTTATGTGATCTCATACTAAAGTACTTTAGGCCTCCATTCTCTGAGAACCAGCGCCTGTACCAGATATGGTCATAGAGCCCTTGCAAGCTGATGAGACTTTGGGGCAGTGAAATAGCCATTCTTGAACCACCTCAACCTTTCCAGTCTCAACACAAGGAGTGTTTATAAGGTAATGGGAGGCTTCAGCAAGGGATTTTGTTCCAAAGTCTCATCGCTGGGATCAAGGAACGGACCGAGCGGGGGTCCCGCCTGCCAGACAGACACCGTTGAGCAGCTGCTCCAAGATACACTGGGGAAGAAGGAGCTTGTTTCAAAATTGTTTAATTTTAGTCTCTGCTGAAATTAAGGCCCCCCTATAAATCTAATTCCTCCTTGGATGTTTCCCTTGATTACTCCTTAACTCAAAACTGAGTGAGATATGCATATATAAAGATAATTGTAAAGAAAGAGATGTTTTTCTAGATATTTTCAAAGCTTTCGTGACTCATGAATATAGAAATCATGACGTCTATATCACATCACTATAGGCATGCAAACATACAACCTAATGGAATTTTTGGAGAAATTCAGAAAGAAATTCACTTGACTTTCTACACTTTGATCTTTTTCTCTAACCTTGTTATCATTTTTGTCGCCCTTTTGCTTTGAAGGTAATATTGGGCAGGAGAATCAAGATTCCTGTGAACTGTTCCAAGTGATCAATGCTAAAGATGGCACGGAGAAGTTTGGAATTCAAATGGAATTCGAAATCCATGAGAGAAACCAGTCAAAGAATTGGAATCAGGAAAGCTCATCTTCCTCTGATGCTCTGATGCAAGACTTTCTTGCACAACAAGAGAAAATAAGGAAAAAATACACTGAAAAAAGTGTGAAGCTAATCAAAGCTAAAGTAAATGAACACTATTTAACTCAAAACAAAGGAGATTATGCTATAAGAAGACACAACGGACAAAATTACAATGGGACATTCATTCTTCCTCTTGGGAATAACTTTCTTATATCTCAAAAAGTAATTGACACAAAAGAGAGGCCTTATAAAAGTTTGGATTGTGGAAAATGTTTTAGAACAAGCAGGCAACTTTCTTTCCATAAAAGGATCCACTTGGGAGAGAAACCCTATAAATGCATGGAATGTGGAAAGACCTTTGCTCATAGCAATACACTTACTATCCATGAAAGGATCCACACAGGGGAGAAACCATATAAATGCATGGAATGTGGAAAGACCTTTGCTCAAACAGGTCATCTTATTTCCCATAAGATGATCCACACAGGAAAGAAAGCATATAAATGCACGGAGTGCTGAAAGGCCTTTGCTCAAAGAGGTAATCTTACTACCCATAAGATGATCCACACAGGGGAGAAACCATATCAATGCATAGAGTGTGGAAAGACCTTTTCTCAAAGAGGTAATCTTATTTTCCATAAGATGATCCATACAGGGGAGAAACTGTATAAATGCATGAAGTGTGGAAAGACCTTTACTCAGATCAGTACACCTACTATCCATGAAAGGATCCATCCTCCACTTAGAAACAAACAACCTACTTTCTAATAAACAATTTGGTTTCAGGAAAAAACTATCATGTAATCTGTAACTATTACAGTGCAAAAACATAGGGACTACACAACTCGATCAGAGTGAAGCAATAGACACAATCTACATAGACTTCTGTAAAGACTTTGATTCAGTGGTACATGACAAACTTCTCCTAAAACTAAAATCTTACGGTATCTCTGGACCCCTGCATAACTGGATAGAAGCATTCCTGTCAAACAGACAACAAATGGTGGTCAAAATTGGGAGCATCCTATCAAATTCTGTACATGTCAACAGCGGTGTCCCCCAAGGCAGTGTTCTAGAATCAACTCTTTTCATACGCTACATAAATGACCTCTGTGATCATATCAAGAGCAACTGCGTTCTCTTCGCTGATGATGTAAAGCTATTCAACACCACAGACAATACTGCTACCCTTCAAAAAGACCTGGACTATGTATCAGAATGATCAAACAAATGGCAACTTCAAATCTCAACACATAAATGCTCTGTCCTACATATTGGCAAAAAAAATCAGAAAATAAAATAGAGGCTGAATAGTCAAGACCTTGTTGATGATCCAAACTCTGTCAAGGATCTTGGAGTACTCATCTCTAATGATCTAAGTGCTAGAGCCCACTGTAACTACATAGCCAAAAAGACATTAACCTAATCTTAAGCCTTTTCTCTGGTTATATTACACTAATAACTAGAGCATACAAAACATTTGCTAGACCAATGCTCGAATACAGCTCGTCTGGAACCCACATTACATATCTGATATTAACACAGTTGAGAAAGTCCAGAAATATTTCACAAGAAGAGTTCTCCACTTCTCTACTCATTGCAGAATACCTTATGCCACCAGACTCGAAATTCTAGACCTAGAAAACCTAGAACTATGCCGCCTTCAGTCCAATCTAAGTATAGTATACAAAATCATACATTGCAATGTCCTACCTGTCAATGAATACTTCAACCATAACAACACAAGGGTAAACAATAGATACAAAGTCAAGGTTAATCGCACCAAACTTATACGACTTCAGCAACAGAGTGGTCAATGTCTGGAATACTCTACCTCAGTGATCCCCAACCTTTTCGACGCCGCGTGCCCGGTACCGGCATCAGCTGGGCGCCGCGTGACCGGCACCGGCATCAACTGGGCGCCGCCATCTTTTTGACGAAAAAGTGCTTCCGGTGACCTCACCGGAAGCACTTTTCGTCAAAAGATGGCGGCGCCAGCGCTCCGGTGAGCTTTTGGGTAGAAATGGCTTTCTACCTGGAAAAGCTCACCGGGCTAAGCGCCATCTTTTTGATGAAAAAGTGCTTCCGGTGAGCTTTCTACCCAGAAAAGCTCACCGGAAGCACTTTTTTACCAAAAAAAGATGGCGGCGCCCAGCAACCAGCGGCCCGGTAAGGCTTGTTCCGCGGACCGGTACCGGTCCGCGGACCGGCGGTTGGGGACCCCTGCTCTACCTGACTCTGTGGTTTCTTCCCCAAACCCCAAAATCTTTAACCTTAGACTGTCTACTATTGACCTCACCCTTTTCCTCAGAGGTCTGTAGGGGGCGTGCATAAGCACACCAACGTTCCTACCGCCTCTGTCCTATTGTTTCTTTTATTTTTTTATTTTTCTTATATGTTAGGAATATAAGTCACCTAACAGGTATTTGGATTGGAAATATATAAACCAAGATAGACATTTTAATACTGTACCTTTAAGAAAATGCAAAAATGTAATTGGGTGTGGTTTCTCAAATGGCCATAAGATGGAGCCAGAAACCTGGGTTGTCTTAGAGCTGACACTTAGTCTCAGAAGAGAGTGTGTCTCAGTCTCTCTGTTTTTCCTCTGTTGGAGAGTATTGCCGTTCCTCCTAATTGACTGCTATTCCTGGATTTGATGTAAATCTGATACTGAACTGTTTTTGATACTGGACTTTGTTATTGGATTATCCCTGGACTAAAAACTGACTGATCTTACCTGTGAATGACTTTGGACTGCTTGTTTTGAACTTTGCTTAAAACCTTTATTGGAAGTAAAAACCAACATTTACTGTACAGTGTTTCTGAGTGCTGTGTGTGTATTATTCAAACACTACTCTCAAATACGTGTTCCTGTATGTGCTCATTCTAACGGGGAATTACCTCAACATATTCATGTATTCATAATGATATTTTTACTTATACCTATTATCTTGTAAGCAATTGAATAAATAAATAAATAAATAAATAATAAACCCTATAAATGCATGGAGTGTGGAAAGACCTTTGCTCATAGCAATACACTTATTATCCATGAAAGGATCCACACGGGACAAACCATGTAAATGCATGCAGTGTGGAAAGACCTTTACTCAGAGCAGTACACTGACTACCCATGAAAGGATCCACATGGGTGAAACCATATAAATGCATGGAATATGGAAAGACCTTTGCTCAAACAGGTCATCTTATTTCCCATCAGATGATCCACACAGGAGAGAAAGCATATAAATGTACAAGTGCAGAAAGACATTTACTAAGAGCGGTGGACTTAGAAGACACAAAAAGCTCCACTCAGGAGAGAAACCATATAAATCCATGGAGTGTGAAAGGACCTTTGGTCATAGCAGTACACTTACTTCCCATGAAAGCATCCACAAAAGGGAAAAACCATATAAATGCATAGAGTATGGAAAGGCCTTTGCTCAAAGAGGTAATCTTATTTCCCATAAGATAAACCACACGGGAGAAAACATATAAATGCATGGAATGTGGAAAGACCTTTGCTCATAGCAGTATACTTACTTCCCATGGAAGGATCTACACAGGGGAGAAGCTGTATAAATGCATAGGGTATGGAAAGACTTTTGCTTATAGTAGTGGCCTTAGTGGCCACCAAAAGGTCCGCTCAGGAGAGAAACCATATAAATGCATGGACTGTGGAAAGACCTTTGCTCAAAGAGGTAATCTTATTTCCTATAAGATCCACACATGGAACAAACCATATAAATGCATAGAGTGTGGAAAGACCTTTACTCAGAGCAGTACATTTACTATCCATGAAAGGATCCACAAAGGGGAGAAACCATATAAATGCATGGACTGTGAAAAGACCTTTGCTCAAAGAGGTACTCTTATTTCCCCATAAGATGACCCACACATGGGAGAAACCATATAAATGCATAGAGTGTGGAAAGACCTTTGCTCAGAGGTAATCTTACTTTCTGTAAGATGATCCTCACAGAGGAGAAACCATATAAATGCATGGAGTGTGGAAAGACCTTTGCTGATAACTGACCTAATAATACACAAAAGGATCCACATGGGGGGAAAGCCTTTTAAATGCATGGGGTGTGGAAAGTCCTTTGTTCAAAGTGGTCATCTTATTTCCCATAAGGTGATCCATACAGGGGAGAAGCCATTTAAGCGCATGGAGTGCGGAAAGACATTTACTCATGGCAGTACACTTACTTACCATGAAACGATCAACATAGTGGAGAAGATGTATAAATGCATGGACTGTAGAAAGACCTTTGCTCAAAGAGATAATCTTTTTCCCCATAAGATTATCCACACATGGGACAAACCATATAAATGCATAGAGTGTGGAAAGACCTTTACTCAGAGCAGTACATTTACTGTCCATGAAAGGATCCACAAAGGCGAGAAACCATATAAATGCATAGAGAGGAAAGGCCTTTGCTCAAAAAGGTAATCTTATTTCCCATAAAATGATCCACACAGGACTTCCGGTTTGAGCTTCTTCGGTGACAGACCAAAACCTCGTGTCTGTGAGGCTTCGATCCGTGCTCGCCGCTGGAGCGCCCCGAGCTGGCTGGTTTCGGGGCTAAGCTACCCCGTAGAGGTGAAGAAGGGGGAGACTGCCTGCAGGTTGAGGAGAGCCGCATCTCTCCTCCCCGGCTGGCCATTACTCCCTTTCCCAAAGGCAGTTGTAGTGGTGGTCAGAAATGGCCACCACAAAGAAGAACTTGACTGGAAAAGAATGTGCAAGAGGAAGATAAGAAGAGAAAGTTTTGGTTGACTGGGTCAAACAGCAAAAGCAACAAATAAGGTACCCTGGAATTTAAATTTAATAACATTGTTCCCAAAGAAGATTTTGAAGCTGCGAAGGAGAGAGAGAAGGGAAAGGATTAGGTTTTTTTTTCTTCCTTTCCTTATACTGACAGCTAAGAGACTTAAGCAAGAAATTGGAAAAGAATCCACTTTGACATTAATAGGCATCTAAGCTGAAAATAAAAGTCAAAGGGATAATAAAGATTTCTGGATATTTAAAAGTTTTTAAAAGCAGGAAAGGAGAAAAAAAAAGAATAAAAGGGCAGGATCTGGAAAAATGGAGGAGACTGCCTGGAACCAAGGAATGGAACTTTAACTAAAAGGAACTTACAGTTCCTTCGTGGAATTTTAACAAGATTTCTCAAAGATACATCTTAATTGAAACTTGGTAACAAAATAATAGAACCCCAGGAAGAGAAAGTGGAAAAAAGAAGCAGAAAGAAACAGCCTTGGATTATTTGGATTACTTGGTGATTTTTGGTTTTTGCATCTAGATGACTAAAATTAACCATGTGGTTGTTTAAAAGTCTTTAAAATGGTATCACTCTTAGAAGAACTGAAAATGGAACTTAAAAAATTAAAAGAAGATGCACAAGAAGGGAGAGGTTCTTTTGGCTTCGTATTTCAATTCTTAGAAATGGAGATCTGGAACTATGAGAAACAACAAGAAATGCTTGCAGAACAAGAAGATTGGGAAAAAGAAGAAGCCATCTTTAATGATCAAATAATTTTAAGTGGGGGGAAAAAAGAAAAGGGGGGAAAGAGAGTGAAAGGTTTAAGACTAGAAAAAACAACCAAAAAGAAGAAGAATTTGAAAGATAAGTATAATATTAGAAAGCAACAGAAAAGGGGATTACAGATGAGAGAGTTAGAAGTAGAGAGACGAGGGGGTAAAAAGGGGAGGGAGAAGAAGAGGGGGAAGAAGGCAAGGAAAAGAAGTTGTAAAAGACAGAAACAAGAAATGGAGAAACAGGGAAAAGATATAAGGATTGTAACCATAAGCTTGTTTAGAGATAGTGGGTGAAAATTTAATTGCAAAAGGGATTCTGCAAAGGTACATAAGATAGCATTGTTATATTATAAACAGAAATAATTTTAGAAAATATGATTAAAATAATGGATATTTACTGTAATGTAGTTGAATGTTTGGTAATAAATAAATGAATTAAAACGATTGAGAGAATTAAATGGGAACATTTTTAATTATTAGTAATGATTTATAAAAATATAAGTGAGAAAAATGGAAAAAAAAGAATTAACTATGGAAAGTTTATAACGTGTTCCCAAGGAAGTATGATATTTAATTGAAAAGAAATGTTAAAGATGTTAAGATTTTAATGAATATTAATGATAGAATTGAATTGGAATGGAATGTGTGCTTTATTTACATATATATATAATTTTTTCTTTTTAAGAATATAGTGTGTATTTTAAGAATGTACCAAGCAGAATTCGATTGGAAGTTATGTATTATATTGAATGCTATAATCTTAAAGGTATACATTGAAGCTTAAATAAGAGTTTGAATGGATAAAATTAAAAGATATAAAGGTGTCATACTCCAATTGGTAACTACAGGGAAAAATTTGTTTAATAAGAAAAGATCATATGAAATTGAAACAGGACAGACAAAAGTATAAATATAATGATTTGATTGAGACGAGATAATTAAAATAAAGTTGAGAAAATTAAGAGGGGAAAAACTATGTAGAAAATATAAAACGGTAATAAGATATGGAATAGAATATAAAAATGAGCATGAAATTGAGTTTGGTGTCTGTATGAAGAAGTGATAACCTGGGACCATGCTATTTTCAAAAAAGATGTTTTATTTGTATTTTATTTTTGTGAAAATCCAAATAAAACTTTCAAAAAAAAAGATGATCCACACAGGGGAGAAACCATATAAATGCATAGAGTGTGGAAAGACCTTTGCTCATAGCAGTACACTTACTTCCCAAGAAAGGATCCACACAAGGGAGAAGCTGTATAAATGCTGGGGGGCACATGATCTTTCCTTAAATCTGGATGATTTCCTTGGGATATTTTATGGGGTGAGTGAGACCAGCTAGTGTCTTTAAGTGGTGCAAATGGATCTAAGGATTGTTTCTCCTGGGTGTGCTCTTTCTGGAGAGCTTAAATGACCTCTCTGCTAAAGGGTTTGACTATATGAGCAAGAGATGGCTGCTGAGAGTTACCATTGCATTTGAACTATTTTAATTCCTCAAGGAGCTCTGGCAACATGCCTGACTTGTAACTCTGGCTTGCAGATATTTTTAATCTAATGATTGGTATTTAGGGCAGCTTTTTGCAAGCAAAGAAGCTTTTTATATTTTTGTACAGGTAATCCTTGACTTACAACAGTTCAGTGACCATTCAAAGTTACAATGGCATTGAAAAAAGTGACTTATGACCATTTATCACACTTATGATGGTTGCAGCATCGCCACAGTCATGAGAGGCCAGGTGAGAAGCGCCCCTCGATGTGAGTGATGTTGAGTTGGCCATGCCCAGCCAGTCACACGACCACCAAGTGATGCCCATGCAGTCACGTTACCACCAAGCCACACCTAGCCAGTCATATGACCACCAAGCCATGCCCAGCCAATCACATAACCACCAAGCCACGCCCACATAACTGGTAAGAAATTTGAACCCACCCGTGTTCAGCCCAGAGCCAGGAGGGTCCTCGGCAGTTTCCCCTTTGACGTACAGTCCCAGACCTTCTCCCCCCCAATACATGAACGGCTGGGTGGATGGAATGCTTTGGTTGGTGAAGGGCCGAAGGGGAAAGGGATACTCAAAGGCTGGAAGGGATCTTAGAGATCTTCTAGTCCAACCCCAACTGAGCAAGGGAGATCCCCAGGGCAGGAGTGGGACCGGTCGGTCTTGCCCTCCAGGAAGGGTCGAAAGTGGGGTTTCTCCCCACCCAGAGCCCAGCCAAGACCCCCGATCCCCCCTTCTCTTCCGGCCCAAGCCCAGAAATTAGGGAGGTCCCCTGTCTGAGCAGCGGCTCTTCCTTGGTCCCCCTCCCCAATTCTCAGCCGAAGGACAAAGGACCCTCCCCGCAGTTTCCCCTCTGGAAATCTTGAAGGCGTTTTTGTCCACAACTCCCTCCAACTTTTGTATGTGTGTCATAGAAAACTTCTTTTGAAGGGAAATTTCGTTTCCAAATAAAGGCAGCTTTTCCCACCTTTCCAAATCTCTGCTTTGATTTGAAATAAACCTTTAAACTCAATAAATCTGACAAACATTTTAGGTTATGAGCGAACCGGATTCTCCATTCCTGCCTTTGCTGTTTGCCAGGGAACTTAACGCTTTGAGTGTGAGAATTGTGGGAGGAAGATTTTATTCACGGGGAGAGGAATCAGCCCTGGGACTCCGTCCTAAGAATCTACCCTCTGAGATGAACTTCTTTCTTCTGGAGGGGAAATATTTTGCCCAAAGGAGAAGAAAAAATCCATTTCCTCAGATATTTATAAGAGGATCTGAGCGGATTTTCTTCCTTGTAAAAGATTTCAGTATTATTTAAGAAGGATGGATGGATGGATGGAGAGTATATTAAACCAAAGAATAAATTTATAATTTTAAATAATTATGGAATTTTAATAGAAATTCTGGGGACTTCAGTAATCCCATATCCCCACTAAAGGATTACAGCCTTTTAACCATTACAGTCTGGAAATCTCCCCCAAAAAAAAAAAAACTATCCCAAAAAGCAGAGATTCTGTTTCTTGTGCTCATCTTTCACTACATCCATAGAAAACATTTATTCTAGTCTTCTGGAGAGATTCGAGTTCCGGTGAGTTAAGCAAAGGCGGGTTAAACAGATCCTGAATTCCGGATTCTTTTTGAAAAGTTTTGGGGGGTCCAGAGTTGGCCTGGATCCTTTCCAGGAATGGGGGCTGGAGGGCTCAAATTCCCCCCTGGCCCAGCACCAGCCCCAGCAGGCCAGAGCCAGCCCCCCCTCTCCCGCAGCTGAAGGAGGCAGCAGAGTCCTCATCTGCCCCGGTTGTGTATCTGGACACAGCGGGTCACACAAAGTCAGGCCCAGATTCAGGCAGCCTCTGTCCCCCCCCCCCAATATTGTGATTTTCTCTGTTCTGTCACACACACACACACACACACACACACACACACACACAGAGTTTCTTTCTCCAACCCCCATCAGCTGCAGAGCTGCTTCGGTTCCGCTTCCCCAGCCCCAGTCTGAAGCGTTGGGCTCCTCTGAAGCAGAACTGAGGAACTGGCCAGCCAGGATCCAGCAGGCAACAAGCCTGGATTCTTCACCAGGGTAGCTCAGGGACTGTCCTCCTCTGCCCTGTGGCTGAGTCTCCAGGTGGAGCAGCCCCTTGTTCCTCTGGCCCACTGGAAGTGGATGAAGGGGCTCTTCCCGACTCCCAAGGAGACCCTGAAGAGCCCAGGAAACAAACCGATGGAGGGTTGAAAAAAATGTCATTCAAAGGACCCAAATTCTCCCCCTTCAGAACCGGTTTTTTATAGTAGTTTGTTAAACCCATTTGTAACTTCCTCATTGAGGCCAGCAGAACATGAAGCTCTGAAGCCTTTTCTCATTGCGGGGCATGAACATTATGAGGTTAAGAAAATCTTGGACTCTAAGATTTTCAGAGGGAAGTTACAATATCTAATTTATTGAAAAGGCTATCCTATTTCACAAACA